>NC_064871.1:76116154-76421779 GCF_943734695.1 Anopheles maculipalpis
AGCGGAGGTTGGTAAATCTGGTGAGTCATAATGTCTCGGAGGACTCGGCGCGCTCGTTCGTTTGTTACGGCGACATTCTGTCGCAAGGACTTTTCTTTTACGTGAAGGAGCAGGCAATGGGAAATTTTGGAACGGAATAAGATTATCGCAAGGGGTCACCACCATCACACTGATATTCATAATGCTGGTTGATCGTGCTCAATTTTCTTTTTCTAGAAGGAAATTGAGGTTAACGAAAGAGAGACAGGTGTTACACTAAGTGTGTTCACCTTTTGGCTTACGAAAATGTGAACCCATAACACCAACTGCCCAAATCGACCAAAGGCCATTAGTCACTACACACCACGCGGGAGGAGCAATGCTGGACGTGAAATTTCTGGCTCGCAAAGGGGTGGATATGCTTGTGGGAACATAACTTCCCCCAAAAGGTGGTATTGGAAGTTGAACCACATCGATACTGTGGAAAAGATAGCCTCAATTCAAGAACGGTCGTCCATTTACGGAGCAGAAGTCTCGCCCCCTATCGCCATTGTCCCACAAACACAGACCACAACAACCTTTGGGGTTCGATAAATATCAAGCACCCCTCTTGTAACGATTCAGGTGGAGGAGGCTACACACGATCTTTTTTTTTAGTGTTTTCCGTTGTGTTGTGGCAACTGATTCGGGCTCACTATGGTAGCAGAAACACAGTCGTATTATCCGTCGTAAGGTTCACTTTTTCTGCTACTACTTCTAGATTATATTTTGCTTCCTTCGACGGTGTATACAAACGGCACCAACTTGGGAAACGCACCAGCTGCACTAAAAACTCCTAGGCGGACACACAACCACGACTAGAAGACAACGGATATATGGCCATAAAATGTGTCCGCTCTCATAACATCATCATAACGCCCGTCCGCCGTTCCCCCTGGCTCCGGAACCGTCACAAAAAAGGCTTCTCTTTTATTTATGACACAAATTATAAAAACATTGTGTGTCTGGTTTTTTTTTTTTCAAGACAATTTTTAATAAATAAGAACATTGGGTGATATAATTTTTAATTCACCTTTTTACCAGGCTCCTTTACGTAGCCTGAGAATATACAATACAATGAGGATATACAAAGCACTAACTTCATCAACTCCCTTTTAGTGCTTGTGACTACGGGTTGTTGTGAGCTGGCACGAGAGCCGAATGGATATGTCCATAAATGGAGAAAAAATACGTTCCCATCGTAAGGCGCACTGAAGCAAAACGCAAACTAGCGCACACTGCCCAAATTTGCATATAACACACACAGAGCAGCAGACTTACATGGAGGAGGAGGAGGAAAAAAAGCCTCATTTTTTCCCTTTTCTAAAGACAGCTTTATTTGTTTGTCCTCAAAAACTGCGCCCGGGTGTATGTATAATATATAATTTGCTGATTTAAAATAAGCAGATTCCATTTTCCCAAAACATTCTTCAAATTTTTACCACGCATTTATAGCCCGTAAAAGCGTGTACTTGAGAAGTGAAGCTTCCGATGGGGGACCCTTTACTTTAAAATGCTGATGACTTCTATTACTTAAGCGAAGAGAGGAAGCAACGCGATACCTTCTTTCCTGCGATGATGTCATCCTGCCAGCAGTGCTGTACAGTGCTGCGATTATTTAACCTCCCCCTTTGCTGTGTGCTATATTTCTACCCATTTATGGCACACTCACACGGGA
Organism: Anopheles maculipalpis; assembly: GCF_943734695.1. Lineage (NCBI taxonomy): Eukaryota > Metazoa > Arthropoda > Insecta > Diptera > Culicidae > Anopheles > Anopheles maculipalpis. The sequence goes on from NC_064871.1 coordinate 76,117,851, forward strand.
GCGAAAAAAGCCTGTACGACAGGGAACTTGTGTCAACTCAATTGTGCGTTTGAGCGTAAATGGAATGTGCATACGCGGGACCTTCTAGCCAAACACCGAAGAGAGTTGTGCTCATAGTGGTGTTGTCGGTGATCGTTATCGTACCACCACCTCTCCCTCCAGTTTCGAGTTCTTCTCACATACAAAAACCTAAACTGGAGGGGAAAAATCTAGAACACACAACCTCCATCGTTATGACGCATCCACAGCCCCCCACACAACACTATATTACTGAATGTGGATGTGACAAAATGATCTTGAGAACGGGAAGTCTTAAAGAGAGCATCAACAACATCATGACCTAAGAGTACACACATGATCTTAAAGACGTAAGCAATAGAAAGCAAGAGAAATGATTAAGAAAGATTGTCGTCGTCGTTTAACAACGCACCCGCGCACTTGATCACAATTGGTATGTGATTTCATCCTATCCTTCCTTCCTGCTCTTGCGCTTCATTGGAATTCATTTTGAAAGAAATATACCACCAATTTAAAAATATCAAACAAAGCGTTGACAACGGCAGATTCAATGTCAAAAATGACGCTGACGTCGTGCTGCAACAGCCCAAAAAAGCCAATACCTAGGCGCGCGCTCTTATCATTTAAGAAAAAAAAAACGTAAACATCAAGCTGCAAATTAAGCCTCAGTCTTGATGATAAGCGTAAGCACTCACAGCGTTTTGCAGCGTGCAATTCAAAAGGTATGAGAAGCAGAAACATTTCTTCTTTTCCACCTTCATGTCCAAATCGCTTAAATAAACACACACGCGGGCCTGGCCTGGCCTGATGGTGGGTTTCAGATGATAAGATGAGATGAGGTTGCAAGCTGCACTCACCGTTCGCAACAAAATTAACCGAGAAGGTTGAAGATAGTGATATACAAAGGTGAAACGCTAGAACAGATTAACTATTCTGGTTGAAACATATAATCCATATTCCGAGGAAAAGAGTTCCGTCATGATTCTTCTTATCTAAATTTGTATCATCTCTTTAGAATTATTGATTACATTTAAAAGTTTGCCCCCTCGGGTTCGGCGAACGTCTAAAACGTTCATTTCTAATCAATTCTGATTGATAATAATGGATGGTGGATGTACGCCATAAATTGGAGTAGTGACAGCTCCGATATCAAGTTTTTTGGATGAAGAATTGGCTGATCTAGAAGTCTTTTAATAGTCAGACTCAAATTTCTTGTCCTCTTGCATACGAATGAAATATGCAATTATTGATGTATTTCTTATATTTCCTTCTTTTCTTTTATATAATGAGTGATCACCATTTGTGTGAGCTTTCCAATTTTTAGAGTCATCCACTCGTTATGTACTTCTCCCTTTTCACACTCAATAATTTGATCGTTACTCATTCTCTTCCCATATATGCATAGGACGGAAGTGACTGGTGAAAATTATTTATTTTGTGTGCCTCCATACATCACTGACATCCGAAAGCCCAACCCAAACGACTACCCAAGGGCGGCCATATATTTGTGGAATGCTCAAAAGATAGAGACCCTCCAAGCACAATATAAGCACACCACACACCTGCGCGCCACACTTTAGCAGGTTTTCCATTCGTCGTTTCCCTCGACCGAACTTAACAAACTTAACCCAGAAATAGCTAGGTAATGCTTTCCTGACGTTCCTATGCAATTTATCAGATTTCATTACCGTTTCAACCAAAACCCCGTCACACAACTGTGTATGTTGGTAGAGACCCAATTCCGAAAATGCAAACTCTCTTCACTTTGTTGAGAGGATGCTTTCCTTTCCCACAACAAGACCCTGGGGGTCACACCCCGTCACCGCAGCATAGGCGCGTCATGTCAATTATATATTTCTTCTTCTTCTCTTGTGCAGACCTCTTGGGTGAAAGTATCCGCTCACTTCTGGCTCTGCCCACTTTCGGTGCATTACTTTGTGACCAGGGCGCGCGCGCTCACATAAAAGCCCAAAAACAAGTCAAGCCCGACGGAGATGATTGCATTCACTCTTCTCTTCTGTACAACGGACGTCATCCGTCTTTTCCCGTCATGCATCTGACAGGCAAAGAGAGTGATCGAGAGTAGTAGTTTTGGTTGCATTTTTTTTTTTCGAAAATAGTTTTCAAAACAAGCACCATCTTGAAGAGATACGGATGAGTTGAGAGGTTTGGCCCCCAATCATCCACCCTGTGTGCTCCTCTCTCCTCTTCCAGCGTCCACTTTCGGAATCAATTAAGGGTTAAACATTAATAATTTTCCTACCATTTGATTGCATCAATCCCCCTTTTATCCTCTCTCTTTCTCTACTCTCCGCTGTTCTCCATTGGTGGACCTGCTCTTCCTATCTATAAAATGCACGCGTGCCTTCCAATTGAATGGGCCCGCCGGGCACAATACACCAGCATACCTTCTTCCAATGCTTGCAAAAGACGGGAAGAGAAAATGCATCTTCTCCCCCCATCATCAAAATAGGAATTTCAAATAATGCCAGGCCCGGTGGTTGCAATGCACGAGGCATCAATCAAGGCAATTAGATAGTAATCGCTTCTTATTGTACCTTACTTTCGGATTTGGGGGCCTCCAACAATCCTGCACCTCCTCCTGTTGGGTTGAATTTTCATTTTATTTGCCTTTTTGCTTTGTTATCATCGTCACAACAAAATGGTTTTGGGCGGAAAAAAATGAATGGAATTTTGAAACTGTGTTCCGATTCAACACACACACACACATCACCCACGCGAGACACACAACACGTGATGCACCTACAACTACCCGCGGGAGGAAATTCTATTTCTCATTGCCTGCTTCATGTTGGGGATATGAAATCTTTTCTTTTATTTTTCATTAAAAAGGAAATGAGTTGTGGGTATAAAAATTGGGAAACATAGGCAAAAAGCCACTAACGCCCCAAAGGGTCTTAATACCGAAGAAAGTTGATGAAACGGAAACGGATCTAATTAAGAGCAAAAAAGGGAAAGAAGGAACGGAGATTCTGTTCCACCACCAATTTACGGGGCTTTTTCCCTCTCAATTGCGACATCCGATCCGAAGGAACCAACAACAACAAAAAAATCGCCTTTAGGTGAAATATCGTTTCCGTGCACAGACACACAACGGAGTTTGAGGAATAAAACAAGCGTGAACGAATTTTTGTACGCCAGCTTGAAACTTAAATAGCCAACCATTAGACTCTTATTAGCTTTTTTATGGATAGTCCTGAACCATAAATCCCTAACGCTACATCACCGACTACAATCTACAGTTACGAAATCTCAATTAAACGTTTTATGCCCACCACAACAACATCAAATTATAAAAGAACAAACATACCGCAGAGCAAAAGCTCAGGAGAAACAGCGGACAAGATAACGCCCCACACACAACTAGACAGTTCTATAATTCATTTCTTGTCCATCTCTTCAATGGATAACGAAACGCAACACCGTTGCGCTTCGTGAACTCCACACGTTAGTAGCTCCGTGTGAGGTGTTCTAACTAAAATCCATAAGTAACGACCCAAACAACTTGGAGCGTCTGAGGCCACACAGAACCATCATCCCCCCGGCGGTATGTATCGGAGTATGGGGAGAGGAACAGAAAACGAAGGAGAGGCCATAATATTTCTGTGTTTCTGAAGGTTCTCCAATCTTGCGCCCTCTGCTCTGCACGATTTCTACACGCTTCGACGATTTTCTCTCCAAACCTTAAGAACTCTAGCTTAAAAAAGAAAAGGAGAATCGATCATTAACATCTTTTTTCCAATTTTCAACTTATGGGATATGTGGGGCGTGTCTCTCCCCTCGTTTCTTTGGCTTAGGGACGTAGCAATACGATCATCCATTTATGGTTTTCCGATTATTGTGTGCGCACACAGCACATGGCGCAACCTCATTTGGTAGTAAGGCCTCTGTTCTCTTCTCCATATTGAAATATATAGCAGCATTGTAGGAGCAGTTTCTTCCGGTATATCTCTTTCCTGTGTCGAAGCAATATCCTCACTACAATCGATGACAACACAACCACCAATATTTGGTTTTCAAATGCATCCATCAGGCAGGTTTCTTACGTCTATTCTCCATCTTAAATCAATATTGAACATATTACAAATTCGAAAACAAATTTTATTCATGAACGAATAGGGGAACCTGTGACTCATAATCATCATCTTCCCCTTACATGGGTTTTCCCCCAAAATCAAATGGCAAACACCGCATATTCATCCACATGACAACGAACCCTAAAGGCCTTCCAAACAGAAAACAACATTTACATGGTTACCAATATCTCAGAAAATATTTTATGAGACCCACGCCGTGGTGTACAAATAGGGTCCTTCCTCCTTCATGCAGAGACTACATGACATCCATGTATACTTCTGGGGACCTGGATAAACTGGACCTGGTTTCTCCACACTTGTCTTTCCCTTACAAGACTTTCCCTTTTTTTCGAGTGATCCTTTTTTCCTTCCATTGATTCAAAAACCAGAGCATTGCCAAAATACCAACGCGACGAGGCTTCGATTTTTTGCATCACGTGTTCATATATTGCGGTATTTTTACTTTCACCAGCAGGAAACACACGTTCGTCCATGATGTGGAGGTTTCTTCAGATAATTGATAGGCGCGCGCGCGCACAACATGAAAACGCTATTGGGGAATTATAAGTGATTATTACGAGGTTTGTTGGTATAGCTTTTGTTTGATTCAGAAGTAATATATTTTTATAACAAAGTTTAATACTTATATGAAGCCTTAGTTTATTCAAGAATATTTCCTTTCCTTAGTATGCGAAAAATTCGCAAATAATCAGTCTGCGGTCGGAACGACTATACTCAGCACATCCTCTTTCCTGTTGCAGTTTTTGCTATTTATTTTTTTACTGTGGGGAGATATATGGCAAGAAGCCTCCATCATTACTTCCCCCATCATGCTTCCGTCTTCCAACACAATATGCTGACTTTTCTGATATGCAGCACACACACATGCCCCCTCTTTATTGAGATTATTGAACGAAAGGAATTCAACTCACTTCCTCTGAACGCACACGCTTCGTTGAGTGAGATAATCGGTTTATTTAAAAAAGCAATATTCATCCATCCTCTCCCACCTTCCCTTCCCCTGGGGGGGGGGGGGGGTTTACTGCTGCATCCGAGTTTCCTGTTTCGTGTTGCGAATTTTTGCAACTCTTTTCGCTTCGATTACCTGATGCTTATTTATATTGAATAGTTTTTTGTAACATCTTCGGAGTACGGAGTGAAACTTGCAGAACAGACAGCGCTTGAGGATTATTAAGAGTCAATGGACGGACACAGACACGGTACACTCTCCTTCCCCGTTAACACTTACACGCCACCGCTGAATGAAAGAGAATAAGTCTATCACGTGCCCCTGAATCAAACCCTTTCAACGAGACACCCGATTGCACATGCGCTCCCAACAATGGGGATATTACTGCAGCACGACTGAGCAAAAAGCCGGTAAAACATGCGCACTTGGCTCTAACGCGCGCCGGATAAATGATGATGTGTTGGATATTTTCGCTTTTGCGGCTTGTTTGAAATAAAACAAGGTAAAAAAAACATTGAAGCAATAAACATCGCGCGCGTCTGGCGGATAGAACACCACACGGAAGAAAAATTCATATTCCCTCCGCATCATCTGTTTGACGCAAGTCCCCAAAGGTGCTCATGACTAGGTCAAAAAGCGACACCTTCTTTCCATGTCTCATCACTGGGGAAGGGTTTTAAGAGAACGAAACTAAGCCACTAACAGCTAATAGGAAAAATATGTTACGCTATTTGTAAATGCAATGACGTACCACCATTTTCAAGCTGCGCGCTCTCTTTTACCGGGACTGGGTAAAATCACCGCTATTTTGATCGCTTATTCAAGCAAAAAGCCCAGCCTTGCTGATGAGCATCCCTCTGAATCACCGCGAACAAAATGGAGTTTGAATCTGGGCACATCGTTCAGGCTCTGGGACTGAAAATTGTGTTCCCATTCCCACGAAAAATAGAGAATAGAGCAAACACACACACACACACACACACACACACACATCCCCCGTCTTTCGTTCCGCGTCTTTAAAAAGATCGTCGGACCAAATCAAACTCAGTTTTGAAATTATTCCGCTTCGTTTATGGAGGGAAGCAGCTCTATGAATTGTCCAATGATTTCAATTCTATCACTTTCCGACATTGAAAACTCGAAAAGTTCCCATCATCTCTCCGATAAGAAGCAATGGAATGGACGTGCTGCTGAGGGGTTAATCAAAACAGAGAAAAAATGGAAACAGCATCCAAAAACGAGATGCCTCTTGCGGTGAGAAGGAGAGGTTGAACATCTTACACCTAAAGGAAATTTTCTTCGCACTTTACAGATTTCAAGCATACTTTCTAAAGGTGACCCGAAATGATGGTCCCATCATCATGAAATTCCACGACGCTTAATCCGTGGAGAACACACACCACCCACCCTTCAACTTTCCGAGGGGGGTGTTTAGTGCCTGCATAATATCTCGGAAAGATGACCACAGCAAGGTAAAGCTCTCTTATTGTGTGTTGCGAGAGACTACTACTCATCCCATCATGCCGCCGACACAGCTCATCGCAATCCGGAATAAAGGGGATGATACTGTCCAGATGTTCATCTGCAATGGTCCCCTCTCCACCGTCTCAAACCGTGGACACGAAGATTAAAGTATTCTTCTTCTAAAATAAACCCGTTCTGAGCTCCTAACATAACAGAATTAGAGAATTAGAGACGGACAGGACAGTTGTTGGACAGGTATAGTTAGTTACCATCATCCTACTTACATTTTCAACGCTGACGGACAAGACTCTGATGACTTCAGAACTTCATAGTTGAACTCACTGCAAGTCGCAAATGGTTCTTTCACTGCAAGTCGCAAATGTTGCTATAGTCATGACATGCCTATAGTCATGACATGGGAATGAAAAACAGAACATTCGACTTGCATCCCCCTCGTCTCATCTACTTTACTACAAAACGGAGTGATGATGGTGATCTGCTCCACCGAAAAAAAAAAGCATCCCAGCCTATGTCGACGGCACAGGTTGAGAGAAAGTACAGTTATATCCAACCAAGCGAGTCTATATACATCGTGCCTTTCTTTCACGCGCTGTCCGTGAACTCTACCACTCTACAACACCACACCCCATGCATCATCATCATCGTCAGGGAGAATTCCAAGCTTCTTTCGCCAATGAAACGTGGCTCAGCTCGCCGGTAAAACTTCAGCACGCAACAAGACACGACGTGGCTTCGAGCAGAAGAGGAAATGGGTTCTCTTCTTGCATCAACGACTACTGTTAACGAAAGGAGGACCGTTTTGCTACGCCTCACCGGCTAACTAGCTGCCCTACCCCGTTTCTCCTCAGAGACTTCCATCTCTCTCTGTATGCCCCTTTTTTCCTTGCAACCGATTTTTGCTGCTTACGGGAATTGGACACATTCCGCCACACCTTGCCACAAACCCTATTACCACTACTAGCAGGGAGAGCGAGTCGGGAAAAACGGGATTCATTCCCAGCAACCCACCGACAGTTCAAAAACGACATTCCAATGCGACTGAGGAGGGGAGAATGGTGACCGGACAAATACGCCGTATAAGTAGCTAAAGCCCTCGCGCGCTCCGCAACTCCGAATAGGAAAAGCGTGGGGTCGATCTGTGTGTGTGCCAAAAAGCACCCACTTGCAGCCTCGTCCAACCATGCACTTCAAGGTCTGTACAGCTCAGCAAACCGCCCCCCTCCCCCTTCTCTCCACAAAAAAAACTCGCATTCCAATGCCTCCCCTTTTCTCATCGCGGTCGGGGATAGAAAAGTGTGTAGGAAGAGATGTGTTAAGGCCAACTACTTCTTGTCTTTCGCGATCGTACACTCACCCTCCCACATTCGCCTTTTTTGCGTCTAGGGCGCTTCTTTCGATCTTAAAACGCACACACACACACGATTTTCTTTTTTTGGGGACCGCAATTATTTGCTGCCCTAGTCGTCTTTTGCCTGTGTGTGTGTGTGACTAGTTTCGATCTCTTTATTTGCAAATTTTATTTGCTCATTTTCTCCTCCCTTTTTACGGGAAATAGTAAGCAAAATGACGAAAAGCTCAAAACCCCCGTTAGGGTAAGAAGAACTGGCATTGACTTTCCACGATTTAGAGCACACCGTTTTTACCCCCATTTTTAGACACACACACACACACCAGGGTAAAAAGCGTGCGCGCGTGCGAAAAGCGATCTAAAATGGCAAGAACAGCATTTGTAGAAGCAAAATGTGGCCATGGTTGGGTACAAGAGTAAGATGGATTTCAAAATCTTTCTTGATATTCGTGGTTCCAACAATTCGAAGAAATCCGTTTCGGACCGCTCCTCTCTCGATCGTGTGTAACTTCATTTGTGCCTAATCGAATTGCGATTTTCATCAGCTTTACCCACCCCGCGCGCACACACCTTTCCACCAGAAAACCTTTTCCGGTTCGCGGGAGTTGAAATTCGAAATGCATGCTGCTGCTGCTTCTACTGCTGGGTTGCGCGCGCGCGTTTGAAAACGTGGCCTCACATCGTGCTTCTTTGATCGATTTTCTTCGTACCGAACACAATTCAAAATTACCTCTCTCCTCCACGTGGAACGTTGGCCGTTTGGGAAAGGCGCCCGGGCCTCGATGAGAAATAGAGCAGAAAGTTGGGATGGTGGACCCCTCCTGTACGCCTTAAATCCAAGACTTGCATTTTTAGTTCAATGTTGAGTCGTCGTGTGCGCTTCTCTGTTTTGTGGAGCCGGCGCTGCACATTCACCAAAAACTCACACACACAGGGGCACAGTTGGGGAAAACGACGGATTACGGATTAGTAGTTTCCTTTCTAAAATTAGAAAACGCCACGCCGAGGGAAAGGTTTGCTGGATGGAATTAGAACCTCGCCAGACCAGAATTCGTGGAGATTAAGCTAGTCGAAGCAGCAGGGGAGGGGGGGGGGGTACAGAACGAATCGTGAACACATCCCCCCGAAGGTTTTAGTCTTTAGCTGAGAAAACAAAAAGATCTCTGCAAGTGATAATTTTTCTTCTTCTCAAGAACACAGCAACAGATCCGAAAACGGGAAAAAGGGAAATGTTCTTGACGGCTTAAACCATTAACACCAACAAACTCACACACCCCAGGGAAGGGAAGCAGCACAGCAGCAGCGCATTCTCTTCGTCAGGGCCCCCCCCTTTATCTTTCCCTTCAACCAGCGAAGAACATGCGGCGCGCCTTGTCGGGGTGATACTTGACAAATTGACACCATTTGGGGAGAGAACACGGAACAACAACTGGTGTGTGCAGCAGCCATTTTGGGGTCCCTCCTTTTCTCCTATGTAGAGTTAAATCTTCGCCGCCTTTTCTTGGGCGATGCGCGCTGCTTTCCTTCTAATTTTAGCTGCAATCGATTTTCGAATGGAAAATGTTTAATTGCACCCCACCCCACCGTCTCTTCGCTACTGTGGCCTCTCCCTTCTTTCTCTCAAACCACGAATTAAAAATATCTGTCTTTGGTCATAAAATTTAACGGGAGTGGAAAGCTGCGCGCATGAGCCTCTTCCCCCTACAGCGAGACGACATGGACATCCCAATGAGAAGCGACTAATTGTTGGATGATGATGATGGGGATTGGCGGGGACAGGAGAAAAATCCTCTCGACAGTGTGAAGATAAATACTCCACCCCAAGAGTGCGTCGTGTGTTCTTTCCTTACGCCTCTACGAATATCAACCCGGAAACGATCACGCATTTCATCACACGCTGCATCATGCAGCACATGGGTGAGAATAAAATTTGAAATGTGATCTGAAAACGATTCCAAATTGATCTTTCGACAATGATGGGTATCGAGTAAGTGATCTTCCAAATATTTACCCCCAAAAATAACGATTTTTTCGCTCCAAACGAATTTTAGCCCACAAAATAGGAACAAACAGGGCTTAGTAACGCCAACGCGTTACTCAAACATGTAACGCGTACCTTCCAAAATGACAGCAGCAGCCAAACGTGCGCGAGCCATCTGCCGTTGCTAGGATGTTTGAATTTAACGGAAATTTTATGTGCGGCGTTTGGGTTCGACGAGAGAGGCGCACCAATACACACGCGCACAAATCGAGACGCTTTAGCGGCGAAATGTATAATTGTAGTTTTTTTCCTTCCTCTTTCTCTCTCCCCCTGCACACATAAAGCCGGTTACGCGTTTCCCTTTTCCTATGTAGCGCGATGTGTGTGCGCGTTGAGCTTCAAATGACGGTTATAAGAGAAGCCGCCGGTTTGGTGTTGCTGGAAGGAATTAACAACCACATAGACAGAAGCATAGCGGGAAGGTTCTCGCATAGAATGAATTCACATTAAAAAAAAAACTAAAAACCAGCCGCGAAATTCGTAATCTAACTTGCAGACTTCCCGCGATAATACTTCAATCAAATATGGCTGTCGCCCAGCTCGTGCGAGTGTGTTAGAAAAGCCGAATGAGTTCTTGAAGGCGAAATAAATATGCAAATTCCATCACCGATGGGATGCTGCTTTCGTGGCAAATGGGCTCGCTGTTTTTAATGTAATATTGAGCAACATTACAGGCTACTACATTTGAAGCGTGTATTTAAGAATATAAATTCCAGTCTGACGTCATGGTAACACAGAGGGGTGTGGAAAAAAACAAACTATGTTCAAAATTTCAAAATTAACCGATCATTTTGTACATGGGACTGTAACACGCGCACGTATACACATACATTGTCCACTTTTGCTTCTTTTTCTCTGTCTCTTCCTGTGCTTCAATAAAGCGACGCCGCTAGACGGCTGTTCGTTCGATTTTTTTTTTGTTCGCACTCCCTTCTTCCTATTCCCTTTTTGCTAGGGGGAAATATTGACGGGAAGCATACACACGCATACAGCCGCAAAAACCGTTAAATAAAAATGGCTTCACAGAGGTATATCAGAGGACAGCGGGCAAACAGATCTAAAATGAGTTACCGGGGCTTGGAAAAATTATGAAGTGAAGAAGTGAGCGCATTTAATTCCATTCATTATTTTACTGTGAACTTTACAAAGGAACTATTCTTTCTATTATTTCATGGAGGCGAGGAGTCCATCGGACAAGGGAGCCAACGAAAAAAGGGACGCGCTTGCGTACTTGCTTCCGATTCGATCCTTGGTCAAATAGAAACGAATTGCTCCTCTCTATCAGCTGAATTCCACCAGTTTTGACTCCGTTTTCCTATAGCTTGTCACATATATTCCAACATTTTAAAACATACATATGCGAGCTGCTGCGAAAAAAGAACATTTGCCAAAATGGCCGCCAACTCTTATGCTGCTGTGTCTGTCTCTGCCGTGGTGCTAGCTATAGCACCAGAACGATTCTCTAAAGAGTAGGAACAAAAAGGCAAACTGCACACGTTAAAAGTTGAGGAGAAGAGCACAACATAGCATGGTGGAAAATTTTGTACGCTTCTACAGTTTTTTCCTCCCTTTCCTGTTTGACCGTGTTTTTCTGCGCCTTCCACTCGATCTCTCTAATTCTACAGCTCTCTGCGCTGCCGGTCACCGACATTCCCGGTAAGAGGTACCACAGAGTACAAAACAGCAAGAAGACAAGGCATAGGCAGAGCGAAAAAAGAAGGTTAACAAACGCGTGAACCGGAAGCGTTTGATTGAAATAACCGAATAGAGAGTCCGCGCGCCCCCCACATCACTGTTCTCGCTGCTGGTGATGGACACCACAGCTCGCCAGCCCGGAAAAATACATGCAATTTAGCACACTTCTGCCGCCTCTGTCTCTGTGTCTCTCTTTCATATATCTCAAGAGTAGTTCTAACCCTTTTCATATCGCCATTGCACCAATTCCTTTTTCTTGTTCTTCCTTCACATGCAGGAGATGGGAGTTCAAGGTACGCCAGAATCGAACCGAAATTTCACATCACTACTCTCCCACCATACAGGAGACAACCATTTTGTCAAGGGTTTTGATGTTCCACGTGCCCCAACAACTTCCTGAAGTTCATTACTTTCCATTGCACACACGCACGAACTTGGTAACTTTTTGGGTTCTTCCCAATCCTCCCCCCCAAGGGATAATTACACCCACTCTCTCTCTTTCTCTCTTTTTTCCTCCAACATTTTTCCAACACGACACGGAATGATGGCGCGGATCCACAAACTTACCTTAGCTCCAATCTGGTTACCGCACTGGCCGGCCTGAATGTGAACGATTTCTCTCATTTTGAGGGTGAAGTTTTATTGGAACTTTAGAGTACGCAAAAAATTAACTTTTGCACCAAACACTGCACACACTGTTGTTCGCCTCGATTCGGGGAACACGGAACAAATTTGGCGTTTTTTTTTTGTCTCACACGACTTGCACACTTGAGGGCTTTTGTTAAATACTTCACACACCACACAACTCTTGTGCTGCTGCTGGGAAGGACAGAAAGACGTCTGCTCTGCTCGACGAAGACACGCGAAATGAGCTTCTCGTGATGGAAGGTATCGCTTTTTGCTCGTTCGACAACGCCCCTGTACGCTTTATATTAACCACGGCACCGTACCGCTTTCTCGATACGGCCACGTACACGCACACCACCGTACGCGCTACGTGGAAGAGACCGCTTGCTGTGTGTGTGGTGGCGTTCGGTGTCGTTCGACGTGTAGAATTATTATCGATTTTTACCGCACATTCGAGTTGATATTTGTGGAGCCAGTATCGTTTCGGGATTATTTTCGATATGTTCTATCACTCTCAAGCAGATCCTCAGAGCGGTAAGAAGGATTTATTTATTAAAATTGCTCGATTTGATTCATTCGGATCGCGTTTCAACGGGTCATGGGTGTGTGCGTGATGCAGGTGAAAATGAAACGCACACCATCGCAGGCAGCAGTACCGGCAAAGCATGTAGGTGTGAGTGAGATCATTTGCCTGTCGGCAAACAGTGCTGTGCATAGTTTTATAATTCCGACAAATAAACAAAAACAACAAAAAGGATGGATTGTTTTTTCTACAGACAAGCTTTGCCTTTTTGGGAGTTTTGTTCCATTCGTGTTTGAACTATTTTTTGCAGCTGTAGTTCTCAAAATTGGCATGTTGTCCTGAGGCATTTGTTGATGAAAGAAGAACTTTTTTGGGTGATTTTATTGATTAAGAATGAGTATGTGGAAGCGTCCGAAAATAATTTCCCCAATAAATCACACTCCACACACATTAGCGATAAAAAGCCTCCAAATCCAGATCTGAACCCCGTGCCAAGCATTGCAACATATCATGCTCATCATCAGAGTCATCCGCCGCTGCGGAAAATCCAGACTCAACAACAACAACAATCTCCTCTAATGCAACCGGTCTTGCCCCTCAATAATGGAGGGCCTACTAGTTCTGCGTTTGCGTACGAGATGATTTAGGAGATTTAGAGATCCTGCTACTCTAGTGAGAGAACGAGAAGGAGAGAGCCCATAAGGGAAAAACATATTGTACCATCCTCCCACCTGAACCTGAGCCTGGGGGTGGTGGATGAACCGAATCACCGGCCTGAAAACCCGACCTGGCAGCGCGCAGATATTTGCCTTTTATGGAAACCAGGTCAAAGGATTGCAGGATATTCATGCGCTCATGCGGTGTTGGGGCTCTCATGCGCTCTCTGGTGTTTCTGGCGTACATCCATGAGGTCATAGCTGTGTCGCAGCGGAGTCTGGACATCGAATGCTCTCGTCGGTCGTAGGTGGCAGCACGGGTGAAACTTGCTTCCCTTCCCTGCGGGGGTGTTTTCAGTCTCCAGATGGGCGAGGTGAGATAGAAGTATAGACGAGGCCCGTCTATTCTTGTTTGGTTCCCATTCGGAATGGTCCGGAGACGACCGTGAGCGGGACCGGTTTCGGGGACACTATGGGCATGGTAGTGACTAATAAGTCCATTTGTAGATGCGTCTGTTTTAACAATTGACCATTGGTACGGGGCTAATGTCAAAGAGGATACTATTTTGGAAACGAAATCAAATTGTCAGGTCCAAGTGATGATTGGTGTTCTTGGGCAGTCTTTGGTATGTTTTGTTTTGTTAGAATTCTATGCTATATGCTGAGTTTTGTTTATTCTACAATCAAATGAGATTATTGTTCACAATTTTACGTAATGTTTCAAGAGCTAGAACTTGTTTTTCTTTCTGTTTGATGTTTTTTCTCTTAATTCCTACATCCACAGTGCATTTGTGTTGCGACCTGTGCAGAGATTTCTGCCATAAAATCTGCTTGTGTGTGGGTCTCATTATATATGCACATCCAATCGCTTGCAAACCTTGTTTGGTGTAAGCACCAAACGTAAGCGAGAGCAGACTAGACCATAAGAAGTAGCGAAAGATGGGGAAAAAAACCACCTAACATTAGCTGTAAGGCAACAAACAAGAACACCACATAAATGAGCCTAATACGACAAAAACGGCAAATCGGAAACGCAACCCGCAGCCTACGAACGACTGCGGTCGAGGTGTGCGGCCCACGACAATTTGGCCCGCGAGCGACGACATCATCGCGCGAACATGAGTCAGTCGTCTCGGCACACGGATCCAAAATCGGATTTTGACTTCGATGCACACACACGCACGCGTATTGGTGGCCGCTGTGCCTTGTCTGAATCGATTTATTTTGCCCGTTATTTTTATTCCGTGCGCGCTGTTTGGTCGCGCGTAATCGCTTGAAAAATGACGAATAAATTCACCTCGCGCATCGCACGGCATCGTTGCGGCAAGTCGAGATGATATGTGCAACTCATTAGTGCTTAAGACCATATGCGGCTAGCCGGACATGCAACTGCATATGCACGTAGCGTGTGGCTAAGGTGCGGTATGCCGTCGAGGGCAGGTTAAGGAGCAAAATGGATGTAAATAGTGGTAATTTCATCGTACTTCTTCGACCATTATGAGATTATGGTGCTAATGATACTGTTTTGTAGCATTTAATGTGAAATATTTCACAAGATCCTCACATATGTTATTGTAGAGAGGCCTCAACGAAAACCCGAAAAAAAATTTATAGCAGCATGTGTATCTGTGAGCCATACAAAAATCGCTTTATGGTTGTTGGGTGTTATTCTCATGACGTTATCTACTACTGTCAGTCATGAATTTACTTAATTAAAATTAAATAAACCGCTACAAGAAACCGGTTATGAATTTTAAATATTTTTACTCATTTGTCCAATAAAAGTGTATATCTCAGTAATAGTCACTTGCTCTTCGCGATGTGTGCTGTTCAATAGCTAAAATTTTCACCTCCAGTAGTAGCTTAGAATTAAAATCAGCGAATCATTTGAAGCACAGCTAATCAATGAACACCCAACTACCGCACCGGGCGCTACGTAATGGAAAACATCAAATTATCCACCGGTCTGCTTCAATCCCATCGCTCACCGCGACTCGCAGCCACACACAGGCGCACCGTTTCGTCTGTCCCGCATTGATGCTTGCGGTACTTGCGACAAATCGTGGAATGCATTAGGTTTTCGGTTCGTTAAACGTTTGCGCCGTCCGAATTCGTCGTCAGTGTTCTTGGCCATCTGTATCCGCATCTACCGTATCATCGTCCTCTTCCTCTAGCAGCAATTCGTTCGCGGCTGAACGGAATTCGAAGCCAGGAAATGGTTCGACATCGTTCGGTCCGGCGGGAGGCTTCGCTGTTGTTGACGACGTCGTATTCGAGCTAGCCGTCACATTGACGTTGAACGGGTATGTGTCGAACGTGGGCGAGAATAGTTGACCCCGTACGGTGGCCTTGCGTTGCTCGTTGTAGCCCATCTTGAAGCCTTCGGGCCATGATTTTACCTCGGACTCACCGGTACAGTTGGAGGGTTTGGCACCGGCCAGAAAATCATGCTCGAACGCACTGTTGTAGAGCAGTGTGCAGACACCGTGCGAGCCCCACGGGGATAAGGGAGCCGCCAGCTGATTGATTCCACAATCGCCCATAATCCAGTCCTGGTGGCAGCTGGTCCGGTGCCGGGTACCGTAGTTCCGGCTGGTGTGAATGCACTGCACGTTCTTGGCAGCCGTTCGATGGTTCGGTGCATTTACGTCCGTCACGTCAAAGCCGGTACCGACGATGTCACAGACTGTAAAGAAGTATTTCACACACAGATGTTAGTGTTTCGTTGTATGTGGCATTCATTCATCATCCGTACCATCTATATCCTTAAGTTTGCGTGTACCGAACTCTTTGGCGGCAGCTAGAACCATCTGTGCTCCAAAACTGAACCCATACAGATATCCATCGTTTGGGTCGAAGCCTTCCTTCTCCAAAAATTCTAGCTTCTGTCGGAGCACACCGTAAATGTCTTTGAAGTTACGGCGAAGTCGTGCGTACGTTGGTAGCTGGGCAAAACGATCATAGTTCATGCACATCACACAACCTCCACGGTGTTTGGTTAGATCTGGAAAGCAACAAGAATTACACAATGTACCTCACTTGAAAATCACACCACAAAGCCCTAGCTCACTTCGAATGAGATCCTGCACGAAGTACTTTTCACAGTCAATTTTCCACCCAAACACGACCACGGCAAACTTGGCCCCCGGGTGGCATTCTTCGTCGTACTCGTACGTGTTGTTCTCTGCCAGATTGTAGATGTGCACCAAACTGCCCGACGAGTTGTAATAGTTGAAGAAGATGTTATCCTGAAACCGATCGGCACTGGCAGGATCGCCGACCAGCATCAAAACCACTGCCACGGGCAGGGCTAACCGCACGCACCATCTGACAAACATCACAACAAAACTACAATCCCAGGAACCGGACGCTGGTTCCGGAGTACCCAAAGAAACTAAAACACAACATTGCTGCAACCCGCGACTTTATACACTTTAGGTTGACCTAAATTCTGGACCTCGCTGGGTCCCGATAGCCTGGCCGGCGAACGATGATATTAGCCGAGACTTCACGGTAGAAACAAATAAAACCTTTTCCAGCGACACACCCTTCAACCGAAATGGACGGGCCGAGTTTGATGGATCTTGTGATCTTCTTCCCTGGAGTCAGCTTTATTTGTGTCAGTTGTATTTGCCAGGAGACCTGTTGGAGAGGAAAGGTTCTGCTAGATGGGTAGATAAACCCCCAGTGTGTCCCCATGGCGTCATTTGCTTATCGTGCTGTGTGGTACACGATCGAGACAGCTTTCTCCCGGTATGGGTGGTTAGTTTCACCCATACTTGTCGGGTTCAGATTGTTTCTTCTCCCAGTTCTTCTGGTGAGGAGTCAACCAGAGAAACCGGTAACTGGCGATAGAGTGGTGCGTTTAGAGAGCAAAACAATCGTTCGCCCAAAACGAGCGGCATTTCAGCGTGTTTCAGTGTCAAAGCTAATCAAACCGGTTGCCGTGATACATAACGTTTATTTGTTTTGACGTGATTGTACGTTTGCACGATGTCACAATAGGCATAGGTTCACGTGGACACCTGGCTTGGCGTGCTGCCTAAGCCCAAGCTACCGTTATGGAGGTGGAGTTTCTAGGCTTTCATGCCCCTGAAAGTATGCAGATTTTTAGAATGTTTAAACATCAATGACCCCGAACTGGATGACTATTGGAAGAGCATTACAGATTTCTCGATTATTTCGCTAATATCTTCAAATTATCTCGTAATAAAGTCTCATCATTCGTGCACAGCATAAATCAATAAACTCATGCAGAGCAGAACGAGGAAACGAACAGACCAAGACGGCTCAACTGTGCCACACATTAAGGATGAATCATGCTCATTGCATGCTTCTTTAATGGCATAACCTTTTCGCCATTATGTTAGAACATGCATCCACGCGCGTGTCGTCACATTTGGCACTTTCTCTTTTCCTGTGCGGAAAACCGAGGTACGAAAGTGAACATTCTCGCGTCACGCACGGGACACAAATCATAACCAGGACCAAGAAGGGAAAAGCTTTTGGCAACCCCATACTACACTACCGGGTGCTGGGTTTAGTACGTATGTACCGGCGTGAGGAAACTGGAAAAAGAAGCATACCGTGCACGATCGATAGCCAGAGGTGGAGCGGCCAACAGACAAAATATTCAGCCCCAAAAATGGCGACGAAAAGATTGGGCGAATAGCACGGCAAAGCACGGCCAACATACTTTTGCCATACGAATGTGTGCACCGCCTCGCGTATGTGTCTGCGTGTCTTAAGCCCATATTTTCGCCGCAACCGAGGAGTTTGGTCAGAAATTTATTATCATTCAGTCTCTCAAAAAACTCCCTACTGCCCTGGTGCTGCAGCCAAGCATCAGGGAGCAAATAGTAGGTTCCGAAAAATCTGTGTGCCTGTGCCTTTCGCCCGACTGTCGAGAAAGGCGAAGCAAAACGATAAGAAATTGGGCAGTATTTTGGGGATGGGGATGGGTCTGCGATGGGAACGGGCGAATTTTATCGACCAAACGATCCAACACGAACTCTCTCTTTTTCGGGAGAGCTGTGCGGGAGACCGTTTTGAGCCGTGTGTGCACCCATGCACCCATGATCACCCTCCCAGTTCACTGTGAATTGGTGTAAAAGGTGTGGAAGAGAGTTTTTAGTGTACATCAGTATACCGGTTCCTTCTACTTCCTATTAAGTACTGTTTGATTCTGAGGGTCAAGAAGCAAGTCACAGTTTTCCTGCAATCGATGGTTGTTTATTCATTGAATGCTTTTGATGCGAGATGTCAATGTTGATGATATTCCAAAATGATAATGTAAATTGAACTATCGGTGAAATACATACACTTGTGATCAATGAAAGAAGGGTAATGCATAGCCAAGCAACAACGTTTATCTTAGATACTAATCAATCGCCATTCTTAGCAGTGAATTTGAAGGATTGGTGGTTGAGCAAAGAATATAGACAAACTAGATAATTTAAAATAATTAATTATTTAATTATATTTAGAGCATGAAAGTCTATCCCTCTCTCTGTCTCTCTCTTTGGCCTGATCAACAATAGTTCAACGGGATACTCGATCCCTAGCTTCAGCTTCTCATCCATGCAGATACTCAATCTACGACAGGTCCCACTTCATCTGATCGAGCCCGCGAACAAACTGGGAGTCGCTGACGAATATGTTTTGGACGGCGACGCTTGGTGAGGCATGAGTCCGGCATCCTCATCACATGTCCTAGCCATTGTATCCTGCTGGCCTTTCGTCAGGATGTCCGCTTCGCCGTACCCATACGCAAGCTCGTAGTCTTAATCCTTCTCCTCCAGAATCCATGTTCAAAATCCATCTATGATAATAAAAAAACGATTGAAAATAAAGCGACGTCCGTACCCACCCTGGATAAGGTGCCCCTTCACGGTTTGTGGAAGCAAATGTCTCCAAGCCAATGTGAATTGTAACTAGTCTGTAAATTAATTATAAGCAACACGACCAGGCCATGCCTTATGAAAATAAAAATCGGGATGGTTCTGGTGGTTCCGGGTTCATAATGGCGCCTGTCTACATGCTACAGAACCAAATATCGAAACACATTCGGATAATTCCCCTGTAGTGTGGATTGACTATCAAACAACATGGTATCGTCAAGTCTAGGACCGTTTAAAGATGAGGGCATGACTTCGAAAGTCGTCGTGGGCCAAGAAGTATAAGAAGAAGAGGATGTCTTCATATCACTAACATCCATTGTTAGTGTCCTAAATTATGGAAAAATAGATTTCAATAATGTTAAAAATTAAACTCATAAGCAAATTCCCCTAGACAAGGTCATGGGTTTTCGATCAATAGAAGTCAGATAGATTTAAATCATTTGATATATATCTCTACTGTGATAGGGACCGCTAGATATGGCCTCAACATCCAATCAGCTTAAGGGCTCCCGGACTGCTTACTTACTTGTGTAGTTAATTGGCTTAACGGATGTCGTTCAGCATTTAGAGTAAAGCCCCAGTTAAATGTACGCTCCAAGTGTTTGTTATACGACACATTTAACGATCGTATCATACCGAATAATCAATGAAAATCAGCAGAGCAAAAGAAACCAGCAAATTAGAAGCATCTTTTGCACTAGCTGAAGCGTTTGTTTATTTGGCAGTGTTTCTTGCCCTAATCTACACCTGATCTACTTTTCCGCTGCTCGATTACCATCACTAACGTTTGCTGATCGTTCGTTACTACGGGGGTATTAAAGCACCCGGGAACTTTTCATAATTTCGCTGTCACCTTTCTTCCGACAGCACTTGACGGTGTGGACAATGCTTTCTAAAAAACGTACGTTTGGAGCGCCAGCTGAAGCGATTGTGGGATACATAAAGACAAGCAAGCATAAAACGACAACAGTTCCATAAAAGCCACCTATTTACTGGTGGTTTACTAACCTACGACTGAGTGTGTGATTTGCTATCGAACCAGCAAACAAACGGCGAACGTAACGAAATGACGTCTGAAACGCACCAGCGAAATCAATTTTTTAGGACGTCAAGGCGAAAGGAAATGAAAGAGGTAGTGAAAGTCATCGCGTAATAGACGAAAAGGGCAGTATAAGGTACCCATGGGCTGCCACCAAGCCATAAACGTGGATCAGTTAGGGTATGAAATATAAAGAAAAATATTTATTTCATCGATACTTAGAATATAAAAATAAAACATAAACAATCATCTGTAACAAACTACTAGTAAAGAAATGAACTCACACTTGTCTGTGAGTGCCCCGCTGGGTTTGTTCAACCAGGTTTACCTGGCCTACCTGGCACTACTTGTAATACTAGGCCCCACCAGCTCCATAATGTGAAGGTTTTGGAGCGCATAAGTTAAGACTCCCACACAACGAGGTTCTTGTGTGTGGCGACCATTAAAAACTTGGCACTGGGTCCTTAAATTGGCACCTGGGTTGGGTAGAATGTTTTTTTTCCTCGCTTCCATTGCTGTCTTGTTCTCCAGTGTGACATTACCAGCTTGTCTTTGATGTAGATCTATCCGCCTCCATCCCTTGTTTTAGAAGCCATACTCAAATATGTTGTACGGGTTGGTAAACACCGTGTACGGGTACACGTCCGAGGTCTGCGCGAAGAGTTCCCCGCGTACCTCACTGTCAAAGA
Source organism: Anopheles maculipalpis (assembly GCF_943734695.1). Lineage (NCBI taxonomy): Eukaryota > Metazoa > Arthropoda > Insecta > Diptera > Culicidae > Anopheles > Anopheles maculipalpis. The sequence continues at coordinate 76,138,939 of NC_064871.1, forward strand.
GCGAGAAAAAAAAACAAAAAAAAGTACAATAGAGAATTAATACCAGAATTACCACCTGTCGAGCAAAGGTGGGTCCGTGTGCTACCTCTTTCTTGGCTCCATATAACCCATCCGGTAGTTGCGCGGGTAGGTGGCCATCTCGCTGAGCGACAAACACTCTGGTGGTTTTGGTTGGGCCAGGAACTGATACTTAAACGCAAGATTGTAGAACACCGGACATAGGCCGTGCGAACCTAACGGTGGTGGACCCGCAGCTGCCTGCCTTAATCCACACTGTCCCATCCTCCAGTTTTGGTGACATTTGTTCGGGAACTTTGTACCCTTGTCAATGCTCGTATGTATGCACTGGACGTTTTTGGCCGCGCTGCGAAAGTCCATCTGCTTGAACGCACGATCCGAGTCGAAACCTGGCCCGGCCATATCGCAGGTATCGATCGCTTCCAGCTCCTGCCCCCCGATCCGATTGCCCACGTCCAGCGACAGCTGTGCACCGAAACTGAACCCAAACAGATACGTACGCTCGAACTGGATGCCCTCGTACCGGAGCTCCAGCAGGAAGTGCAACAGTACGTCGCGGATGTCACGGAACACACCGACCAGCCCGCCGTACCCACCGCTCGAGAAGGAAGAGTAGTCCATGCAGGCAACGCACCCACCCCGATGATGGCGCAGGTTCTCGCGCAGCTCCAACACCCACGGCACCTCGTAGCAGTTCTCGCGCCAACCGTGCACGATCAGTGCGAACGGTTCGTCCGGCAAACATTCGGTACCGTTCAGCAGCCGATCGTTGTCGTTCAGCGTGGTCTGTTTGGTAAGATTGCCGCTGGGTAGTAATGGGAATGAGGTTGAAACTTGTATCCGATTTGCGTCCTACGCGAGCATTCACTTTTCAAGAAACGCTCCGGCCGAGGCCCACGCAAACTTGCCTTACCCATGTGACTTACCCATGGTAGAACCGGAATATGATCTTTCTCTCGAACATGGTCCTGCGCGAGGAGGGTTTAAGAGCATCGAGCAGTGCGGGTGGTATGACTGGAGGTCTACGCCCTTCCTCCGCCGAGCTAGTTAGATTCATCTCGTAGTCTGTCCCATTGACGGCCGCCGACCTTGTCTCATCACCCTGGTAGTCCATGGAGTAATCGCTATAGGCTTCATTGGACGCGATCAGTGCACGTTGTCGCTGCTGCAGTCGCTCCAACCGTCGCTCACGGATGCGCCCCACCAAACGGGGCGCAAACTTGCCATCCCGGTAGGGTTCGGCTAGCGGCAAACCTAACAGTACAAGGGTGATCACCGCCACCGACACGGTTGTGGAGCCACGACAAGAAAACATCTTCCTACCCGGCACGGTCCGGCGTTACTGAATCGCAATGTATGCACATATCAATCAATGGACCAGGCGAACCAGCGGCGAGAAGCCACCGAAAGACGCTCGAACTCACACACGCAACGCACCGTCGTCGTCGTCGATGTCTGAGGAACGTTATTTCGGGTGAACCGATAGCCAGTTTTTCGGGGTGCTATCAGGCGTCACCCAAGCAAGTGGTGGCACCAGATGGTGCGTACTGTTTGTGAGCGTGTAAGGCACACCCCGTGCTGTCTTGCATTTTTCCGCCGAACGATGCTGTGTTGGTTACCGCGAGGAAGCCTACACTGGCGCGAGAGACCTAGTTTAGCGAATCAGTCAACCGGCACCGTTGTACGGGAGTTTTTGGGGTCTTTTTGCTTGGTGGTCCGCGGGTGGTGCTCTCGGAAATTCTTCACCTTCACCTGAAAGCCCGGCAGTCGGTTCGAGAGTCGATGGCCTTATTGTTTTTGGAGGGGGGGTGCGATGATCGCTCGACAAGTTTCTCCAATTCCGGCCCGAACGGGTGGTGATATCGAACCTTTTACCCGTAAAGCAAACTTTTACCTTACGTTGACTAATTTATGGTTGTACCTATCGTCGAGACACGGTGTGCGACGAGTTGAAAACACTGTTGGCCATATCAAACGCTGCACCGAAATCACAACCTCCCCAAGAACCAACATGTCACTGGTCCGGAAACAACGCCCGGCAAACGAGCGAACCTTCATACCGGGTTCGCCCCATCCTGACATCGATAACTGGTACACACAGCCAAGGTGTGAGCCATCGTTAACAACTTTGCTAATTGCTTTTTTAAATACGCGCAAAACGCAAATATTAGCTAAATCAAATCAAAACGCGCTTCAAGAGGCACAATTTCGTGGTGTTCGTGCCATCTGATGCATCCCTCAGGCCGCAGTGGAATCGCTTTCTCGTGGTGCGGACCAGTGATGTCAAGGCAAAATGGAAAAAAAACTGTCGGAGTTGTTATAAAATTTGAATTTATTATTATGAACGGTATTCTGGGGCTATATTTTATCGATTTCAGTGATATTGTGGGCTTTCCAAGTAGACATTAGCACATCGTTAACTGATCGGATCGTTATCGATCGTTGGCGGTGCATGGGTGTGCCGGCGAAGGGTGAAAAAGCTTCTATTTGATTGATCAATCTTTTTGTATTAGCATAATTGAATGATTCTATTTTATGTGGATTTTTTTACGATAATAGTAAGCAGTAGCTAGCTGAATGAGAATCGGAATTGCACATAATGTGAAGCATTTATATTTTGATTTGCTCTTAAATTAAATTTTGGTTTTTAACGTTTAAAAGATATTGAACGTTATGGGTCTCTATACCTTTTTCAGTATTTGAACGTAAGGAACGCTTTTGTCATGCTTTTCATTTCGATTTTCTCTATTTGATTTTACTCCCGCTGTTAGGATGCTTGACCTGTGGTCCACTAGATTGAATACTGGATCAACATACTATCAAACTACTTACTATTAAGTTGATCTAATGTCTATTCTTCTTCTTCTTCTTGGCCTGTTCAGGATTGAGCACGTCGTGTCGACATGGTCAGGTCGCCAATCAGTTACCAGGAAACTCGGTCTAGGGTTGCAGTTCTCCATCCACGACTGCATCCAATCGCCAACAGGTTTGACCTCGCTTGATGCAGCCAACGAGCTCGCTGAGGTCCTCTACGCCTCGTAATGTAGGGGTCTCCTAATTACAGTCCTTGAGAGCCTTCTGTGAGGTCCGCAAAGGTTTACCATCGATTGGAATTTTGATATCGATCGATGTGATGTTCTCACTTCTCACTTCGTTGTACCTTTGTCTCATTAAGACTTCTCAGCAGATTGGATGACAAAGGACCTTTACAGGGGAAGATTTGTCTTATTACACAAACGTTGGGTGGTTAAGCTATGGATAGCTTTTTATCAGAATGCTGCAAATACGAAAGAGTTTATGTAGCTTTATATAATTGATTTTGTGATGAAAACTGGCTATGTATTTTCGGAGTATCAGAAATTTAATGTACAAGCAAAGGCTATGTTCCCAGTTGACTACGCATGTGGTCTGATTAATAGCCTGCAAAACGAGTCAAGCGAAAAGTTTTCTGCAGTGGTTGAAAAGCAGATGTTGTGGATGATGCCAATGAATTGTAGTTGGAGCTCATTCAAGCATATTTCACCCAAATCCAATCTCGCTTCCCACAAAGCTTGGTGACCCCTGGTCAAAGCAAAAAGCATGCTTGTGATGAGGAACATAAGCATAAAGTTTAGCTAAAAATTTAAAGTAAGAAGCAAACTATCAATTTATTCTCCCCAAAAATATAACAAATAAAATAAACATAAACTAGAACACATCAAATATTAATTCGACAACTAAAACGAACGAATCAAAAAATAAGTGAGACAAAGCCCGATAAATAAATCGACTATTTATTGTGACATCTAAGCACGATCTGTAGGGTATTTCGAAAATCGAGCTGGTAGTGGCTCCGGTCTTCACCATGTATCGAATCCCGTCCGCAGGACCGACTATTCAGCTTACGGTAAAACGAAGTCAAGGAGAGCCAGCAATGGCAGACCAAGTCCTCGCGAGGTTTCTAGGGCCAAATAAAAATATTAAAGTTATATAGAATCTAAGTAAGATGTCACTTCACAGTGGAAAGCAATCTATGCAAAAAAGGAAAAAGAAGAAAAATAACCCCAGGACAAAAAAAAACTTGGAAGGGTCCTACAACACTGTTCGAATTTGTTCTTTATAAGATTTTTAGTATTTCTCTAGAATTAAAAAGAAATTGTACAACTCTAAGGACCTGCAATCGGTTATCAGAAAATTCCTCGCTATTACAAGCTATCGAGCTATGAGATCGTACTCAGTGTGAACGAAACTACAATTGCAGTCCAACCAAAGCTAGTCCAAATCAATTGATGCGAAATTCGATGGATGGAAGGCTAATTCTCTGGAACTTAGGAGGGTCACTAAAACAAATCTTTAAAATCAGTCCAATTTGTTGCACTGCTTGAAGTCAGGCATTTCAAAAGAAAGCGCTACTGGAACACTCTCACGTTGTTATTTTATGTGATTAGCCCTGTTAGGAAGCATTTTTTCATACCCAATAAACAACACATTGATTACATTTGTATAATCGTCAAAGAACGTTTAGTGTGTACTAAACGCTGTTACAAAGCACCTCATATCGCTCTAGAAGTCGGATATTCATGTCCACTAATTACGCTAATAACAAACACGCTTAGCTTCCCTCAGGGGTTCGCCGTACCCAAGGACGATCAATAAGTATAGCCGCAGCCGGTGATGCATAAATTGCTGGCTTACGAAACGAACGTGGGAAGCATACAGCAACTCCCTTCGATAGTCCCTTCGCATCCCTAAGCCTATGCCGACAGGGCCTGGCGCCGCACTCACCATCAAAATGACCTCAATTCACGTGTGCAAATACATCTTGGCAAATCGAACAAAACTTCGTAATCGGACAGAGTATCGTCATCCGTAACGCTTCACCCTCCACCATACACGAGCAGACAAGGAGTGATTGACACGGCGCCAGAGTGCGAAAATGTTCCCTCACAACAAAACCACGTGACACGGGGTGCGAAGAAGCCGCCAAGAAGCCTTTACGCCTCATGACCGACCCACGACCTCACGCACAACGACGACGAAAACAAAAAAAAGAATTGGTACCGAAAAGTAACCGAAACGAACGTCCACATAAATCAGTTTCTGGAAGAGTGAAGAACTGTGACGGTCATCTTTAGCGGTACTAAATCCGCGTTTGCATTTTTGTGGACTGGGATTATATTATTACCTTGCATAGGTAACCCCGACCAAGCCAAGCTAACCGTAGTCCAGCACCGTAATGACCCTGACGCCCCCGTCATTGCACTGTGCCCGGGGTACCTTTCTTTGCCGCTCTGGCAGAGTGGCCGTGCTGGATTAAGTGTACGCGTGGGTGATGCGTGTCGGTGTGTCCGCACTGTTGTTGGTCGCAGGGAAACTGCCAATGTCTCTCCCATTCACTATTCACTAACTATCTTGATCGATCAACGATAATGATCAGCGCCGCGTGCAGGAAATGTTGGGGTGGAGGGCTGTAGTGATCGACAGGTTGAAATATGACTGCGGTCGGAATGTCATTCATAAGTGGAGTCAGGCCATGAGATAGGTACTTAATACTTAAGCGTTTGTGGAGCGAAGTAAGTGAAAAGATGTTGAAAAGTGTGTAGTTAAAAAGGAATTCTTGAATTAAATGGTAATACATAAGTCAGCTGCAGTTAGGATTCTGGATGCTGTCAAGTCAATAGCAAAAATATAAGAATCCATTTCCTAAGATATATTTGAGAGTGTTTAGCTAATCAAAAAGTGCATAGGTCAGCCTACATTAACTATCAAGAGTTTCAAGGATTCTTTTGAGATGATATCTAAGCTGAGATATCTTTTTTAAGGATATCCAGTTTTTCCAGGATCAGTTTGAAGGCTCTTAAAATAGGTCACATGGCTAGGCCATTGTCTTCAGATAAATAGGGAGACAATTGGGGAATGATCGAGATCGGATTTAAGGCCCGGTCCTGCCGTGTTAAGGCTCGCTCTTGTGCAATGCATTGGTATGCATTTAGAAATTAAATTCATTTTTTAGTATTTATACCATTCTCATAATTTATGAACGTTGAAAACTACCTTCCGAAATAATTTACCAACTCAATGTAGAAAAAAAAACTTTAATGACTTCAACCTCCCCAATTATATCATCCCATACGGCATTCCCCCTTTTATGGCCAGAAAGCTGGAACGGAATTGTGACCAACTTTAGTGCCAACCAAGCGGCAGTTGCTGGCGTGTGGGTGTTTCCATTTCGTTTTGGCACACGATCCGGATCCCGTCGTGCCATCGTGTGGTGTGTTGTTATTATAAAATAAAAAAGCGATCCAACTTCTCAAACTGTTTCCATTCGCGGGTAAGTTTTGGGGCGAAATATCAGACCCAGTGGCCGCGGTGTATGAAGGAACACATTGCAGATGATTGTGTAGTGAGATACTTTTCTATCCTGTGGCTTTCGCGAAGAGGAAAGACATGTTCTAGTGGAAAAAAGGCACAACAAAAAACTGTTTCCGCCCCCATTATGAGACACACTTGCCTGGAAGCTGCAGGCCAGGTTTGGTAATGTGCATGATATCATACAGTTGCTTCATTTTTCGCTCCAAAATAGGATTTGGAGCGGCGGCTGAATGTGATCATGGAGCAGAGTTCAAAAAGCCAACAAACAAGCCAGAATGGGTGACGATTACTCTCGATTCTAGTGGATGGACCAGCGAATTAAGGGATGAGTATTTGATAGAACGTACGGTGCAATTGTTTGTGACAAGGGAAGCAATTGCGTTATAGAAGACGCTTCTATTGGCGCATTTATTTTGTATGGGAAGCTTATACACTGTGAAGAAGGGTTTTAATTAATATGAATGACACCTTTTGACACTTGGGTGTGCATTGTGTGATTTTTTTCTTTTCTATGGAGCAATAGTTGGAGGTTAGAGAGAATTAGAAGTAATAGTATTCACACACACACATCCTCTTGAGAAGTAGCCCTTGATGAAGCCTATATTAAACGGCGATCGAGAGAAGAACATTTGAGGAAGTAAATTACAATGGCTGATAAAAAGATGAATTTTGAGAATAACAGGCCACAACGGCTATCAATATGTGAGTACCCTAAAGAGGACTAGTGCTCAGGATTGACTATCCAGTCACAGGTAAAATGAAGTCAAAAAAAGCCAATCATGGCAGACCTAAACACTCGCGGACACTAAATGGGTTGGATGGGATTCGACACTCGGTCCGATACAGTGTGAGGCTTGACGCTGCTACCGGGCTCGGCTTTTCGAAGCTGAGGCCCGACACATGATTTCTCTCTTGATAATAAGCAGCTTAGCCATAAATTCTAGCAGCTTAACATACTTCTAGAAATCTATGCTGAACCAAAGGATACAACCAACCTCTATAGATTCATAGCTGCAGTCTCTCAGATTCGTATGAATTATACTAGCTGTAGATGAGATTCAAACTGATTTTACAAATAAGTCGAAATTTCACTCGTTTGACTGTAAACCCTATAGAGAACTCAGCAAATCAAGAACCTCAGCTTCAAGCCTTAAGAACCTGCTCAAATACAAACAACTAGCTTTACTGCATTGAAGAATGAATGTTTCAGTTGTATCGTAAAAGACACCGAAGCCTGAGTTGTATCAAGAGGATAATTTGCTTAAAATTGAATGATTTCGTCGGCATGGCCATACTTATTTAAGAAAGAGCCTTTCATTACCGTTGCGTAAAGTGTAGTAAGTCTTTTTTATATTTTGAGGAATATTTATAACACCTTTGGATCTTACAATTTACTAACATTTTAACGGTTGGTTCATGTAATTTTTCAAAATTACATCCGGAAGTTGTTTACAAGCGAGTATGCAACCAAACACCCTGCATGCAGCCTGTACGTGTAAGAGCGCCCTCTACATGTCAGAACCTAGAGGCTTTTTCCTGATGGATCGAAATTCATTTGTGATTTCGAACCGATTTTTTAGATAAATAATTGCAAGCAGTGGCGGATTTAACGGTGCGAGGACTGAGCAGACGCGGAGGCCGGTCGCCGCTGAAATGACAAATAATCTACCCCCGGTCAGTAGCTAATATTGAGGCAGATAGTGTGGTGGCAGGCCTTGGAGTTTATGCTGCGAAAATTGTATATTATATTCCGTATATTATAGCGGCAACTGTGCGCTCCTCGAGCAAGATATGCTCCAGCAGCGTAACATGCAGAGATCCTTTGTAGCTGGTCTTTTGGACAATCGAATCTACTCACCTGCTCTACCCTGTAGACGGAGTGATCGGCAGCGGAGGGCCCGAATTCAAAAAAGAACCTTCCTACAGCTTCAACAGATTCAATGTAATAGAGGTCCCAACTTCCATATCACTTAAGCCCTCCGAGGGGCTAAATTCGCCACTGACAGAATGTCAATACTTTCAATAATTTCGTAAGCACTCGTAGCCCCAAGTCGCTCTACGTTTGATCAAGAGGCTACGGCTTAAGGATCAAGAGGAGAACATCCAGTCGGAGAACGAAATTACGAACGAACGTTTTAAAGCCGAGAACCGAGTTGCATTCCTTGCAGTTGCAGAAGTAATATTTTCGGATATATCTTCGCTTCACGTCTTTTAACACATAAAATAAATTATTTCATCGGTGATTTTTTGTATTATATTTTCAACTTTCCATAAAAGAAGAATAAAACGTAACAATTTTACGCCAAGACGTAACCTTTTGATTCGCACAACTTTTGATTTGCGTTCTGTTTTGTTCTTAAACGCTAGTGGCCACCACTTGCCGCTTTAATGTGTGTGTGTGCTTGTGTGTTAATTTACTTCTTCTAATGCTATAAATTTCTCTCTACAATAAGAAAAAGAATATTGGCAATTCGAATCCGCAATTTTCGCAAAACACACATATGCACTCACAACACACACGCGCGCACAATACAATTTAAGTAACGTTAGTCCTATGTACAAAATTGTTAAACGAGAGTTAAGATATAGTAGTTTTAATAGTTAGCGCGCAGTAATGGTAGTATCAGGTTCTGTTGGTTTGTGTTGCTTGTTTGTCTGCAGCTGTCGTGTATGCCATTTGACTTAAAGTCTACCCTGTTTTTAGTTAATTAATTTCCCAAACACACACATTTTAACGAGCTTCCATATTACAAAATGTTTCCGGAACACTCTAGGCTTCTAACGGGTTGCAAGAGAAAGGTTTTTTGAAATGTAAAGAAAACAATTAAAGGAAAGTCAACGAGACAGGATATAGGAGAAAGAAAAAACGCATTGCAGTTCAACTCAATTCGCGCAACTCTAACCGTGTTGCCTCTAGACTAGTGTTCTAAAACGTACAAAGATCAGTCTCTAGGTTGTTTGCCTCTTGCTACTAGGTTTGTTCATATTTCTTCATCCACTCTTTCCTCTACTCAGCTTATCGCCTTTCGCTCTCTCGATCTCGTGCTAGTGCTAGCTACTATTTGCAACCTCCAATAACTGGATGTGCACTATCTAGGTTGAACGTAATTACTTTAGAATTCTGTTACATTCGTTACAGTGGTTACAATGGTTCGCAACAATTCTTGCTGTGATTATACAGTTTTTATGTATCGACGAGGGACGAAGATTTGCTTTAGTAGTAGTGTGCAATAGTAATTATACATAGTAATATCTCGCTATAGTACAACTTTAAGAACGACAATTGAATGAGAGACAAAGTTTAAGTTCAAAGTATGTGTTTTTGCTTATTACAGTAAAGCTTTATACGCAGCTAAAAGTGTCCGTGTTTGTTTATATATACTTCCACCAAACTTCGATTTATATTAGTATAGAAAAGTATGGATCGTAAATTGCTTGGATGTTGCCGTTAAGACTAGTGATGGGGACTCTGGAGTGGATTTATGAATCCACTCCGATTCTGACGTATAAAATCCGGAGTACACTTCGCAATAACTCAAGTTCAATCCGTTGAAGCAGCTGACTCGAAAGTTGAATCCGATGTTAATATCGGAGATTACTCCGGAATGCCTCGGAGTTGGATTAATCCGACACCGGAAAAATTGAGGATTTACCCAACAACTAGTTAAGACTTCCTAGCAAGCGACCGTAACGAGGGCTAAGGCAGACTTAGGTTCCGTGTGACGTCAATTAGATACAGAAAACGAGCAAAATTACAATGGCAGTACATACTACGGACGAAAGTCGTGACGTTTCGTTAGGACGTTTCCAAACCGTTTCTATCCAACGCACGCACACCATCCAACCAACAAACAACCACCCCGAGCGGCGCACAAGCACGAACCAGTGAGGTCAGAAAGGTGTATGAACATTGGTGTCAATGTAAAGCAATATCATTTCGAAACGATCAACTGTGTCGATCGCGTATCAGGGCGGGATGGGTTCGTAGTGCTCTGCTCTGGGTGATCAGTGGTGCTGTGCTGGGTAGGCAGCAGGAAAATAAATTATCTAATGCAAATAAAATCTCTATATTCAGTAAAGCGAAACTAAATCACAGACGGATAAGTGTGTACTAAAAACAAAAGGACGGGGCGGCGTAAACCAACCGTCGTTAAAGCGTGATTGTGGATGGTGAACCTATAGAACGAATGGTGGCTGCCGAGTTGCATGGCGTTTTTTTTTTTTCAATTTCTTGTACTTCAGCTATAATTCGGGCATTAGTTGCGGGAGGTACCGTACCTCGTACTACACACTACACAATTCCTAACTCATGGAGTTGGATTTTGGAGTGCAATCGTAAGAGTATTTGTAGGGCATACTTTGCTGGGAATGTTGGGTTATTGCTTTCCCGGATAGAGTGTGTTGTGTATGTGGATGTTTCGAAACAACATTTAAAAGGATAAAAAGTGGAACAAAATGGAAGGATACGCAGCCAGTTTGTTCGATTCATAACACTCCAACAATCTTCTTCTGATTGATACAAAACAACGTAATATGAAACGTATTACCTATTGCGTTAGTATACACAAACAAACAAAACAATACTGTACACGCTGAATCAACAGCACAATTCAATTGACCGTGTGTAATGGTGTAGAATTATTGGTCAACAATTCAAAAAAAAAAAAAAAAAACGCTAACGCGTTTTATAATCGAGATGATCGATGACGATCTTAAGCCATTCAAATCAATCGACCCGTGCCCAACCCCAACCCAACCTAAAAGACAAAAACTTCCCGAACATGGACAGACTGTCCCCGGAAGATAGTTGGGCTGATGGGACCGTACTGTTGCTGATAATAACAAATTTATCTGTCAATTTCTTCACCCGCTTTCAAGGAAGCGACGACACCCAACTCCAATGGATGATTCATTTACCGTACAACAGATAGTCCAAAATGAAAATCCTGACCAATTACGGTGGTCATACTTCGATTCGGGGAAATCGATTACCCACGTCAATCGATAATACGTTTAAAGTTGTAGCTATTCAGACGTTCGTGCGCCCGGTTCAATCGTTTTCGGTGTGCTTGTGCAGTGCAGCGGTAATACTGAGTGCACCGCCCGGTATGAAGCGCACAAAGTTATCACCCACCAGTGGTCCCATCGCGTACAGTCCGGCGTGTGGTGTTCGTAGCACCGCGTTCGTGTACTTATCCACATCGATTGGATTGTTTTTGCAGTCGATTGGTTTCGCTGGATCTTCCCCGAGGCCCATACCGGTGGCGGCGCTTAGATTTAGGGCAGGTTTCTCATCCTGATGCTGATGGTGCCCGCACTGACCACCGACGAGGGTCGTACTGAGTACGTTGTACTGTTGCTGCTGCTGATGCTGCAGCTTGTGGCGGGGTTTATCGGTGAGATTGATGTGTTTGCATTTGGCACACATATTCTTAAGCCAGTACAGCTGCCGGCCGAGACACGAGGAAAGCAGTTGCTCTGTAAACATCCACATCGTTAGGGGTTGCGCGGGTTGTCGACCGAAGCAATGTTTCAGAGCCGTTTCATCCTCCGTTTCCGATTCGATGCAGGGCACAGGAATAGCTAAGGGACTTGCTCCATCCGACGATTGGTTCGTACCCTTTGCTCCCGTTATCGACGAGATGAATCGAAGATCGGGCCGTGAACCGATCAGTATTGCACAGTAGGATACATCTAGCTCACGTCGTTCGCCTGTCTTCAGGTGTTGTACTGTAACGCGCCGTGAATCACCTCCGATCGCTAGATCCACTATCGTATGCTCAGGCAGCGGAGTGTAGAGTTCATGCTTCCGATTTGAATCCTTCATCATTTTATGCACTTCGTGGTACTCTGGGTAAACGTTTCCGGGTAGCATCTTATCTAATCCGGCCGTTCGGTTGCGGTACACGTGAACTACAGGAATTCCGGAAGAACGACAAATGGTGACAGCATCAGCTGCGCTAAGTCCTGCTCCAACGATCAGCACCGGTTTTAGTTGTGTGCGGGCGTGATCATCGTACTTTTCCAACGCTCGTTCCAGGTGTGGCAATTCATACTTCACCCATGGCATCTCCAAACCTTCTCCCTTAACGCCCAATCGATTGGCGAGATCGGAAGCACCATTCGCTAGCACAAGATTGTTACACACGATCGTAAACCGCTTGTTTGTCGTTCGGTTGAAGCTGGAATTGTAAGAAGGGAAGAAATATGATTTAGTATTTTATTTTATATCAAATATTTCTCCTACAATTACGTTTGGCTTGGGTATTCCATGTACATATATGTTTGATTAGTTAATTCTTGTCGGATAACTTACCCAGCAACGATCCACCGGCCCTTCCGGAACCGTTCCGGAAGACCCACCTCACACTTCCCATCCAATGGCACCACCGTTGTAACGATCGTTTCGTTCATAAAGTACCGCTCCAAGCCCATTTCCGTCACATAGCTTTCGTAGTACTTCGCGACGCTAGATATCAATGCGCGCGTTTCCACCTCCTTCGAAACTTGCCGCTTCAGCGAAAGATTTCGTCGCGGAGGATAGAGCAGCTTTACGTTCACCTTGCCACTCCGTTCATCCAGTACGGCCACCACCTTACCACCGTCACCGTGCTGCTCGCCAGGGATGGCATTTCCTTCCGTACCGCCGCTCGTGTTATTGTTTCCGTCCGTGTGCGTTCCATTGCGATAACATTTGCTACACTTGATTAAGGGCACTTTCTGTCCGTTACGCTTGGTGCGCTTTGCCAGCTCGTTACACCGTGCGCACAGCGGTTGGGCAACCGATTCGTCGGCAGCTTCCACCGGCGGATGGCGTGATTCCCATTCCGCGAACGGTAAACCGGGCAGTGACATCCAGGCGGCCAGCGATAGTGTGCGCAGGTTCGGATCCATCCGATGCCAGGAACCGCCGGGTGGTCCACGTCCCAGTACAAGATGGTCGATCTGCAAATAGATGAAAGCAGAAGCGATCGGTTAGCGTTCGGTCGTGTGTTTACGCTGCACGATGAATGATGAACAGGTGGGAAAATATTGCATTAATGTATGTGCGCGAATTGACGGTAAATTACGATCACGAATCGATTAATTTGTGACTAAGGGTAATTTGGACGCGTGTGGCCAAACGTTTGCCAAATCAAACAAGCTAACATTACTGCTGTGCGAGCAGGAAAAACGAACTTTATGCATCGTTTACCAAATGAACTTCACTTCATACAAACCGAACTCTGCATGGCACGTGTTATTTCTGGGCGACAAAAAAGTAATTCCAACAGTATAAACAATTGACTGCAAATTGTTCCACATTAAAAATGTCATCCAGTTGTCGCAACGCGCGTGTGTGTGTCAACTGCAAACTCTTCAGGTGGATTATTCTCACGCGTTCAATTAAGCACACACGCCCCCGAAAGGAGAAGTACTGGTAGTACAGCTGGATTCAGCACCGTAAGCCTCATTTCAATATCGATTCACGTACCGGAACTGGTGCGTTTGCATATCAAATCGAGCATAAACATTGCTCAGTGGCGTGTACAACATGATAGGGACCATCAGTACACACGGTGGAGATGGGAATATTGTTATTACTAGGATCAGGGAGAAGGGAAGACGAGCAGCACTGAGTAAACTTTAACGCTGAGTTTTGAAACGCTGCATGCGCCATTTTAATGCAGTGATACTGTTAATTTGTTTCAAGACATCTTCGACAGGAATACTATAGCATGGGCAGCTTTGACAACCGATATTGCTGCTAATTTGCTGCCTCTTCTTTTAAGCTATTTGGAAATGATATCATTAGGCTTTCTTTTTCAGTATCATTTTCTATAGTTTAAACTGAGGATTTTGTGTGTTCCAACTGATTACCAAAAGTCATCGTATTAAGTGGCAGTTTGTATTTTATATGTAAATTTGAAGACGTGAATGAAAGACCCACAGAAGATATCTTAAAACTAAAAAAATAGATTAAGTAACCTAAGGGTTTTTGGTCAGCAAAAGTCATCATTCCATCATTCCAGTTGAAAATTCAAGGCAAGATCATGATCTGTTTTTGGTCCAACATGGCGTGATGCATTAAGAATTACTTCAACGTAAAGAACATAGGAATGAGCTTTCAGTTAATGATCTTAGGCGGATATAGTCAGAAATCTTCAGTTCAAAATCTTCAAGCACTTATAGTCTCTATAAGTACTATTATCCTATTAAAGTCCATTATAGTCCTAAACTACATACTGCAAAAAGTCTAATATTCTCCCCCAAGTCGCAATTATTCTAGTATCTTCCCGGTAAACCGCAACTAAATCAAAAAGGCATGATTCACCCACAACACCTGCTATCTCTTCGAAATGTATACTCTCATATACGGCAAATACTGCAGAAATTGTTCAGTGAGGCCCCCATGCCGTTTTATCACTCAACCGGCACTAAACAACCGAGGGCACTAAACTGCTAATATTTAAATAGTGATTATAAATTCGGTGTTAGATAGTGAAATTGTCGCCCACCGCTAACGTCGCTGCTCTAGGGTGGGAAAATTCCATGACATCGATGGTTTCGATTTCAATTACGCCTCAATGATGATGACGACGATGATTGGAGAGGGTGGTTTTTATTTTCCCGCAATTTATCAGGAAGTAAAGAAGAAAAAGAAAACCACAGCGAAAAGCGATAGGTAAATATTTATCCGCCTGACTGTGGACGATCGATGCGTGACGATAAGACACAGAAAACAGCAGCAGCAGCAGCAACAGCGATTTATGATAGCATTACAATCGCAAACGCACTCAGTCATTGTGTCATGTGCCCGGCGATAGTGACGGTAAGATTAGACGATATGGAAAATCAATTTCACTTATACAACCAGAACTCCACCATGGCCATGGATCAAGAAAGGGAAACCGGTACACCCTAGATAAGCGCGATGACATCAATGGATTTTGAAGTAGAGTGGATACACTTACCTCTTTTTCGGGATGATAGCGGTACTCGACCATTGAAGGTAGATCCATCCCCAAATCGGCACACGGATGCTGCAAACTGTCCAACTGTTTGAAGAGAAGTGGATTTAACTTTAGTACCTACGGTTGAGCAGAAGGGTATTGTCTGGTACTCTTGAGATTCTACTCACCAACAGTGACACAGGATTTGTGCTTCGTCCTTCCAATCCATCGGCCAAACTGAACAGATCGTGCTCGATCAAACTTTTTTTGGAATCATAGTAATTTAGCCGTGCTCGAAGCAGCTCATCCGGATGCTTCTCTGCCTTCTCCGGTACCCAGTAGGGCCAGTGTCCGGCCAGCATGTACGACAGCGATATACCGCTTGGTCCATTGCCTGCCAATAGCAAGAGAAGATACGTTTTAATCAAGCGCGAAAGTGAAGTCAGTGAGAGAGCTATGGAGCAGGCCGATTTTTGCATTGAATTGAATATTTTGCGTCCGCATTATATCTTCTGACCGTGCTGTTGCTATTGGCCATTAAGCACTGGAATCGGTGGTGAAACCGACAACCAAGCGGAAGGTCAGAAGGTTAGGCGATGCACTTCCACGTCGATGCTTCGGAGCGTCCCGATAACACACTGCGAGCGCTTCGGTACTGTTGGATCGTTTGGTTGATTAATATTAATTACAGGCGTACCCTTCCTACGATAGGATACGTGACCCACCACAGCGTCAATAAAGTCAGCTGTAATTTATTCTCCTGGCAACAATTCTCCCACCAAAGAAATCATTGCCAAGGCGACAGTTTGGAGGACACGATTAGAAGACGAACGATTCTGGAACAAGACTTGAACGTTCTGGACATCTTTCTCCGCACAGTTCATTATGCAACCGAAACGAAATCCACCGATTGAGAATTTTGCACCATCATCCTGCAATGTGAGACCACATAGACGTCACTAACTTGTCTGGTAGAAATAAAAAAGTGTCTTAAAAAAGATGAGCGGCCATTAAACCCCTGCGAAAGAAAGTGTCTTAATCTTATCGCACAACTAACCCATCCTTGGGGTCGAGATGATACGAAAGAGGGGTGTGATGTATGCGCGAACGTGCGCGCGCGCACATACAGATACTCCAACCGTTATCTTGCACATGTGCGCGCGCATTACTCATCGTCCGGGTTGGTGTGTGCGAATCCAACACAACGAGCCCCCCGTGAACAGCTGATCGACGCCGTTCGTACGGAAATAGCCGGACGAACTGTCGATAAGACGCGTCCGCCACACGGTCGCAAACCGGTCACCACTGTGTTCCACTGTGTTCACGCGCACGTTTTGCATCGTGCGCCCGCGAAATTGTTGACAGGCGCACGCGAGTTATTTATCAGCGCGCGCGCGTTTACCGGTACGAGCCGGACGTTGCGTCTCGTGGATGGTGTGTTGATGACGCGACACAGAGAACGTGCGGACCTGGGATGATGTACGACTTTATTGAAGAACGGGATTGTCATTTTATTCTATATCTCGTCTTGTGGTGCTATTCATCATGCACGCGGATTGCGCATGATAGTGATAAACGCTTTGCATACAGTGGCAGTGGCTATCTTTCCTAGGACAACCACGTGGTCAAGGTTAGGTGACGCAGTGCAGCACACATCCCAACGTGGACGATTTATCTGGACAACGTTTTCACACCCAATTTTTTGCTAGTTTGTTTGCTTCCCTTGCCTCCCTGTCAACTTTACATCTGGAACGCAAAAAGACCGTTTGATAGAGTTCCCCCTATCGCTGTATCATACCCCCGGGTACCGTTTCCTCTATACTGCTCGGTGTCCGGAAAAAAGGGAAGGCTCTTATCGGGATTGAGGATGAGTTTGCAAAATTATTAGAACCAGTGTGGTGAAAAACGAGGTCTGAAGGGTTCCACTACCTCATAGCCATTCTGATGGATGACGATGATCTTCAATGATTGAGTTGAGTTCTAGTGAACAAATAAGTCGCACAATCTTATCGATCCCACTCTTTTACTACTCGATCTTTACTTGACACCGGCGACAGCGGCGCAATGATTGATCATGGAAACGAGTTCCTGGATCTCTGCAGAATGCCGCTAATATAGCACGTGCAAGCACTGTGACAATGCGTGCCTTCCTTTATTTATATTGTTCAACCGTGTACATCACCATCTGACATTCTGGTGCTTCCTTTTTGCTCCTCGGAAGGCGAACACGTTTTAAACCAAACGATCGCTCATAGACCTGTGGATGTGTGTTTAATGTAAACGTTGGCATTGCGTTTAAACTTCAGTACAAGCTGCCACAACACGTGAGCCAGTTCAAAAATAGTACATCCTACAACAATCGTCGGAAGATGGTCGTAGATTCGATCGTAAATCTTTTACCCCCGACAACCAGATCTAACACGCAGGCGGGGCGGGCAGCAGCAGAATTGTAACTTGTACCGATGATTTGATTTACAAAACATGGCCATGCTGAGTGGTGTCTTTATTAGCAATCAAACACTAATAAACGATGATAAGCACCGTGATCGTTAACGAGCGGCATAAGTGCATCCGAAGGAGTGTACCATCTGATGTGTTAATAAATCTGTCATACTTTTACTACTAAATGGTGCGCCATCCGTTCCATTGAACTGCGAGGTACTTCAAGTGACAGCAAATTTAGCTTCAACTTTATTGCGCAATTGATACTAAACTTTGTACTCTTTAGGTTTGATTGCAAAAAAAAAACAGAGACAACAAATAATCCGACAGGCATTGATTAGAGTTGAAGCTCACCCCCAAGAAGTGATACCCACCATCCCACCTCCCTGATGGACTTTGACAGATGTTGTTGCAAACAGCACGATCGCTCTTTGCGGTCAAGGAAGACATTCTCGGTGGGGCCCTAAATGCCTAAAGTCCATGTAGCATGACATTGTGGTTAAAGCGCTTCCTGGTGATGGTTCTAATCTTAAGCTTATCAGAAATGTTCTTATCAGTCCAAAACTTTTCCATTCAATCGCTTGCAATCCGACTGATGGATCTGTCTCGTAAGAGAACATTCCATCAGAAACTAGTGTTTCGAAAGATAAAACCAATCTAAGTACGGACACATAAACACTTAAACAGTGGGAAGAAAATGTACGCGCATATTCACCACCGCGATGTCCAATCATTAAATGGTTCAGCAATAATTAATGAGCTAATATTGATCGAACATGACATGACAAAATGTTCCACGCAGTTGTCTGCCCAGGGGGGCCCCCAGATTGGGGATGAGTAAGAAAAACACACATCCACACAAAACATTTGCACAATCAATACTCTACTACTAACGAAACTTTATCTCAACAATTGTATTTCGTCACAGTTTGAAACCATTTCCAGAACTTACTAATCGAAACCCAC
Source organism: Anopheles maculipalpis (assembly GCF_943734695.1). Lineage (NCBI taxonomy): Eukaryota > Metazoa > Arthropoda > Insecta > Diptera > Culicidae > Anopheles > Anopheles maculipalpis. The sequence goes on from NC_064871.1 coordinate 76,157,649, forward strand.
TCCAAATTCGTCGATCAATGCACCGGATCGTATCGACGCGATCGTTTGACATCCGGTCGTAAAATTTAACAACAAACTCTTGCCTTCCGTTCATCCTCTCACCAACGACTCGCTCCTACTATTAAGGCACCTATAAATTCGACTTACCAATAACGACCACATCCTTGTAGATGGCGTCCTTCTGCAGCAGATTTCCCTTACTGTAGATATCCTTCATTTTGTGATTTTGTATAGCCGATTTTCCGCTCCACTTAGCAAAACACTTAAACGCGTCTTCCAAACAAACCTGCGGCGTTGCCGGTCCCGATCTGGTAGGAAAACGATTTTTTCCCTCCCTCTTCTTTTAGCTTTTGAACACAGAAAACAAAACCGACCAACGATTTGATGCGATTGCTAAAACGCACCGCAACGTGTAACACCTTCTGCTCTGTACGCTTCTCCTCCACCCCCTCAATCTGCTAGTGGATTGCTTTGATCAGGCAGTTGTGCGATTAGTGTAATCACGCATTCGAAACCGCGTGGTAGAAAGAAAAGCTACCCCACTGCTACAAACACCTGCAAACACAAGCACAGACACACAGTACGGTTCCGTGTGATCTCTTCTCGCCGCTTCCGAATGCCAGCTTCACGTCACGACTTCACTAATTGCACTCTAATTCGCTATTAGACACACATACGCGGCGTACACAGTGCGATGTTCGAGATCTGAACGAACTGATCACCCTTTTTCATGTATCCGTCACGAGAGTATGTAACAGTTTCACCGGCCACGGTAAATGCTAGATAATCGTAGTAATTCGCTCAAGCCCGTCGCTGCGTCGCTTCTCGAATAATCTTACAAAACCACGTTCCCGGCTAACACAGGCGAGTTGTTGCAGCAAAAATCGCCGAAAGCCGCAAATATTAACCAGATAAGGTAGATGCCGCGATCTTACTGCGAATAGTTCCAAGGAACACTACTGGTATGGTTTCACGTTTTGTCACTGGCCGTGTGCCCTTACTTATCGCTTCGCAAGCCCAAGTCGTACTGATGCGATGCGTGGAGAATTTACGGACGTTCCCTTTATCGCGGTGCTGCCCCCTATCTCGGAGCAAAACTGAAGCGCGGCGTGAGCAATATAGTGTGCTGCTACTACTCGACTAACCCTCTCCGGGTAATCTTAAACAGATGACTGTGCCGTGGGCGCTGCGGACCGAGTCGCGACCGAATTCAAACTGATGGAGCACCGCACGACGTTCGGTAATTTTATTCGCCAAGTAGTGTGCACGTCACACTGTGGACCGCGATTCTGTCTATGTGTGTGTCTTGGGGTGGTCGAGTGGTTCGGGTTTCCCGCGATTTCATTCACACTGTGTGGTGCTGCTGCTGCTGCTACTGCTCGCTGGCGAGCACACATAAGTCCTCCCTTTACCCGGCAGGGTGTTATAGGGGATGTTATTTTACCCTGGGACCCGGCGTTGCAATGCTCTCTCGCTCTCTCGGTGGAGCCAATGTAGTGTCAAAATTCCCAAGACTAGCTCTCCTAACGCCCGTAAAAGGGTCTCGCTCGCCGCTCTGTATCGCTGAACCTTCGGATCTGAACCACGGTTCTTGCTCCGAACGCGAATTCCACCGTCGTGACAGTTCGGTTTCGATGGATGCTTTCGCGATTACCATTCGTCTCGGTTTTACGATTTAGCGCGCCAAGCTGGCCGGCTTGCGTACACGAGGCTGCAGCACATGCTCATCATCATCACCAATCATTCTGGCCTGCCAGCGGGGTTGATCACTACCAACCGCAACTATTAATTAATATCATTACAACCGTTGCGGTTCGGCACATTGTGACGGGGGCACACTGCTACTTCAACGCCCTTTTTTTTTGGCACACAACCTCCTATATATCGCCGCATTTGCCGTCAAGGGTGGCGTTGGATGTACATGCGTTCTGCAGCTTTGTTTTTGCTGGGCTTGAATGCTGGATGGTGCGGACGACCATCATCGATTGATGACGTACACGATGTCCTAATTTTTAAAACGGCATGTACACGACCCCCGTCGTCCCAGGCAGGTGAAGTTTGTGCTGATTGCAATCGGTCGTAGCACCTGCTATGACGTCATGATCATAGCTCGTCGCCCGGAACCTTTTTGAGGTTTGAGTTTCGTTCGTTCGAGAATTACGCTCTACTCGCAGTTAACTATTTGCCGCGCGTTCTGTGTTTCTTTGGCAGCGTCTGCAAAAAGGGAAAATAGAAAAATAGGTTTAATTAGTTGAGAGCCTGGAGAGGATCAGGATTAGGATAACGATTGGTTTTATCTGTTTGAAAACAATCTTAATCCAGGTTAATGTGATTTCACGAACTGTTTACCAAGTGAACGAAGCAAAAATGGTTGAATAGATTCTTTAGTACCCTGGGCCCTGGTAGTCAGGGGAAAACGGTGCCAATTTTCACACGGCAGGCATTGACTGGGGTTCAATTCCCGGATTAATCTGACTCCGAGGCATTCCGGAGGTTACTCTCAAGTAACTCCGGAGTAATGTGGAGTTTACTCCGGAGTAATTCGCAACCCCGGAGTGCACTTTGGAATCATTTGATGTGGAGACATTTGCTCCAAATGTCACTGCTACCAGTATTTTCGTCTCTGCCTTCACCGGTGACCAGAAAAAAAGTCCCATTGAAGTGGTGGAAAAGTAGAATAGAAATGTACTCTACAGTTGGATTGTAAGCACAAAAATATTTAAGGTGAGTTAATGTTGATGGGGTTAGTCTGGGGTAATTACTCCGGATTTTTTCGGGTGTATACTCTGGTTTTTGTACGTTGGAGTCGGAGTCTGATTTATTAATCCACTCCGGAGTTCCGATCACTTGTGAGGATTAACGTAGTATCAGCAGGTCTAGCAAGCCATTGGATGGCCAGCGTGGCCTTAGAGGTCGTTAAGCTAAGAAGAAGAGGAAGGATTCTTTATAAAATAATCCAGACTCTCTGTTGCTACGTCCACAAGACATAATTCTCATTACATCAGCTACTAAATAGTTTGCCAAAAAATGATTGCTAAATTACAAAATCATCGTTCATTTTGTTTTAACCTCGTGGCACGATCGAAATCAATTAACACGTTGTTCTGGTTGTTGTATCGGCGAGTTTAAGAAAACCTCCCCCTTTTTAGATTTCGATCGCATTACGATGAAGTTCTCGTCGCGATCTCGTCCTCTTTTCACTTTTGCCCTGAGTAAATGTGTGCTTTATTTTTTCCTTCCTTCGAACGATGCCAATACCGGTTCATTGCCTTCAAGTGATCGCGAATCAGAGAAAAAGCGGCATCGTTGATGTGTGGAGGGGTTTTTTTTAATGTTTATACCCCACCAGTTCTAGGGTGACCGTACTATTTATGGATGTCCGCTGTACCGTTGCACTTCTAAACGGAGATGACGACAATCTTGTCTCGTTGCCGCAATGTGTCGCTAAACGCTGAAACTGCAATTCATTGCAGTTCGATTGGATGACCCAAACACTTACTCACGATCGGGGAGATGGGTAGTTTATGAAGAGCATTTGAAGAGTTGTTTATGAGAACGAAAAGAAGCCAAGTAAGCGAAACTGTTGAAGCAAAAATCGATATAATTTGTATTGTGTTTACAATTTGTTCTATGTAAGGGGCAGGAGGGCCGAAAAACAAACATCAATCAAATGTCGGCCAACCCGCGTTGGACAATTGTTATCGGCTGCGAGCTATTAATTCTTCAAGCCAGACAGCCCTTACGAACGCCGATTAACTAAACATACCTTGCATTGTAGCGATGATGTCAGTAAAATGTAATCATGAGCAATATACCGAGGAAGCTAGAGTTAAAATGTGACGGCTAGAACCGTCAGAAGACTCAAATAAAACTCATCAACGATAATGTGACGCTGGGACGTTGGGTGTGTTATCAACGATGCATTTTATCGATATTGACGATAATCGAAGCAAACCCAACTGAACCAGTTTACTAGTAAATTGATACGGATGGAGCTATTTGGCGTAGTCAAAGGAACTACTCCAGCAGTACTTCAATGGGTGTTGTAACAATTAAAACCACTCGGTTGTAAATGGAATATGTACCATGTTGATCTTGTACCTCACAAAATGTTGATCCATCCCCAACTGAAAAACCACACACACACACATCCGCTTCTGGGGTACTTGTGACCCATTTAAAAGTAACGCTTACTTACAGTCAACAGAACGTAACACAAAGTCCAGAAGGGATGGACAGTAAGCATTAGATTTCACTGCGAAACAATCTCTAGGTCGAGGTCATTGTTGAAACCATCTGCCACAATCAGCTTTTTCGACCTTTGAAAGAAAATCCCAAAAATGCGCTGCAGCAAAAGGCATACGGAACAGTATTTTTGCCAAATGCTTTGTTGCTAATAGCCGATTGCATTATCAATCGAAGGCCCCCCACGGGAGTGTTCAAATCTTAGGTTTTTTTTTGTTCGGTGGTTACTTACTTTCAATTAGTCTTTACAAAAAAGCATTACTTAATCTTTTGGTGTTTTGGAGGTTTTGGGATAGGGAGAGCGAGAGTTTGATGCTGTTGTCAGACGAAAAATTGTATTTGTGTGTGTGTTTTTTTTGTTTTCAATGTTCATTATCTTACGATGTGCGATGTTAGCAAGAAGAGTGCAAAAATAAATTGGAAATAACACTTGATAACGCACGTATTCAGGACGGCTATGCCAGGAAATCGAATGAAATTCTTTAGATTCATTTCTGGTAGAAGAATTTTAGATTCATCTTATTCTTAATGCACATGATATTCTTAATGTTACAAGAATTTTACGTCTATCTTATTCATGCTCTTCTGCACACATGATTGTGATTTAATACAACGTTTGCATTAAAAAATGAACTTGTTTCAGTTTATTTTGTAATTCCTCCTCAACTTTTGCGACTTTATTGTTGGAATCGATCGTAACGCTTCAAGATGGCATAGAAATTCTCGATAGGACGCACGGCAACGACAACGGCAACTAGAGACCGCTGGGTTAGTTAATCGACTTAGGTACTGCATCGATGTTCAACCGCAATTTCCTCAAATTATGGCTTTGATTAGTGGGCCGATGCCAAATTCGGCCGAATACCGTGTCTTTACAGTTATGGTCGTTGCTTGATGAACGGTGAGAACATTGGCAGGCATTTTTGTACTAAAAATTTCACCGTTCATGGTCGATTCGAAGGGAAAGAAGAACGACTTTTACATCCTCTCCTCATCAACAGCTTTTTGGAGAACTTGGTATGTCAAATGTTAAAATACGAATTACCCTGAAAGTCGTTGTCACCCAGGGTGCGATAGGGTTCGCCGTTCATCAACAACGTCTCGTCGCGTTCGTCCGCAATGGTCACGACTTCCACTTCCCGACATGTACGTCCATGTCAGGCCTGTATGACCAGAGATCATACGACCGATCAGTGACTCTAGCCTTAGCCTTAAGCCTTAAGCCAAGATGGTAGGCATGGTGTGGTACGAGTGCGGGAAGTACTCTTGTCTGCCTTGCTGTTTCCATCAGAGACAGTAGACAGTAAGTAATATTTCTAGACCATGCTCTGTCAAACACCCATTCGAGAAATAGGAACTAGATAATATACACACAAGTATCTTAAAGCTTCGTCCTTCTTGATCCTATCCAGGGGTGGATGTGTGACCACCATCATCATCATGTTCACCAGGTACCATTTCACTGTTTGGCCGATCGCATTGATCTCCCGGCGCACTCAGCTATGTAAATCCTTTTCCCTCGGTATTCCTCTTCATCTTCCTTTCGTGAGCTTCTTATCGCTCACCGGGCTCAGGGCTCAGTCTGATCATTGGTCAAAAGTGCCAAGATGTTGGAGATGCCGCAACGGGTGTAACCGTTGCGTAAATCCGTAAATTACCGTTTTCGATGTGGCGCGAAGTCGATCTTTCATCGTGGATGGAGTTCCTTCAATATTTTTGCCTTCACAGTTAGAGTTGCACTGATAAAACTGTCCATATTTGACCGCTAACAAATGGGCTAACATGCTTCTAGCTGCATATTTTGTACACCCACTAAAATACGGCAATTTTGGTCCATTTTTAAGTGCAAACGCCAGTCATCTACAAGAGTACATCCATATTGACAAAAATTTTCTCTTGAAGAAATGTTGGTATTAAGACAATTTTTATTTTTTAAATTAATGCTCCTGTGCACTTGAGAAGAGCAAATGAAATAAAGGCTTACCCGTGAAAAGATGTTGAGTAATACATTTGTCGATTAGTCTTCCTCAACATAATCTTAACCTTTTCTTTGGCCCCCCACGATGTTGATAAGAGCAGAGCCAATTAATGTTGTTTGCCATTTAGATGGCTGTGTTGCGGTATTTTTGTACTATCAGCAAACGATGCTGATGAGTGAAAGAACACAAAACGATTTTTGAGTAGAGTTTTAAAAATAATATTGTTTTTCTTCTTTAAGCGAAAATAAGGTTTGAATAATTATGTTTTTAGATAACTCTATTATGATGAAAATCACTTCAGATAAAAATAAAGGAAAAAAATACTGTCTTGACATCCTATTTACCGACAAGAATATTAACAAGAATTACAAACGCTCAAAAACTGCATGGAAATGCCAAACAGCACAACGAAAGGATGCAAAACATTTGATTTAAATGATGAAAATCTAACCTAATATTGACACACCCAGTACAAAATCCTCAGTCTTACTTTCCTAGACCATTATTTATTGCCTCCTGCATCCCAATGTCACCCTTATCACAAACACGCGGCGGCTTTTATTCTGGAAAGTACCATCAATCTTCTTAATCACCGCAGAATACATTCATGAAATCGACTGGTGCCCAAAACCCAAACAAGAAAAATTGCATGAACGAGTAACACAGCAAAACAAATTAAACAAAACATGCTTTACATATGCACCCGCCTAGTTCGTCCGGTCGGGCTTGTTAGCTTGAGAAGCTCCGTTTCGTTCAACATGCACATTGAACTATCGATGTACCGACTGACCGCTGCAAAACGTCCCAAATTGCATCGAAAACCGCTGCTGCGATTGTTGTTGTTTGATGGGGAGGGTGGTGGTTTGCATTTTTCATGCTTGACCTACACACACGCGAATACAAACATTAATGGCAACTCGGTGTCAATTCGGTGTCGGACAAGCACAAGTTAAACCACAATCAAGCACCCACAATACACGGGCGCCCTTTTCATCGCATCATTACACGTCGAGCAAACGGTTTGGTTTTCTTTGGCCGTAAGGGAAAGAAATCTAGCTGGCACGACGTACACAGCACATACCGTCTGTCACCGGTTGGCAGCATCAATTGGTTTCAAAGCCGCCCTTGAAACCATTTCTGTGTGGGGTTTTTTTTTTTTATTCGCTCAACGGCCATTGCACCTCGACTTCGTATTTCATAAATCTTTTTTGAAGCAGGGTAATTTATCATAGTGACCACAAACGAGTAGTAGGAGAAGCATAGAACAGACGGAGAACAATCGAATGTACAAAACTGTACGCTGGTGGGGTGGCTAATGTGTGCAAAAACCCCTTCTCTTCTATTTTGCCTTTTCCATGTGCGGTAACTATGCGGAAACGAAAGATCTAATAGACGATATCGCAAACTATCAAACATCTATCAAGGTCCTTACGAAGGCAAATCGAGGTACGACCATCGGAATCGGCAAATGACAATTCATTGCCTGCACCCGAGTGGTGCAGTGGAAGCAACTGCTAGTCAATGCACTAATAGTGGCTAAGAACGTGACTTAGCATAAACTAGCACCCACCGTGATAGCGTGACTAATGGACGTCCCAGATGGAAAGCCCCCGGTGCCCCTGTGACGTAGATAAGGGAGGCAGAGAAGCGCGTTTGGGGGACAGCAAATCAGAATGTGATTAAAATTGGTTACGCGACTACAACAAACCGACCATTTTGTTTGCCCTTGGCCCTTTAGAACGGTACGACGAAATGGTGTGCGAGAATTAGAAGGTTATTGAGACACAAACATATTGTCTGTAAACAGCGTACTACACGGTCGAAAGTGAGGGACTAAGTGGCTAATCTACTCTCTTCTTGTGTTCCGAAGCGATAAAAATATCACTTTCTGTCCTTTAAAAACTGCGAAAACAGTAGCGTGTGCTCGAAAGAGAAAATTTTTAGGCAAAGAAGAGGTTTAAAGTTATTCAAATTTATTGCATTATGCTATGTTAGATCACAGTCATTAGGGTGGAAACAAAAACATCCACAAGCTTCTCTAGCTTGTCGGCTACAACAAGGAAATGCCTATTATGTCTACAACGCTAATATTCAAGAACGCTAATCGTTGAATGTCAGCAATCGCATCAAGATTTTCTCTTTGTGTGCCTCCATCTCTACAACACCTGCAATGCTGCAAATTCAAACGAAAGCACAGCAATTCTGTAGCTGTTCTGCATTTAATTAGTTTCCTCATTCCCTCAGCGGAGCACAATTGTAGCTGACGATTTTAATTGGAAAGCCTACGGTAAGGAGCATCTTATGCACCTTGCCACATCGCCATACACACAGGCTGCATCTTGGCAGGTAAAAGAGCACACGCGACACGCGAACTAGCGGACGTTTCGATCGTGTCCGATACTCCAACCGAGAGTCGTATCCTGCGTGCCGGGCATGTATGCATTTGCCTTTCGCATCATTCGAGTGCACTTGCTCGCTTTACGTCATACGGCTCGACCTCAAATGTCTAGCACTTTGCGTTCAAGTATTTCGCACGTTTGCAAGCGGTTCGCTAGACGACGTGTGGAAAGATGATTCAACAGCGACAAGGGCAAGCATAAACACGGGTTCGTTCAGCTCTTCAGGGGTCGATTGGCCGGTTGGTATGATGGCGGGCTGATAGAACAAGAGAGAGGTACGGAGCAAAACAATAGTAAACATTTTCGATTAAACAACAAGAGCTTCGAGGAGGATATTAGGCTTCATTCAGCTTTAATTCTACAATGAGAAGAATTGAAAAGTTGAAGAATTATTTAACTTCTTCTTTCAATCGTAATTTACTAGGAGATAAACAGACAACAATTTACGTATTCTATTTGGTGATAAAGTTCTATGGATTGCAACACCAAAAGTTCACACACACTAGGGTTCGTTGTAGGTAGAGTTGTCCACTTTCTACAGTCTTTTGGGACGAGTTCTGAAACGCAAAATATGACGGATCCTCCAAAAAAGGCATCGTAAATCATCAACATCGTTTATCAATATCGGATCAATAGAACGAATATTTTTATTGTAATCAAAGTAATATCAAAACATCATCTATAGTGTCTCAAAAATAACTGAGGCTAAACGTCAAATCTAACGACGCATCAAACATGACGAGTAAATCGTGCCAAAATATCGCATCTTACGAAACAGTATTCAAGCGACTGCAGGCCATTTCCACGATTCCCACGGCGGGGATTGTAAAAACGGGTTCGATTTGCATGCAAATTCTACTATCCGAGCCTCCATATATCTCCATATTGAAGATGCCTTAAGCCGCATCTCATCATCGTGCATTCACCGACCACGTGCTCGACCGATCACGTTTTTCTTATTCTCACCCGGTACAACAACGCCTTACGCCATTCCATATTACTATAACTTAGTCATCAACCAGGCAAAAACCAAAAAATCCTTCCCGTTCATTCTATGCAACCGGTTTTAGGGCGCGATAGAAAAAATACACAAATTGAGTAGTTGGCAACAGCCCCAAAAAAATTGGAACAACAAATCGGAACCAAACGACTTCTACTTGGAAGATACCGAAGGAAGTCAACGAGACATATTGTCAGCGCTGGGCGCTGGTAGTTGTAAAGACAGTATTTCCGACCCGGGTTAAAGTGAGATAGCTAAAGAAGATCACAAAAGCTCAAACGAAAAAAAAACTTTCGCCGATCGAATTATTCAAATTAAACATCCCGCGGTGCTCTAGTGGGTCGAAAGTTGGAGGAAAAAAACGATAAAAACCAGCTATCCGCTAACCAGTGCTTTGCCCAGACACGAAACGAGTTTTCTCCAATTCCGTCCACCGCTGCTCTATAGCCCTCCCTCCGCCCAAAAGTCACTACACATCCAACACTCCCCCTTGTGCGTAGTAGCGTATCCGAGAAGGAAGGGAAAAAGGAAAGATTTTGCAAAGTCATTGTACAGAGGATGCAGACCGCGAAAACTTGTAGTGTTTGCAATAAGAGCAACAGACCTTGGGACCCCTGCTATGGAGAGGGAGGATCTCCCACCCCGGGGAGATCCCCAACGATCGACGTAACGAAGGGAAACGGTCAAACAAATATGCCTTCTCATCATGTGCAGACTTCACTCTGAGGAGATGTTGTGTGGGGTACTATATAGGTAGGCATGAAGGTAAACTGGTTGAATTCTTGGTTGATGGAGCGCTTTTTAGCCGGCTGAGAATAGCCAGGTTCGGGGTTATTCCTTGCTACACGTATAAAAATGCCGGGACCGGTTTTGATGAGTGAGTGATTTTGGTTTTGCACATTTTCTTCAAGGCAGTTTACGATGCAGCATATGATTATTATTCATCGCTGGTCATCGCTGGTTTCATTGGTCTTCAATGACCGATTTTGTTCAACCACGATATCCCGGCCTGTATCCATGTTGCTGTACGACGGGTAGAGCAATTGAACTTTGCCTGGGTCAAGAAAGGTGTTTCTTCTTCCTTCTCTACTTAGGGGAAGAGAGGGCAAAAGTTATGAGATATTGAACATAGACTTAATTTACGATACGTAGACACGAGAGATGTATGTAATATCCTTCTCCACTCTGAAGTTTTTACTTCTAAGACTCTACACGCATTATCGTTATTAATCCATAAGCCAGTCAGGCGTATTACAATCTTAATAGAATTTAAAACGTCTGCAGGGTGTGAGGTTCGATCAATGTCTTACTGTCTCTCCTATTAGACAAGCTCATAGAGGCTTAATAAGTACCTTTTTAATTCAGGATTATAGTAGGAGAAGTCGGAACGGCCCGGTGGTATAGACAAGCGACGCCAGTCTTCACACGGTAGGACCAGCGTTCAAATCCCATCCCGACCGTTCGCCCGTAGTGATGAGGACTGACTGTCCAACTAAGTTATATCTGCGAGTGTAGTAAGCCGTTCGATTGCCGGCGTGACCTTAGAAGGTCGTTAAGCCAAGAAGACAACGCTTCTGTAAGACCATAAAGGATACCGTTCTTCATCAGGATTATAGCAGTTTATTAGAAAAAGTCGTAGAATTCGTTACATATTCCCAGCTTAGACAGAAATAACAAAATTAGTGTACGGTATAGATATGGTTTTCTAACGTGGTTAATTTTTAACGGCTGTCTGCGCCCAGGGCCGACCCCAATCCTGCCTTTTTACGCGGTTCCTTTTTCCTTTCTATCTATTTCTAATAACTAATTTATTATATTTATTCCCCACTGAAAGGGCGTTGGTAAACCTGCGAAAAATTCCAAAAGTAGTAAAAAGCTTGAGAAGGAGGAAAAACCTTGCTTAAACCATTGCCGTATCAGGTGAACAGTGCTAGACGATTGAAGCATTTAAAGTAAATAAACCTATTGCTCAAGGAATGACATAAACATTCCACTACCAGTACGCTGTCAGGGTCACGATTTTCGGTTTTTTTTACAACTCTTCACATCTATAGACACACAAACAAATTGTAAAAGAAACAGACGCACCCATTAAAAGATCACTCAAACCAATGGAGCGTGCAAAAGAGATCCCCCGGCAAACAATAAACAGTAGTGAGTCAAGCTGACCCAAACCACCATTTCCTATGTTTTGCCAACACCAATCGCCAAAATCTCGCCATTTGTTCGATATGATCGAAAAGTTAGAAAAGAACCAAACCAAAATCGTTGTCAGCGCTTCTTCTTGCCACCACAAACCGAAGATGCTGTGACGCGTGACTCACAGCACGGTGTTGTTGGTGAATCTTGCTCCGCTGCCGCAACATCACCCGTGCGTTCAAAAATAAACCTAAAGCATCCCAAAATTGAAACACAAACGACAAAAGCGCAACGCTTCCCCACTACTGTTCACACTTGTTGAATTTCCAGAAATACTTTCGCCCCGAGGACAGGCGCACACCCACACCGCGTGTTTTGGATGTTGGTGGCAGTAGAGACCGATGATTCTGTGGCGCTTGGTTCTAATGTGCTGTCATGTGCTTGAGCCCGACACGAACAGGTCCCAATAACGCCGGATTGTCTCGCAAGGTGACGTTGGAGAGGTGGTACCTTATCATGATGAAGATCTAACGTTCCTCCGGCGTAAAATTTCGACCTACGGACAGGGATGTGTGTTATATGGCACGTATCTCTACCCAACTGTGCCCTGGGAGAACTCGTCCATCGTGGAGTGGAGCGCCACTTAAACGCGTTGTCGTTCGGTTTATTGCTGTTGCTATATAAAAATATTTTGAAATAATGTGCAGACCTAAGCAACTGTTTTCGTGGACAACCTTTGCCAACCTTTTGGCCATGGACGTGTGGATTCGGTGTGGAGTGGTGGTTCTCTAGAGAACCCAGCAACTTACTCTTAGTGCTGTATCTGGATTACACTTTAGTATCTGATGTAGCGACAACGACAGAATTTTGCAGAAAGTCATTGTTCTTCGTCACGTGGTGACTTTAAATGTTTAAACGTCTTTATGAGGAAGTACTCACAGCATAGTTTTGCTCTAATTATCGTGACACCGATTACCTGCAGTTAAGCACAACAACACACGCAAGGTCACGTTTCACTTGCTGCACGAAAAGATAGACTTTCTGTTGGGTTTTCCCAACCACTCTTAACGATACTGCGACTCTGCACTACTCAGCAGCATAACGTCAGACTCAGTCAACGTTCGACAAATGACTGGTACGGGACTCCCGGCACTACGGCCGCACCGTGGACAACAAGCTGTCGAAAAAGGGTGTATGTTTTTTCATGCTTTCCCTTACTTTAACGCGCTTACGGCTGCAGAACAAGCAGTACGCTTCGTGTCATCATCGGTCACAGCAAAAAAGACAGGAAAAACATTTGTAAATTAACCGTTTTTTTCTTTCAAGCGATGGAAACTACAACGGCGAGGTAGGCGCGGCACGAAAGGTGTTACATGAAAAGGAAATGTATTGGAAGAAAACGTAAACAACGATCTGATTGGAAAACAGTTTTTCGTTGTCATATAAGGAAGTGGAAACTGCAAAATATTCAATTGAGAGCTCTATATATGTAGATCGAATCTGATATTGTACGCTCATATGGAACCGAGTTTTCCGTTTATTCTGTGTCACTGGAGCACTTAAAGGGGGTCAGAAAATATCTCCCTCAACTAAATCCACATCCATTAGCCTAATGCTTTGGACATCATCTTCCTAAACGTGACCACTGGACGCAATGCACGGAATACGTGCCATATACACTGCGTCCAGTTTCTACAGCACCACCCTTATTGTAGGACAGATTATAGGATATTAAATTTCGTTGCGTTATCTTTGCTTTATAAAAAGTAAATGATGGTGTTTACAACAGTTTAATATGATTGCAAAATTTGTATCAATAACCTTTAACAGATACATAATTTTTATTTTATTTATTTACCTCCGCCGTATTGTCAGATACATAGTTTTTGTTGGAATTCTTTAAAAAAATTCAGAACAAATTTCTGTTTACATAAAAATTTTCAGAAATTCATATTTTAACATCGATTTAAATATTTTGAAATTTATCAACAGTTTTTTTTAAATAATTGTAGAAATTACACCGGTTGTGAAGAGGAAAATACTTGTGATATTTTGGAAAAGACCAAAAGATACGTCTGAACCGGTTGGCTTACGCTTTTATAATGTTTATTCAACCGTCAATTATTCCCATAGTTCATTACCACTGCTTCTAATCTTAGCGTCCTGTTTATACTATTAGCTCCTAGTGTTGTCAAGTATCGGTTTAATTCAATTATTATTATTCCATGCAAGTACAATGCATTGTTATTCCTGCAACTCCTTAATTGTATAAATAATTCTTTTACTAAAATCAACAATAATTAAAAAACTATCGTCTTCTTCTTGGTTTAACGTCCAGCTGCGCTTGATCATGGCTCTCACCTAAGGGCTAACGAGACTTTTTGATACCGCGTGGTTGGATAGTCAATCCTCACTAAGGGGGAACGGTCCGGAAGGAATTTAATCCTCGATCCAGCCTTGTGAAGACTGGTGCCGCTACCGCCTTTACTACAGGAATACCCTTTGAATGATAAATAAAAAATCTGGTTGCTTTATTGAACCATCTTCAGAATGACAGATACCACGATAGTTGTTCCGATATCGATAGTTGTCTCAAATGTGTTCCTGTCCTTGAAATTTAATTCCTCCTACGATTTCCAAACGATGAAGCCCCGAGAACCGAGCTAATCGTCCAGAAAAATACATTTGTTGTTATTGAAGCAATCCTTATCTTCTGACAAGTACGAATTCCTTCATTATTACACGCAAAAAATTGAATGCTGTGACTCAACTTTTGCAGTAGAAATAAAAGTTATTCACAAAGACTATTATTACAAGCAAGTATTGGTAACTTTTTGACATACATTTTTCTGCTAGATTTATCGGCTCCATAGAAACTAGACGCAGTGTACGCTCTCTTACTGGAGCAAATCCGTTTCGAAATCGCTTATATTGAAAGAAATTTATTGCATCAACATTCGAGCCAACTATCGATGCTCTGATCCAGGCACTTGGTTCTGCAGGTGGCAAATAGTGGAGCAACATTGTCGAACGCAAACCATAATCTAGGTCAATGGGAAATTTCGTAAGGATCCTAGATCGGGATGTATGCACTTGACCCGGAAGACATAAAGCATCGATCGAGCGAGCTGCGCCATAACACGCGAGCCAAAAAGGTCAACTCACCAATCCGGGAATACTTTACCCTTCACTTTTTAATGGGAGCATGAATCTTGCATAAGGTTAGCATAAATGTTTACCATCCCAAGAGGCCACAAAATCCGTAACGTATCGAATTTTGACTCCACTCGGTACAGCAAACGGTACAAACCGGCGTAAACAAACAGCACGACGTTATGACGATGTTAATGGTGCTACGGCACAGTGTGATGAAAGATTGCTCCCAAGAGAACAATTCTCCCATTCGGTTCCTGGTTGTGGGATGCAGCATTGGGGTCCCCTATTGAGTACAAAATTCCCAGTCGGTATGACCACGGATCGTGACAGTGAGTTGCATCCTGTATGCGGTTGGGTATTGTTTCATCCCTAACTTCCTTGACCATTTCCTGACCGTTGATGTATACAACAAACCACTCCCCGGCAGAGAAGTATGATTCAGATACGTGTATTTCCGGGACACCAGTGTCAGTTCTACACGCACTCAACAGTTCACAATCTTCTCCACCCCATAAGCAACGCAAACCAGTAACGGCCGGTTCGCGTTCTTTCCCAAAATGGACGGTGAGCCCTTCGGGTCGGGAGGCGGTGGTTGAAGAAGCGAATGTTTACGGTACATTCGCATCGCGACCTTCAAGGATCGCTTCCGTCCCGACGGTATTATGACCGCATCACAATAACCGCGCAGTAGCGGCGTCGGTAATGTGTTGTTATCAGTGGCTCGGACTAGCTGCTCACTTCACCCGTCGGTTCTTATAATTTCGGAACCATGCTTTTGTAATGCAAACCCGGCGCGGCCATCCACATATACACACAGCACACACGTGGGCAGTAAAGTGATCGATGCTTGGGTGCGTGCTAGTAAACACATCGGTTCTGCTACGGTTGGCCACGCGACCTTCGTGTGTTTCGAAGCCGGTTTTTGATGGGATATTTTGGCAAGTACAGCACTACTGGTGGTGACCGGGTAACGGATATTCAGCGTAAGAAATTGACAGCATAATGTTAACGAGCTCGGAAGCGAATTTGCCACTTCCACCCGCACCTCTCTCTCTCTCTCTCTCTCTCTCTCTCTCCTCCAAGAAACCTCATAAGGGTGCCAAAAAGGCACGCGGTTAAAGGCTGAACTTATAAGCTGGTTAACGGTTTAAGGTTGAGTGAGAATTTCGTTGCGTTGTTTTAGTGGTGTTTAGGGCGCATTTATACTATTACGACCGACTGCAAATCGGTAAAGTTTGGCTTTATGCAACGTGAATAGTTTAGCTTTGCCGCAGAGATTAATGTTTATGCATTCGAAGCGTCGTTATCGTTAAGAGGTCAAGTCAGCCGAAGAACACAGCACTTGCAAAATGGGTTGTTTTACGCGTAATACCACCGAAAGCTGCATGTTAAAAGGATAAAAGTAAGTGAAGCATGTAGTTTTACTAGTGCTTGAGTTATTTAATATGGTAAAATGCTACACTACAACATAAAAATATCGCGTAAATATTGAATAATAACCCACCAATTCTACCTCATGATATGTTTATCTCTTGGCCTGCTCAGTGATGACATGGCCAGGTCACCAATTCGAATTTGTTTAGGGCCGGGTCCTCCATCCGATCACTGACAGTTTCGACACCATCTGATCCAAAAATTGAGCTTGCGGTGCTGCTCTATGCCTTGTGCCGAACGAGTCACTAACGAGGGACTTTTCTTGGTGGGGCATGAAGTCGACATCCTCATCACGTGCCCCAACCATCTTATCCATCCGGCTTTGGCTACCTTCAGGATATCTGCACCGCCAAGCAGCTCAACTAGATCGTGGTTCCAAGGATAGGCCAAAGGTGATCCGTAGCATCCGCCCTACAAAAATCGTGATTGGGTTGGCGTTCCCCGTTAATATAGTCCAGGACTCGCAGCACTAATGCTAATAATTGGCATTAAGTATGCCACTACCTGCTTTAAGGCTTACAGATAAAACTACCAATTCTGCCGGAATTCTAAATCCAAGAAGCATTCTACAAAAATAAAGCCAAACATCGGTCATATTCTTGGACATCAGCAATGGCTGTCGTAAAACAATTATTGCATTGTATCATTTGCTCGAATTGTTCCACTCTGGACGGTTGAAGTTGTTTCTTCGTCTTGCGTACTTAACAATCAAATAAAACCCTCCAAAAAAGGTTTGTCCAGAATATTATGCTGATCGCTGCTAAGGCTAAGCTGGAGAGTTTCTTCGATCGACGACGCACCCACCTTCGCTAAATTATTCTGCATGGCGTGGTCTTAAGCATGGACGGCGTGCTTTGCATAACAATGTCCATCTTATCTAGAGGCCTTCTGTTCCATGGATCTAAGTTTTGCAACGGCAAAGACATCGGTCGCTGTAGTCTCAAGTAATCTTATCAGATGCTGCTAGCTACAGTGCGCTATAGAGCTGCCCAGAGTCTGTCCTATTAAACGAGTTTTGCTTTCTACAGAGGTTAGAAGATATGACAAAACTCAAAAAAAAAGACGTGAAATAGTGTTACACATTCGAATTCAGCACACAACCTTATAAAGCATCAGGAGAATGAGAAAACCTAACAGAACTTGAGGAGTAAGGGCTCATTCTGCTAAATTAACCGTTCGAGCATACTGTAAAATATGAAAGTAAGGAATATTTCTTTCCAAACTTTGATAATTTAGATAACTAATAGGAGGTATCTACTAATTTATGAGATTAAATTCATGAATAATTAAATAAATAAAAGTTAAGTCGAACGACACCAGCCCACCATGTCTATTCGGAGACCTTCTAAAAATTAATGGCAGTACAGTAAATAAACAGCACACAGCGTCGTAAGTGAAACCAGATGCATCGAGCAATACGAACCCAAATGATACAACAAAACCAATTCATTGACAAAATCTGCACCCAATGACTAATGGGTGTTTTCCCAAGCTAACCCATAGCTCGTAAGCCATAAAAAATTCATTGACGTAGATGCCGCACCCGATGGCCAGCGCTGTCCAAAATCGTTCCATTAAAGAAGCCACGATGTTTCTTTAATGTTGTGGGTATAATTTTTCTTTAACGCGCCAGGTTCGGTTGGCAGATGGCCATCAACCTGTCTGCTAAAGTGCGCCATTGAACCTTGCACACTTGGCTGGTGACATCAGGCTGGGGAGGGTACTGCTACGTCCCCATTGATACGCTTCCGGTGGTTGGTTTACTTTCGGCGCAGGGCAAAACAAAAAAAACCTAGATCCGGAGTCAACAAAAAGAACATCAATCGGCAAACAACAAACAGACACACACATGCTCGTGCTGAGGGTCAACGTTGTGGTCGGTCGGCAGTCGTTGGGAAAATGTTGTCAACACCTGATTTATAGCCAGACTGAAACCGCTCCCCAGAGCCAAATGGGAAGGGACAGATATCCGGGGGCATACTTCTTGGGAACACGCCAAGCCTTCCGTTGATGGGTTGATGCGGTGGGAGTTTATGTATTTGATCCTGGTGCAGACAAAAAATAAAAGCAAGGGGGAATCGAATCCGCTACTTGCACGTTGATGACGGTGATGGCCGGGACTTGATTTTGGAAGTGCGTTTCAACACGAAAATAAACTATCCACAATGCTTTGAGGCTTTACCATCATCTAGCCAGCAGAACTGTCGCCAAGGGAATCACAAGAATGGACGCATGTGCACACTTTCCAAGAGATTTTTCGGTATCGTTTTCGGACAGGGCCAGACATGAATTAATACACGTCCGTGAGGTGGAAAACCAACGGTAGTCCATAATTCAAATCATCTTTTGAAGGATCAAAAGAAGACCCAGAACGTGTTGATGTTGAAATAAAACAAAACCTAAACCTCTGCCACTGTCATCATTGCTACCTGTCACTGGAACGAGCAGTTTGCATCTGTTTTGCCTGTCTTCAGCTTATGCTAATATCTTCCAAAAGTATGTGAAATCCTGCTTCTTTATCTTAACGAGAGTGATTGCTTTTCTTTTAACATAAAACAGAACGGTGCAAACTACAGCAAAAAAACACACACACATCTAACTGCTCGTTTATGGACAGTTTATTTTCGTACACGAGGGCAGGAATTTTGCTGTCGAGAGTATTAATAAAACGAGCCAACACTATGTAGCGTGAAAAGGATCAGTTTTCTTTTCGGTGTAGCACATGTTTTGCACACCCAAGCACGCCCGTGGAAGATGATTAATTTGGTGGTGGCGGAAAACTCGTCAGCCGTACGAAGGATTTTTTTTTTTTTGGGCTGGAAGATCGTGCCACAGGAAAACGGCGAGTGGCTTGATCAAAGGGTTTCTAGAGCGTGTGGTGTTGATGGTTGCAATTCGCACGCAAGATCACGCATAGGTGAGTTGAAAGTTGAAAGATTTTTAATGTACAACCCAGTAAAGTAAACGAAACAGACCCCAAACCATCATTAATTATCGAACCGATTGATTACGGTCATCTAAATCATTTTAATGGGACCTGTATGGTAAAATCAAAACATTTTCCAAACCCACCGCGATTGTCAAGGTTATCTAATATTTATCTTAACGTTCGCGAACGAAGGCATATAAATTATCACACCGTGGCAGGTGTGTGATGTTTGCGAGTTCCAAAGCCAACGACAAACGTTAAGTGGTTTGGGAGAATGAATCATTTTTGGAAAGCTTTTTTGTCATGTGTTTTAAACGGATATTTATTTTGAGAAAGCATTTATGAGTTACGATCTAAGATTGTCGATGTGCCAAACCCAAAAACAATAGCTGGTTGTGACAAATGAACTGAGATTTTCTTAATAAATCCCACCCGAACCGTCCCCTTAAACTAAATTAAAATAAAACATTTAAACGGCAGACCAGGACCTCCAGAAAAAAAAAATACAAAATTCATTAGCCGGATTAAAACATTTCGAAAGAATGATATCATTTCGATTCCCAAGATTCTCAAACTTGTAAGAATGTCAATAACCAACAGTACATGGCAGAAAATTGGGCTTGTCTTTCTTTTCTTCAAGCTAGCCTTGAAGAACCTTGTTTAGAAGTATTATCATTTAAAAGTCATTCTAAGTTTGGACTCTGTTTTATTCGTATTACAAATCATAGAAAAGACGGATGACTGGAACCCACCTGAGTTATGGAAGACAACGACTCATGATGACCCAGATTCGTGCCGACTGTCCAAATAAGATATTTAGACTGCTACTTAATGGTCCTTGAATGCAGTAAAATACAACACATAGAACATTCCTAATGACATCTAAAAGAAAAATTCCTAACAGACATTCTTCTGCAAAAGGTAAAAAATGATGGTAGTTTTGTTAAAACCACCTAGTTGGATCTTCCTCACTAAGGTGGAATAGTCCTGTTGGGATTTTATTTTTATTTGGTCCTGTCATTTGACGATCTCTTGATCTTGGACCGCCCGTGATTTGTTAGATTTTCAATTTGTTATTTAATTCGACCGACTATAAATGGCCCTTTCGATAAGTGTCCTTGAAGCCTTGGTTCTACGGCATCTCAGGTGATCGTGTGTTCATTCGTATTATGTGTAGGCTTAGGTCCAATCATTTCGCTTTGGGCGCGCATTTGGCGCGTATGTGGCTGCGGCCTCGGATACCACGACATAGATCATCTTCTATGGTCTTGTGTAGAATACGAGGCTGCTCGACTCGTATCCCGCCTTGTTAGACGCAGTCCAGGGCATTGGAAAGTACTCAAACATTACGATACGGGACCTGCTGGGAGACTGCGACGAGGTTTACCTGAAAACTATCCTCGTTTTTTGCCGTGCTAACGGATCACTAGTGTGATCCCGATGCTTGAAGGGTTGGGTACCACATGGAAGAAGTTGCACCGGCCGATGCTATGGACGGACAAACCAACGAAAGGGAGAAGAAGAACACGAATGAGACCTCAAGATCGGACACAATCAAGGAACGTTCGAAATGGAAAACGATCAAGACCCCCGCTACCATCAGGACTACGAGCATGGAAACGCCTGCACACACTCCGGAATTAGATGCCCTACGTCAAGTAATGGTTAAGTCTTCAAAGTAGCGCCGGCGAGTCGATCAGGTGGTCAAGGAGTCTCTGTGCAGTGCAGTTATGCTGCTTCAGAGATTCAAAGATGCAGAGAACCAAAAGCCAACCGAGTAAATTTGCGCTGGATGAACTCTATGCGAGCCAGGGAACGTACTGCAGAAGGCCAACAAACCAAGGGTGCGTACTCCAACGTAGAAGGCAGTTAGGAATAGTACAGTTTCCTGATCGGTATGACCACGCGCGTAAGGTGTTTCAGCAGGCCTATCAGCCTATCAGGCCTATATTACCCATGGAGACAACGTGCTCTAGCTGGTCCTGGAAGCTTAACTTACTGTTAAGAAGCACTCCTAAATTTCTGACGCAACTTTTTCGCTTGAGGACAAAGCCGTTCAACATATAATCGAAGCTGAAGGGAGAGCGTTTCCAAGCGAATGTCATGAACTCTAATTGGTAGTTATTTTGAGTGCATTGTTTTGACAGTATTATAATTCGAACTGCCTGCAATTTTATTTTGGCAAAATCAAAACTACCAAAAATGTCAACAAACTAAAGCCTGCCACTAAAACGCTGATCTTTAGGTGACCCATTCTCATCGAAATAGAGAAGAAAAACTCAGATTGCATTTTGCCAACAAATAAATAACACTCCTGTGGCACCCCGTCCGTTTGCATCAAACGTTCCATTCATTCCCAATCAAAAATTGCATCTCCTATCATCGTTCATCTCCGAAACGTTTGCAAACAAGTTCTACGTCAAACGGCTAAGCGCGCGATGGACGCTTATCATGCGTCACAGACCAAACCAAAACACAGCAACTACAATGCATCCACGAACCCGTATGTAACTGGGACGATAATTTTCTCGGAACCCGTGCCAACGTAGCGTTTTCGCAAGAACCACTATTTATTTCTCGCTATCCACAAAACCTGGCTGCAAAAACACGCTTCCGGCTGAAGGTTGACAAGCGGCAGATGCATGGAGAGCCAAACAAACTACGCATGGTGTGTTGATTTATGTTCCCACTGCACCAGTCACTTGACCGTGATTTGAATAAACAATGCACTTATTTGCTGATGCACATCAGAACCGAAAAAAAAAACTAATGGGCGCACGGTCTAGCACACGGCCAATGTCATCCGGGATTCGGGTTTCGTAGCAATTTTCGCAATCGTGTTTGTAGATGCGCACATGCTGAATCCTAAATGTTACCACGATTCGAAGAACAAATCTTCAGAACACTGCAAACAGATGTGATGGGCTGACAATGATATCGTTAGTAAAATATTTAGACAGGGAGAAAAATTCAGAGAAAAAAAAACCAATCTCACTAGTAAAAGCGACATGAAATTAGGTTGCTTGCAAGTGATCAACTGTGCCCCCGATGCAGTTGCAGTAGTGAGGAGGACAAAATGATAGCAAAGGGATTGTCACTAACGTTGGCTATATGGATGATACATAGCGGGGAGCCGTTCTTGCTGATCAGCTTTTTGGCAATGGTTCAAAACCTTCCCCCTCGGGCGGGGCCTTGACGATGACGTGCAGATGTTGGTCAACGATTTTTATATGCGAGTAACAGTGAGTACACGTGAGGTGTTTGCTCCAATTAGAGAAAAAGTATTAAAAAGAATTGAACATATTGCAAAAGCGGTGCAAGAGTTGAAAAAGATAGTTGAAAGATGTATAAAAATAAAGAAACAAAAATTTAAGTCTTGAAAAATATATTAAATACTACTTAAACGTATAAGAAATAAATTCACAAAACAATAAATGAGAAAACATAGGACATTTGCAAACGAAGGTGAAGGAATTTGAAAACAAATCATATCAATGAATAAGTCAGCAAACGCTCTACAAATTCTTAATAGCATTATGAAATTTTTTACTCGTTGCACCCATTGTTCCTAAGACTCCTGATGCTCCTTCGTCTACAGGCCCGGTTTGTCCTGCAATGATGCAAACGATGTGACGCAAACGATGCACCCCATTGAATGAATAATGGACGGGTTTGGCGACGTGTCCCGGCATCAAGAACAATCATTCTGCTGGCTCTATTATTGAGAATGGCGAACATTCCCTAGCAGAAGCATTGCGCCAAGATGCGCCCTGATGAAATATTAACAGGTGCTAATTCTGACCTTCGGGGACCACACTACAGCCACTGTTAAAATTTATTATTAAAATTCGTGAATGCCACACACTAAAGAGATGCATTTGCGAAACAGCCAATCGCTTGATGAGAAACTGGCCAGATGATGATTATTAACAGTGTCCAATGTCCAGCCGGAAAATTTATATTTGAAAAAGATTTTACCTTTACAGCCCCCGACAGTTGTGCTTGAACGAGCTCTCAAACATCAAACGAAACAATAAAGAAAAGATGGACAAGGAGTTTTTTTTATTGCACTCCCTTTCAATGTGCGCTTTCATTTGCATTGTGAAACAACCGTAAGCACAAACGCGCTTTCAAAATTCCAATCCAACAGTTTTACGAGATTTTTACACCTTTTGGTCGGCGGGCGGTTTGAAAAGTACCTTGCGCCTCCATCGGGTTCCGTTCGCTTCGCGAGCTACACAACAAACTCCGGACTTTGGGGGCGAAATAAATCAACCCGTTTATAGCGACACTAAGAAGAAGGCGTGAAAAGTTGCCGACTTACTCAAAGAAATCTCCCTACTGCAGAGGTTCTCAAGGCACTATTTTACTTCGGAAAAGCATTTTCCTCACTCGAAAACCTACCAGAGTGTGTGAAGCAGCGAGTTGAGTGTTCGCTTTCGGCTTGCTAATAAAATGAAAACCACACCCTTGCCTCGAATTTACGACCGTACCGAGCTGATCGACGAGCTACAAATTAATCATTTTTCGTGGGACCCGCGGTTCGCCTAAAACACTACTCCACACTTCAGCGTCAGTGGTCAGTGTGGGAAAGGACCATCGCCGGTCCACTCTTCCAGACAGACAGACGGAAATGGTCAGCGCGAACCATTCACACCCAGCACATCGTGTGTCATCGTTCGTTCCCACCTTCTTGGCGTTCGGAGTAAACGAGCACCAAAAAGACCACACATACGGAACATTCCAATATAAATTTTATAGACTTTGGCTCCCGTCTGGCTTCGCTTTGCGAGAAATGTGTGAAAATGGATATGCGAATTCATCTAGAAACACAGCTGACGGGGATGCAGAGATTAATTAAATAAATACCGCACGCTTTTCACACATGCACGTGTCTGTGCTTTACAGCGGTAATAACTCTCATCATGCAAGTTTACATTTACTTCACACCAGCGGGGGAAGAGCAAACGATGAGCTAGGTAAGTTCACGGCTTGTGTCCATTCGTTGTGGTTGATCTAATATTTTTATTATTACTGTGAGTGTAAATTAAGATATCAACTTTGTAGTTATGCGGCACGTGTTCAGTGCTAAAATATTAATGTTAATAATGAGGCTGTTCAGCTATGTTCAGCAGACGAACGGAAAGGATTAGCTATTCTCTCGTACATCTCTATTCTATGAGACTTATTTGGTTTGGTTTTGTTTTCAAATTATTCAATTTTCATATTGATGGATCTAGAGAACAAAGTTTGCCCAAACACATTATCTCCTGCACTAGCTTTGTATCTTTCTAGTTTCTTGTTTGATTTTAGACTAATAAAATCAACGATTTTTTAATTCTTTTTTTTCAATTTTTACTTTGAAATCTTCATTTTTGAACAGAAAGCTTATATATTTATTGTTTTTTATACCTATTTTTGTATTGTTCTGTTTTTGATTTCTTTTATGTTTATTTTTACATTTTTACAATTTTTTTGTGTTGAGAAAGAGATGTATATCTAATTGAGTATAGTTCAAGAATTAAATTCTAATTTAAGTTATTTTTTATTCATATAGGACGGCCCAGCCATATTGCTAAGTTAAGTTATTTATTCATTTTTTTTTCGTAAAGGACGTCCAGGCCGTATTGCTCTAAGTTAAGTTGCTAAGAAGTTAACAAAACTAATATGGATTGAAAAGTGTTTTTTCCAAATTTCTTTGAACTGATACCGAACTAAAGACCTGCGCTATTTCACATCAGGCAACAATGAGACTTTGAAACCATTTTCCAATGAATCTACTTAGTTTTTTTTGTGAAATTTAGTTGAACATTTTAGAAAAACGTTACTTTCAATGGATGAATCATAAAATCGATTATTAGTCACTTTTTTATTCTGATGAAAATATAGCTGAAACACATAAGACAATTCATCAGCTTTAAAATTCAAACAAAAAAATCTTTACAGTTTTAGGCATCTTTTTTATACATATTTTATCTCTAGGATTGGGTAGATGTGCTGATAAAAAGTAAATTTTTTTGAGTTGCCTAATTTTAGGTTTTTTTTAATATTATACAATCATTGAAGCACCTTAGGACAAAAACGAAATAATATGCGGTAGATCGTTCAGTTGCTGATGATTTGATTTTTTTATTTATTATGAAGTATAACTGCACTTCGCCGTATTGTTAGTTGCTGATGATCATTCTACCAAAATTTGGTAAAGTTGTACCCAATAGAAGTATCGCTTTTTTTATTTCAACCTTTTTGTGTAGTGGACAAGAAAGTGGTCTTATATTATTGGCAGTCACTGTATTCAACTTTTTATTATTATTTTGTTTAATGTATAGGCAATTTACCCACTCAATACAGACTAAATACAAACATTTTCATCATATCTTTAGAGACGGCTCCTTTCATATGGACTCTGCCGGACGTGGGATCCACTCCACCAATGATAACTACGCCATTAAAACTCCCTAACCTCTCTTTCATCTTCTCCACCGAAGCAATAGCGATTCAATTAGCCGCCGACGAAGGACTACAGACCGACAGTGCTAGTGTTCTGGCTGCCTTGGAACACGGCACCTCGAAAGACCCTTACATACAGCTCCTTGACGACATCCATTCCTCACCCGAAATCGTTTGATGTTGGATTCCGGGTTACTCCGGAATTCACGGT
The DNA here is from genome assembly GCF_943734695.1 of Anopheles maculipalpis. NCBI lineage: Eukaryota > Metazoa > Arthropoda > Insecta > Diptera > Culicidae > Anopheles > Anopheles maculipalpis. The sequence continues at coordinate 76,183,591 of NC_064871.1, forward strand.
AACGAAAAAGCCGATCAACTTGCCAACAATGTTCGACTCCGCACTGATGAACCACACAACACCCTTTCACACCAAGATACCATCCGCTTTACCAACACCCTTATCTTCCAACACTGGAACCGGGAAGATACCGAATCCAGCCACATCCAACGAGTCCTTTCCCGTCTTCGTATAGATTATACCCACCTTACACACTCGTATCTCCTAGAAAAATCCAGTCCGCCACTCTGCAGCCTCTGTGGTGTTGATATCACCGACCCATCTGCCAACTAGACACCGATTACACGACCATTCGATCACCCAACAAACTTCATCAGAACCGCCTTATTCGATTTTTACGGATCAGTTTTTTTTTTTTTTTTATTCATGAGGGACGGCCTGGCCGTATTGCTTACAATAAACTTAAAATTAGTATACTCCTTTCCTCTTTGCAGGGAGACATTTCCTTCTCCGAGCTGTGAAAGGGCACCATATCCCGGGTGTGCTCGGTTGCTTTACGGATCAGTTATTTATATCGAAAAATTTAAGCAATAGTTTTAGCTTATCCATTATCATATGCCATAATCGCAAAAGCGTTCCATAATATTTAAGAAACACCTGCAATAGGTTTGTATTAGATTATACCACTTATTTATACAATACAGAGGCGAATGTAGTCTCTAAGACTTAAAGCCTCAATAAAAAAGAAAACGAAACAACATTTATAATGCATGGGCAACGCAACTCTTGGGTAGCGCTGGAAAGTAGTGGATCAAGATAATATTTTTGGGAATGCTGGCCATATGCAAAGGAAAAAAAATCATTTTTCATAGTTTTTTTACAACGCTTTAAACATTTTTATTTCTAATTTTAATATCCAAGCTATAATTTCGTCCTTTTCCATCCTTTGTTGGGGGGAATTATAATCATCATCATCATCATTGCTTATACATTATTAATCTCTCTCAGCTTACTTATTTTAATTCGTTATAAAATTTCCTTGACATTTTCCGTTTTTCTTTTATTTTGAAATGTGTAGTATTTTCATTACGAAATAAAAAAGTGTAGTATTTAAGCTTGACTTTGGCACTATTTCTATTCTATCTTTTTCATATGAAAAGATACAAAAGAGATTGTCTCTTCTGACTAAGGTGTTAAACTGGAGTGGTTAATTCTTGTTTTTGTTAAAACCAGTAATTCTTCATTTAATACTCTTTACACTAAAGTTGATCATTGAACTCAGGAATGTACAAACATATTTTAGGAATAACTGGTAAGACGCAGCTTTACCCCATGCTGGTGAGATGAGTAATTTGAATAGTTTACACAAATTGAGCAAATTCCATTTAATCTCAGTCCCACCATGCTGCTGGCCATGTAACGAATGATTTCATTTAAATAAACTGAACGGCCACCAAGATAAATTATTCAAAAACAATTCTAACACCTCCTCGAGCGTACCGTTGGCCCAATTGTTCACAGCAACAACCGCTCTAGACAGTATTTAATCTCTCCATTTTGCTCTCGCAGGGAAAACATGATTTACACTGCATTATGCAAATTACCGTCGAATACGGGTGCACTCAAACCCGCTCGAAGTCGCATGGAGGGAATCGGGGAGAGCAAAAAAACAATTCCTCCCGGCTAACATCGAGAGTCAAACAGACAATCCTACTTAGTGTAATGATTCTAACATAGTGCTGCCCACCCGAAACGTGCAGCTCACGGTGTGCAACGGGCAAAGCTATAATTTGAGCACGCTGAATGAAATATTGTACCGCGCCAGCCAGAGTCAGTCGATGGTTTTGTCTATTTTCCTTTAAGCGATACCAGCAGCAGCAGCAGCAGCAAGTACAATAACAAATGCGCAATGGCAAAGGATGTGAAAATTTTTGGCAACGGACAAGTTGGTGTAGGTGAGGTTGGGGCAGTTGTGCGAATTATTACATTTAATGTTTATTACCGCCATGTTCCCGCTACTTTCTCTCCACTAGAGAGCGAGAGAGAGGTAGTAAATGAGATGTACGTATTATCCTTTGCCATGGACAGACTGGTGAGCTGATGAGATTCAAATTGAAATAATCATCACTCGTCCTTGTAATCACACAGTGTCGCACATGATGCTGTCATCTGTGTGCAGCATGCTTTTGGACTGTGTACCAAGTACTGTAATTCATTCACTTCCGAAAGGCAATGCGGATGGATGTAACAAACATGTTTAAGCGAATTAAGCTGGTAGTAGATGAGTTAAAATCAATTTTGAGTGTCATGTCACTGGAGTCTATTTCAATCCTAGACCATAACTTGGTTATATGGGATACAATTATACAGAAATGTATTCAGTTACATCGATTTTCTTCCCCGTTGGAAGCGTTAATTATAGTCTTTTTACATGAAAAAAGGAAAATAAAGGGCCCATTTCTTCCTTGCGAATTTTTCCTATTTATTATTGCCTATTATTGTCTCATTGTGTTATGAGAATTTTATTCAAAAAAAAAAAAAAAAATAGCTCCACTCCATTCGAGAATCCTGAATATTTAAATTCAAAATTAATTCCATTTTATGTTCGAAGATTTTTCCCTAGACAAACAGCATCAGAGTGGTGAATCATTTAGCAGGAACGGGCTGGAAATATTGATACAAAAATAAATCCCAAGAGAAAACGGTCAGTAAACAAGTCCCAGAAATCACTTTAGTTATGAGTTTGTGACCGAACTATTCCGTTCCGCACACGGGTTTATAGTCAAAATTGTGTGTTATTTTCATTTATGGTCTTTTATATGTTGTTATCCCATTCATCACAAAAGTATGTCCGCTAAACTTCACGCGCCGGAACCTAGTGAACTGCTTGATCCGATCGTGGATCATTTTCTCTTCCGAAAGCTCATCTATCATTCTTTGATTACTGTTTGACATTTCTGATCAATATTGCTTCAGGGTTAATAGCAAGGGCGTCTTTTGCCTTAAAAGGCAGCTTGCTGAAAACTTCCTAGACTTTTATAGAACAACTTATTGGCGGGAGAAACATATATATTTTAGTAAGATTACGACCCAAAGGATACAGCCTAGAAAATCAAACATTTGTACACTGTTGTCGGAATAAATTGCTGGAATGATCTGCACAAAGCTTAGTTTTTAGTTTTTTGCTTTCTTACTTTATTTAGTTATCAGGAGCAACAACCGCTTCACGATCTTGACCTGCTCCAACAATCCTCCATACCGACTACAGTCTAGTGCCGTCATCTGCCCGGCCGCATCAACGCCATTACTCCCTCTCATATTGGGCCTACCACAACACTATTTCTGTCCATGTGGACGGCCTTAAATGGTTTTAAAGGTTTCAAAGTTAAGAGGGTTTCGTCAAATTTGGACAAACTCCATGTCTCAGAGGCGCATATGAGAATGACCGGTGGGCTGCCAGCACTCTTAAGTAGCTCGTGTAGATCAACATCTAAGTTGTTATCGATGCTAACTGTCGGAAGTCCATTCATTGAACTCATTGAACATGAAAATCTGGCGTCAGGATTAAAGCTAAATAGTTTAAAATCCTGGATCAATGTTCTTCCAACTGATGGATACCTTCTTTTTGTTGATGATATCAAAATCTTTCTCCCCGTGTCTTCGTCTTCCCACTGTCGATCTCTCCAACGCTCTCTTAGTAACTTTTCTGTTTGTTGTTTGAACAATGGGTTGGTGCTCTGCCCCCTCAAATGTTTTGTCGTCTCTTTCGGGAGGCCTTCTGCTGGTCGGCTGTTATGGGACTACTCATTATGCGGCACCCAAATAAGTAGAGTAACCACCGTTAAAGATCTTGGGGTCTGGTTGGATGAGGGACTCTCGTTCGATGAACACATTAACCATGTAGTTAACAAAGCTAATAGAGCACTAGGCCTAATTTTCCGCATGGTTTATGAGATCAGAGATCCTTTATGTTTAAAGGCACTGTACTGATGCTGGGTTCGCTCCGTTCTGGATTATGCAAGCGTAGTGTGGACCCCAGCCGAAGAAACCACTATGCAAAGAATAGAGAGAGTTCAGAGCAAGTTTACGCGCCTCGCTGTCCGTAGATTTCTACACGGCTACACCGTTCCTGTGCCCTCATATACTCTCCGATGCCGTATGTTGGGTTTAATAGATATTAGATCCCGCCATTCGCACGCGCAGTCCTACTTCATCGCATATATCCTTTCATCTGAACTCGACGTTCCTTCACTTTTATCTTCTATACCCCTGTATGTCCCTTCTCGTCGACTTCCTGATAGACCACATATATTTATCCCTTCCCTCCGTTCGCTTTTTGGCTAGAATGATCCTTAGTTAAGAGATTACTTTTCTTTCCGTAGAGATCACGAGCTTTTCGACTTCAACTTTTCTATTTCCCACTTCCGAAATCGCCTTCTAAAGTCCAATACCTTTACTTCATAAAAATCCTTCATCTCTAATGACTCCTTATCATAATTTCTCCCCCTACCCTAGATTAAGCATATACATTGTGTAGCCGTAGGGGCAGACAATTCGAATTTTTATAAATAAATAAGTAATACAATAATGCTAGATTTGTGTCATGGCTTAATTTTTAGCCAACAAAACTGGACGAAATGAATGTGACCGGTAAGTGTAATTTCAGTTAAAAATAAACTTAACATTAAATTCGTTTAACCCCATACAACGAGGATTAACATATATTGAACAGAAGAAAAAAAAATCAAACTCCCACAATGATTCATATTTCACGATAAACAAGCAGTTTGCAAAATGCGATATCAAACCGGCTGACTGACCTTGAACAAGGAAGAACCGAAACGAACGTGATGAAATTTTTGGTGTAGTATTTTTCCATTTACAAAAGTAAACACCTCGTTAAGCTGCATGTACCAAGTATTAACCCGAAGGGACAGTAAGCACCGTCCGTCACCAGCGATAAGCTGATAAGCGTCACGATCCACCGTCACGATTGTCACTCGTTCGTCTGCAGACCGAAAGACGATCTCGAGGAAAGATCTCGAGACAGTTGTTTATCAACGGACGATGGGCCACGACCCATGCATAAACCTCTGCCAGAATGTGTGTGTGTATGTCACGCTTGTTCTTGCATTTCCCATCCTAAATGCCATCTCATCTTCCTGTGTCCTTAGTAGACACATAATTTACTAACAGTGATAAAAATGTTGAAAATAACAACGAGCAACAACAACAACAAAAAACCCACCCGGTGATACGATGGCCAAAAAGAAAGCACGGGTGAAAGTATTTTTAGCGGAAAAAGGGAAAGAAAAACCTTCACATTTAGCAAACGCTTCAATGGTGGTGCGAACAGTGCGCAGACGGTTGAGGATGGGTTATGTAGACAAGTTCCAACAACGATGAAAATTGTTCATCATGCTGCAAAAGTGATCCTTTTCCTCGCTCTGCTCTTTGCAGCAGCATTCGGGGTGGGAAACATAATAAGGCATAACGACAGCTTTTCATGTTTTAGCTGCCATGTTCTTTTACATGCCCTTTTTAAATTGTTAGTACAAGTTGTTTACTAAAAACTTACGGCGGAAACCAGGTACACGGAATAGATAAGCTTGTCTTATCACTGTGTAACGAGCTCAGTGTAACCACAATCACGTGCATATCATTTAACGTAAAATGTGATTGAAATTAATTGCCTCCTGCTGCTTGCATTTTAAGTTGTTATCAGAGCAAACTCGCTGGCGTATGTGAAAAGCAGTTAATGGTTAATGTTTTAAAAACCTCGCTTTTACTGCACCATTGTGATGCGACAGGGGGTAATCTTTACGATTCACCCACACCCACCAAGGGGGAAGAATTAAATTGAACATTCGCGCCAAGACGATGGTGGCGCGTGTGGAATGTCTCGTGCCGCGCGTGTTTTCAGGAACGGACCGCTACCGGGCGTGTGAGTTGAGAAAATTTGCTGCTGTTGCTAAAAGACACCATCGCGCCGCATACATCCATATTCATTCGCCTTTACATCTCATGATTGGGAAAGATCTTTGGGGAGACTTCCACACACACACACACACATGAGAGTTTGAGATGGTGCGCTCTGGTGACTGAAATAAAATGTATCACACGAGACGAGTATTATTATCACCATCGCTGAATGGACGTACGGAATGAGCGTTTTCATATACGGAGAAGGAAGGAAAACAAAAAAAAAACCCCATAAAACCGTGACGAGCCTCCCTTCAATCTGTGCGACTGTGTTGATTGTCGCCGATTGTGCAATACGCGGATGATGTTTATCGCGCCACTTGGTCGTAATTTATTGGCTGCCAGATGCACAAAATGCTTTTTGATAGATGTTCGTAGCTTAAGCTGATTTTAATTAAATGCAACCACCGTTCACGGATATCCGTATATTGGAATGTACGCCTAAAAGTATGCATTACACACAACTAACCTACATTTTTTGAGTTTTACAAATATTTTACCATTACCAAAGAAGCCTGTTTTTCGTTTTCTAATTTACTAACTTACTTGGCCTGCCAAGTCTCCTCTGTTCACGTGGAAGACCTAAAAAGTCTTCACGGGCTGGGCCGTCCGGCGTCATTTTAACCACATGACCTGCCCATCGAAGCTTGGCGAGTCTAATACGCTGTACGATAGTGAGCGGTTCACAGAAATCCTTCTGAGCATCTGCCTCTCAAACGATGTCACATAGAGGTATGTAAGTACCGGGACTATTAAAATTCTATATAGTTCCAGCTTTAATACTCGCGACAGGTGTTTTGCATAAAACAGTTTCTAAGAAAAGCAGAACTGAGGGGCAGACATTTGACCCGAGATATATGAAGTTTTAGACGATCTCGAAGCCTATCCATACGTCACCCTTGCGTAGGTCGGGATTTACTATCAGGGCCACTGGTGGTGCCATCATCAATTTAGTTTCTGCCTCCATAATCTCGAACCCGAGTTTTTCCGTCGTCTGCTCGATCCTGTAGAAGTTGATCTTCGAAGATTCCACCTCCGAGTCGCGGATGGCCCTCTCTAGCGCTAGGTTGAAGATTAGACAGGCTATCCCATCTCCTTGACGCAGACCTTTGGTGGTAGCCCCGAGAGTTTTCCATCCGACAGGTAAACCTGGACGTTGGTAATTGTCAATCGTACTAGTGTGGTAAGTTTGGCCGGGATTCCAAATGGGTTCATTGCTACGGCCTTGAAATTGATGAAGAGATGGAATGTGTGGAGCTGCCAAGATCACTCCAAGATCTGTCGCATGGTGAAGATCTGGTCAGTGGTAGATTTCCCGTATCGGAATCCTCTCTCTGATAGTTTCCAATTATCTCCTCTTCATATGGAACAAGTCGAACTTGCAGTATAAGGGAGTATATCTTGAGGGACTGTGATACCCGTGTAGTTACTGTACTCTAGCTTATTTCCCTTCTTGTATATGGGACATATGATGCCAGAATTTCAATCACAATGCATCGGTTCGCAATCCCATTCCTGAACCTCCGTTTTTTTATTAGTTTCGCTTCGAACAGTATCCTTATGCTTTCTTGTACTAAAGAGATATCAGCTGAACCAGTAAATTCACTACAATAATTCCTTCACACCATAACGCTGTTATAAAACATCCAGATGGCTTTTAATATTCATCACTAGGAAGCTGCAAATTTTAACCAATCTACCAAAGAAAAACCCCTCGCCCCTGAGAGTAGGTTAATGGATGATGGAAAATGGTACAAGCATCATCAAGAACGCCTCAACAACCTCAAGTTCTTGTAAAGGGCGGACATACCCTTCCACCAGCACTATCAATGGATGCATTATTTATTCTCATAAAAGAAGCTGGTGAAAACCCGGACTCCTTTTCAAAAGCAAAACAAAACCCAAAAAGAAAAAGAACCCTTTACTGATCCCGGGCAGTGGAGAATCGCAAATGTCAACCCCGTGTGGTCCAAGCTGGGAGAAGTTTTGTGAGCTTTTTTTATTCTTTCCGCTTGAATCACCCACCCACCCTACCTGTGTTCTACCGCATCGAGCTTCGTTTCAATTGCAACGAGTTTTATTGATTTTCATACGTAGAACGGTCTCATGGGTGAGGCCCCAGTTTGTCCGGATGATCCTGCTGGCGGGAGGTGGGAGCCATCTACGCTTGGGTTGGTCATTGATTTAAATGGATAAGCTGCCCGCCAGATCGGTCGAGCTACTGAAGGTGCAAACAATGCATACCGTGCGAGGGACCAAGAAGGACAAAAGACCGAGGAAAGATGGGATGCCTCGGAAGGGACGGCTGGAAAACTCTCTCTCTCTCTCTCTCTCTCTCTCTCTCTCTCTCTCTCTCTCTCTCTCTCTCTCTCTCTCTCTCTCTCTCTCTGTCTCTGTCTTTGCTTTCCGTTTAAATAATCGATGCAAAGCGTAAACGGTGTGTGACTTCTGTTACGTATTAATAAGATTAAAAGTCTGCGAAGGATATTTCAATCAGGAAACGTTTGTTTTAAGCAACAGGTTGCATGGGACAAAGCGCCACAAACTATGCGTTGTGTGCTACGGACATAATTATCAAAAGGAAAAGAACAAAACGTTAACGTACCTTATAATTTCTGCTTAATATTCACGTGCCAAATTAAAACAACACCACCAACCGGACACCTTACAACGCACGCCACCAAACTTTGCTCTCCAATCTCCGATTCTAGGTCCGCCTCTTTTTGTGAGCCTTCCCCCCAGGGGGACCTGTAGGCCTGCTACCCGTTAGAAATGTAAACACCGACCCGTACGGCCACGAACAGGGATAAATATGGAAACCCACGACAGGTTACACACACAAACAGCCCGACCCGACCGAAGGATCGGGTGCGTGTGGAGGAATTTCGACATTTGCGCAACATTCCCAGTCGTTCTGTTGCCCAGCGCGCCAGCATGTAGCTCCTGGCATGGAGGCAAAATTTGAACCTTACCGCTTTCATTTCCGTCGCAAATGCTCATTCTTGGTGGGCGGACGGTTGGAGCAAATATCGCAAGGACATCTACTTCCTCGGCAAGCAAGTCGTCGGTGGGCCGTGTAGGATTACGCGTACCACTTACCGGAGAAAAAGGTTCTTCTTGATATCAGGACCGTCTAGAAAACCCCAGTAGTGTCACCCTACTTCCAGTGGGCTGAGAGTGCTGGTTTCGCCGAAAACATACTACCGGACGCAACTGCGCATGGACAACCGGTAGCGTGGTTTCGACGACTCTGTTTGTAAGCACATTGGACCTCGTCGGTACGCTTTCTACGGGTTGGTTTATTTTATTTTTTTCGAAGGCAATGTTGGACGATGGGGTTGGAGCTCATTTTCCAAATCTAGAAAGGTCGCGGCCAGGTAGACTGATTGTGTAATTTGCCGCATAGTTCTGGTTACATACTTTCATCGCATGAATGCAACGTCTAATGAGATTATTATTTCTTGGCCTGGCCGAGGTACCAGTTCCAAAGAAAGGTTGGAGAGCTTTTGAAAAAAAAATTTTGGATGAAAAAGTGCATAAAAATAGCGTTGCTTTATGTGGCGTAATATTCATTATGACATCCAGGAAGGATCGGTGCTAAATAAACATCTCAGAGGGCTTGCAACCAGGACCCTTCTAGGACGCACCGACAATCGCATGGCTTACTAGGCTTGCTGATACAATCTTAGTTGGTTAGTCAAGTCTTCACTACGGAAGGACTGCCCGAATGCCGCCGTCCTGCCGTATGAAGACCTGCGCCGCATCACCATCACCATAATTAATAAAATAACTACATTTTTACAATCAGCTATGAAACACAAATTATTACCTTTATATATCAGCAAATATCTCGAATATCTTCCAACTCGATCATCAGTTGAGCTGAACTATCACTTCTTCCGGAGGAGCCTCAATCAACGACACAGCGCTGACCATACAGTTTCGGATATTGCACCGGATTTCTTGGACATTAGTTAACACGTGAAAGATACACAAAATGCACCAGCCAGAACATGCCTTGCGTACCTTTTGTCCGAAACATGAGCCTAACAATTGCAGCCTGTATCCTTCCGATGAGACTGCTACCGACGCGTTGCACTTGCATCACATATGCACTACCGACGAGAGCTAACTGCACCGCTTCATGCACGTGTTTAACGAATTTTACTTTACCACATATCACTCAGTACAATATCCACTAACTAGACACCATCTAATAGATAATCGAACGTTCACACGTGGTGAAATATTCACCGAAAACATAATTCACAACTCTATCTTTGAGTATATAGGACGCACGGCACGAGAAAACAATAGCGTACGGCACCAACACACGGGCAAATCAAAACCATATCACAACAATTCAATGTCAAAGTTCGAATGACAACTGGAGTGTGGAGAAATTTTTGAATTTTTGCTATTTATTACTTTTGAATTCATAACTGGTAAATGAGCAATCGAAAAGTGTACTTTTTTTTATCTTTTACCCAGAGTTGTTTTGAAAAGAGTAGAATAAAACAATAAAAAATAAGTTTGTGAATTTGTCATCCAAGCGACAAAAAATGGCATTAAGCCGTGCGATGGACGTCGATGAAAGGAGGCTGTCAAACGTTGTTTGTAAACAATTCCATATTCATGCAATAAAAAAAATGCTTTCAAGTGTAAAAATAAATCCGGCAAATTAAAACTACGGTTGTTCTGCGATATATGAATGTATGAAATTATTCAAGATATAACGAAAATCTTTAATTCACTATTGAACTCCATTTTCTTCTTGGCCTTCCCGATGTTGTGCTCGTCGAATATACATCCCGATCCTGGGCTGTATTCTTCCAACCGCAACTACTTTCGATCTCCGACCGTACTTCACAAGGCTAGCAGGCATTTTTCCAGCAATCTTCGGGATTGTCCACCGCCAGAACTCGTGCTCGTAAATGGCGAGTGCATTGAAGTTTTCGCGTTTTACTGGAGACATCAGAATTACAGGAGTTTGTGTAGACCGTAGTGGGCACAATTTCCCTGAACAATGAATTACGAAATAATTGTTAACTGAATTACGTTGAGAACTGAAGATAGGATCGTACTACGATAGTAGAGCTCATCTACTATCTCGAGATCGTTGTCATCAAATAATAGGTTAAATAGAAATTTACCATTGACAATACGGCATTGGACCGTCATAATCAATTTTAAATAAGAAATTTACCATCCAATCACGCTCCTTGTGGTAGAGGTACGGAAACGTACTTAAACGTACCAGACTTGACGATATTCTAGACAAGTAGAGACCAACACATAGACCTAGAAATAAACCTTAGCAAAGCCTTTCACCGAACTTGGCGTCATGCCATCCTTGAACAATTGTCCCGCTGGGGCTTTGGTGGACTTTTAACCAAGTTCATTGAAAGCTTCCTCACGGGCCGGACACTCAGATAATTAATAGGCGACGAATTATCTAGCCGCTACACACTGGAGAATATAGTACCACAAGATGGAATCCCTTTTTTGCTCTATTCCTACGTAAACCCAAGCGTTCCTTTATGCAGGTGATATTATTCTGGTACCGTCTTTTCGTTACGCTGGCTAGTCTCGCAAACTCCTGCAAACAGGGGTTGACAAGATTCGGCTGTGGTCGAGAAAGACGGGTTATGAATTATCATACGCTAAATCCAAAATCCTCCACATACCGGCAAACAATAAATTTTATAAATACACAAATACCAAACACACGACTGCCGATATACTCGCCGTAACCTTCGACAGACGCCTTTCCTTTGTTCCGCATTCCAATAGGATTAAGAAGGAAGCAAACAACCGGCTGAACCTGTTCCGGATGAGACGCGAGCGAGCAACTTTCGGGAAGAGAGTGGATTACCTCCTTCCTGTATTTGGTATAATGATTCTACATCACAAGAGATTCTTTAGCCGGCGAGGCCACCCTAGTCGATGAAGCTCCCCTTTCCATCGGGGTGTCTCCCCTTGATCGGCGATCCCCTTGAAACGAGAAAGCTGACCGTCTGGCCAACAGAGGTGGGCTTCGTCCAACAGAAGCACACAACACCCTTTCCTGACGGGATCCGCCATCCGCTTTACCTACACTGGAACTGGCAGGTGGTGTTTTACCTAGACCACAGCTACAAACACCGCCTCATCAATCACAACCCCGCTTCATGGGAAGATATCGAATCCAGCCCCCACTAACGAGTCCTACTCCACCTTTGAATAGGACATACACGCCTGACCCATTCCTATATCCTCATCAAATCAAGTCCTCCACTCTGCAGCTTCTGTGGTGTTGACATCACGGACTGCCTCATTCTTACCCATTGCCAGTGGCGGATTAACCTATGGGCGGGATTGGCGGCCGCCAGGAGGGCCTCGCCGGTACAGATGTATTGGTGCCTCGTTTATTAAACCATCCCTTACCTCACCGCTCAACATTTGCGATTTAGATAGAGAGCCGCCACTGCGTGAAGTTGGGCCCCGGTAGCCCTTCCGTCAACGCCTCCAACAACTTGGATTGCCATTGCCGGCTGCCATGAATACACCGCACACCGAACCATCTGCTAACTAGGCAAAGACTTCGGAACCATTTCATCACCCGACAAGCAACATCAGCACAAGCTCACCCGTTTTATTCGCATCAGTAGCCTGTGCAAAGATATATAATTTTATATCGGAATAGCTTTCACAATCAAGGAATCATGTAATTAATAATCATAGTTTTAAATTAAGTCATATCTTCAATAACTTGTAACCCTAAATGTAATAATATAAATAGGCTAACGAGATCTTAAAGACTCAAAACCTACATTAACGAAATATTCCATCTGAAAAGCGTTGCCTTCAACTTATAGGAAGCTTCCGATTCGCGCTCTATTTCGGTTAGAGTTCTCAGGAAACAGGTATTCGTCGCATCGGTCTTCAATCCACTCTCATGCCGGTGTTGTTGCGCTATATTGTATGCAAATCTGCGTTCTGAATCGCTCATAACGAAATAATAAATACCCTTTTCCTCATAAGTTGTTTTATTTATCCTCTCTTTGCCTCTATTAAGAATAATATTTATCCATTACAATAATATCTCACCAATATACTTGTATTACCAGCATGGTGTAATTCTAGTCTTATTATACAATCATATCAAGTTCAATCATACAAAAACAAAAATTTCCGCACTTAAAATCGCCTCACGGTGGATTGCATTCCCATCACCTGCTTGTGGCTGTCTTCCGGTATGCGTATGACCAGCGTATTTTTCGTTCCGGTTTGCCACATTACCCCATTATCGTCGATGATGCACGTCTCCAAATTCAGCTGCCATTGGCCACCCAAGCTAACCGGACTCCCATTAAACGTGTGTGCCGTATTGTTGAGCGCAATCAAGAAGCTACCACTCAAAAAATCTCGATGAGGCTTCACGATTTGCGTCAGCCCAGCACCGTCCGACAGAAGCTTTACCTCGTTCGGGCGTGATGTCATCAGGATGGAATTTAGCGTTAGCTGAACGCTGTTGATCGCTCTGAACAGGGATGGCGTACGTCCGTAGTGCTGGATGACGCCTTCCACCTTTACCACCAGATGACTGTTCGGTTGTACATGCACCGGTTCGCCGGGGACTCGCGATTGTGGTGTAAGTGCCAACTTGACGGATGTGTTTTGTAGCACCTGAAAGAGTGGTGGGAACTCCAGGTTGTATTAATGAATCCATTCCATCCACTCCGACTTGTAAAATCCGGAGCCATTCCGGAACTACACAGCACTCGGGAGCAATTACTCCTGAGCTACTCCGGAATAAACTCCGGAATGAGGATTTACCGAACACTAACCTGAAAGAAGAATCGCGGTGTGCAGTAGGACGAGCGGACAACGGTTTCAATTTGCTTCATCATCATGTCCGTGTGTTCGTGGGTGAGTGTTTTGCTGGCGCCGGGTATTTCGGCCGGTATCAGCTGAAGATGCTTCAGAACTGTGCGGCAGACGGACAGCAGGTAGCGAGTTTCGGGATGACTCGATTGGGGTGCAATTTTGGGTGTTTCTGACGGATTGATGAAGGAAATCGTTTCGATGGAAAGTTGCAGTGTGGCGCACAGGTGCTGTACCGCTTCTAGATGTTCCAGCGTACCGGGATCAGCGTCGAACGAGCTTTTGTACAAACGGCTATATGCATCCTCGCAATTTTTTAGCAATTTCACGTGCTTCCGCAGCTGGTTCGTGATGTGACCGTACTTTTGCAGCGGATCGCGACAATTTTGAGCAAGGGTTTGAGAAATTTCCGAGGGTGGAGTAATGCAGAGAGTGTTGCGGGTTATTACTACACTGTGCAGTACCTCGAGAAACATGCAACGCAGTCGGATCAGTTCCGACTGGAACGCTAGCGGATGCTGTGGTGATGAGCTTGCTCGTAGCGTGGACAGTGCGATGCAGTAGAGATTGATTGCTTTCTCCAGTCTATCGATTAAGGAGAGACATCCGGCCGGAGCTGGCAACTGCGGTGCAACACCCGGTTCTCGCTTGATGTGCTTCTGGGCGAGCGTTTCATACTCTTGGCCGTGGTTCAGAATACACTCGGCTTTCGAGATTTGACTCAACGCAACCAGATAGAAGTGCAAATTCTCCAACGAAATGTTCTTCGAAAGCTTTTCGTAGATCATCGCGGCTAGAAAATGCTGCCCGTAACGGGAAGCCGATCGTGCGATGCGATACTGCGTCCAAGGGTTCGTCGTATGGAGCAACTGGACGAAGATGGCAATCACATTATCCGGCATGAACGTGCCAAGCATTGCCTGCATACAGATAGCGGCCAACAGTTCCACAATATTCGTCCGTTCTTTGTCCAGCACTGCACCACCCTTGGCGAGCGATTCCAGCTTCCGCAGCAGGTGCTGCATTACCGCACTGAAAGGACACGTGCCGGGTGTTTGAAGTTCGTAGAAATCGCACGAAACGATTATATTCGAACAGATCGCTCCAAGCGCCTCACAGATCAGCTTCGAGTGGCTTGCGGTCGCCGTGGAATGTTCCTCGCTTAGCATTTCCGCTATCATTTCGGCGAAGCTTTCACCCAACTCCCGGCTCGTCCGGGACAGCTGCACACCACACTTTAGATAGAGGCGGAAATCTTTCAGTGACGATTTCTTCTGCAACGAAGCCTGAATCAGAAACTCCAGATGCATATCGAGATACTCCAGTACTTGTACCGGTGGTGGGATGTTTTCCTTGTGGCAGTACGTGATGAGACTGGTCAGAATTGTCATTGCACGGCCACCACTTTCATTCTCCAGTAGGAGACAGTTTTTGCACACCTCCAGTATCTGCTGCTGCTCTTCGCTCAGGATCGTGTGGCACGTGTGAGGACATTTTGTAAGGGCCAGTATAACATCCAGCGCCATGTTTTGGTTGCTGCACTGTGCCGTCAGCTGCAGCAAACGACTAATCGTCGTCTTTGGCCACAAATATGCTCCTTTTTCTGCCAATTTTTGAAGCGACAACAAAACCGTTGATTGGACTCGCTTCCTTGGATCCTGCAGATACACCAGCAACAAATCTACCTGATCCGGTATATCGACCAGAGTCGCACAGGATAACAGCGACAGCGAGCGTATAATTTCCACCACAAACTGCTCGGACGGATACTTGGGTAGCAAATCCCGGCATAACGCCCGTACCAGTGCGGCCGTACTGGCATCATGATGCATGTGTCTCAACACCGGAATCAGGTGCAGCTTCATGTTGACCGGTGTCTGCAAACTCTCAATCATCGATGCCACCTTCGAACACATCCCAACGGCGAATGTTTTCGACTGTGCGGCAAACTGAACGCTCGCAAATATAGCCGCTTCCACCTCGACCGTATCGTGGCTATCCAGTGCGACACGAATCGCATGATGTACGTGCTGCTTTTCCGGTATGACAAACGCGATCGCCCCTAGCGTACGCAGCGTTAACGCCCGTGCAACCGGATCGTTCGAATGCATCACCATAAAGATGCGCTTCAGGATCTCGTCGATGTTTAAGATCTTTTCCAGATGCTTTTCATTCTGCTGGAAAACGCGCAGTATCCACAGCCGGGACAGGTTCGAGCCAATACGGAAGAATTCGGCCAGCTTCAGGATCGATGCATTGATCAGGATGGGGAAAGGGTACCGCTCGAACAGCTTCGGAAACCGGATAATTGCTTCACACTGGTCGCCGATTTTATTCGACCGCAAACATTTGTCCAGCTCCATCAGCACCGAGTTCGAGTCGCCCTCGGTTTCGTTTAGAAAGTTTTCATTGAAATTATTTACGCGTACGCTGATCATCGTGAGGATTTTGTGTGGAACTCCGTTGCTAAAATATACTTTTGTTTTGTGAACCGATGCGAAACTTCACTACAGGTTCCCAGATAACAAATGCGATGGGACAGTTTGACAGCCACAGCAAGCCAGCAACTACCCAACAAACAATTTTATTTTACGAGCAAGGTCTATTGAACATACCCCAGCCATGCCCATGCCCAGCACACAATCGGATCGCGTTTGGGTCCGAAACGAGTCAAAACGACTGCTAACGTGTGAAAAGCACCCGATTTTACGAGTGTTGTGCATCATCTTTTCAGTTTGAGTTTTTCCTTCTAAAGGATTGAAAAACTAAGAGAACGAAGATGAACAGTAATAACAAAAATTAAGCAGAAAATGTTATTTTCCACAAAATAGTACGATTTTCGTCAATGTTTTTTTTTTTTTAATTATTTGAGAATTCTTTGCCCATACCATATGTTAACTATCTATCGATCATGGAAAACGAACAGAAAAGTGTGTTAAACAAAAGCTGTTGATGATGATGATGATGAAGATGATTTCACCATTCCACAATACAGCATTCAACATAGTTTCATCATAGCATAGCATTCAACATAGTTTGAAACCTATTTGGTACAAAAATTATCGAATTGATTGGGGCTGTTGATGATCTGTGTACATATCGATCTGATTTTTTGCTTCTTCATTACCTTCTGATAATAAGGTAGGCAGCGCATGATGGCCAGTCCATGGTTTGTAGTTAAAAACATTGTTTTACGCAAATAGATAAACGCTCGGACGGTTGAACATAAATCCGTTTGACTCTTTCAGTCGGTTTCTTTCCCCATACTTAACAAAGGTACTGTTTATCTCACAAGCCGATAAACCTTTGATTTTGGGGCTATCGCGCGTCATTCTTCGGCATTCGAAGAAGCTTCCGTATCACGCAGTTATGGTCCATAAAAGGTTTATCTTACGGTGGAAAATCTATCAAAGCCGGTTTGACACATAGATGCTGGTCTTAAAATCGGTAATTGCGGTAATTCGATGGCAAATAACTGTCAAATGGAATAAGAAATGTTGTTTTTGTCCAGTATTGACGAAAAATAGCATTTTTCTGCCAAAAGATCATATTGACAAATAAAATCCAAAATCATGCTATAGAATTTTCTTCCGTGAAATAACCCCTAAAGTTATGATGATGGTGAATCAACTCTCTCAAAATTGCTGCCACAAAACTAAAATGACGGAGACAAAAAAGTACAAAAACATTCCGCTGGCCTTAGATAGGCTCCGGCCAAACTGTAAAGTTGGTAATATTTCGGATTCGAAAGAATGATGCGCATTCAATGTCGGTTATTTGTGATATCCTAATATCCTGATACATATATATATATATATATATGTGATGTGGCTACCTGTGATATCCTTTGCAATGAAATAAAAAATACAGTTTCCAGTTCTTTTCATGTCAAAATTTTTGGTTTTAATTATTCTTGTCTGAAAAAAATAATTTGCAGCCCTTAATATAAAATTGAATCGTGAAAATCTTGGATTTCAAGAGTTAACTTCACTATTTTCCATCCAACAACGCTGCTTTGAAAAAAAGGCCTTTCGCATTTGCTAGTTGGGTCGAGAGACGAGTTGTCATTTGGGCAGAAAATTCCACCCAGAATGATTAATAAATGTTATTATTTTGTTTGTGAACTGTTCTGCGTTTTTCTCTGTTTGCTCGCTGATTGCAGAGCCTTTATTCGCTTAAATTGGTAAATAGATTGCTTTGCGAAGGGATGAAAACGTGATCCACATACTCCCCCCATGTATGGCCTGTCGACCGGAGCGCTTGACGACACGTGTTTGGAAGTGAACAGTGATAAAGCGACTAGAGTGTTCTCTGTGCTGATGGTGAACTAATTTCCACCGACCAAATCTACCAATCCACCGTCGAAAAGTGTGCAAAGATGTCCAACTATCAGCTGCACGCGAACGAAACTTCCATCTCGATACCACGGATAATCACGGTTGACAGTGTGAATTACTACGAAATATTGGTAAAATGTGGTCAGGTCATGTGGACGGTAAACCATCGGTATCGCGACTTTGCCGAGCTGCACGAACGGCTCGTATCGGAACGGGGCGTCTCCAAGGACAAACTGCCACCGAAGAAGGTGCTCGGTAACAAGAGTCCCACGTTCCTGAAGAAGCGTCAGGAGGCGCTCGAGCAGTACCTGAAGGAGATGCTGATCTTTCTGAAAGTTACGATGCCCCGGGAGTTTGTCGAGTTTCTGGACTTCCATCGGTACGACATTATCTTTCTGGTGCAGCATCTTGCCAGTTCGCTGTTTCTGCGCGGTGACGCATTCTTGGCAAAGTCGAAAAAGTACGGCTTCTCGGTGCTGGAACTGCACGCCATTAGTGAGCGGATGAAGATACCCTGTCCGCCGACAGAGGCAGCCTGCAGCAATTATAACTTTTCCCACATACTGGACTTTTGTGCCCAGCTGGAGACTATTATTGTGCTGCCGACGAAGAACAGTCTGCCGACGATACTGTACGATGATGATACGGACAAGTACATTCCGCACGCGCTACACAAACCGATCGGCAGCAGCAATCTCATCCCGGTGCAGCTGCGGTACGAGCTGAGCGTGTTCAAGGTGTTGCGTAATCTCATCATCTATGGCGTGCCGACGGAAAACATTCAAAATGTAGGTCAGTACACGGTGCCGCGAAGATGAGGGAGCTGTTTGAGGGATGGGTTGAACTGGGGAGGGTGGAAGGTGGGGTCGTACTAACCGTCTCTCTTGCCATCCGATTTAGGTGCCTTGCGTGAAACGCTAACCCGGATAGAGGTGTACAAAAGCGAAACGAAACAAATCTGCCAAATTGCGTTGTGTGATAATGTCCATAAGGATGCGGCGGAGGATGAGCTGGACAAGTCGAAGGTACTTAATGCGAGAGCGATACACTTTAATTACAAATACGCATTTTACGCCTACCGTATCTGGACGACTCCAACTTCAATTCTACTCCAATCCTTGTTCCTTTTGGTGCTACGTCAATGATAACCGCGGAAGCAGCTCCTTGCCATCGCATATGACATTGAATTCATCCTTGACCTGATCCTTAGACTCCTACATCTGACATTCATGATCCATTATGCCTTAAAGCGCTTGTATTCCGTTTAGTCCATACTCCTCTTTGAATTTACGTCTGCTGTTTGAAATCCTGTCGCTACAGTCGGGCTGCAAAACTTGGTGCAGGCGCAGAAATGCTTCACGAGATCGAAACGAGATCGTGCCCATTTTTTTTTATTTGCGGACTGCGTGTGGGTGCCACTGATGTGCCTCCACACTCCTTTCTCGCGTCCCAATATACGTTCCCTTTGCTCTTGTGCTTTCCTGGCATCTTCCTAGTCGCACGGCGCGTGGTGTTAATGACCCGTTTCTTGTCCTCCATAGCCTCTTTCCGCTCCCTATCACAGGCCGTTAAAGCTCCTTCTCTTTTGCCATCTTAGGCTAGTCTAGTTTCATTAAGAATGCTTTGTAAAACCCTATGGGTGGACAATAACAATAATAACTGACAAATAACAAATTAACTTTATTGGTTTTAATGCTGCCTCTTTTTAGCAATGGAAACATCTCCGGCATGCAGTCTTCAAGGAAAATCAGCTAACGGCAATCGATCGAACGATACGGCTATTCCCAAGCGTTAAAGACCTAGTGCTGGACAAGAACAAACTGGAAAGCATTGCCCACCTTAGCCATCTAAACAATCTGCAAATACTCAGCCTGCGATGCAATCGGATAGCGCAGTGCACGAACTGGCACGTCCAGCTGGGTAACTTGGTCACGCTGAATCTATCCCAAAACCGGATCCGGTTACTGGAAGGGTTAGCAAAGCTGTACTCGCTCGTCAACCTGGACCTGAGCTGCAATTTAATAGACGATATCAATGAAATTGATTACATCGGGAATTTGCCTTTGCTGGAAAATTTGCGCCTGATGGGCAACCCGGTTGCCGGTGGTGTCGGTAAGTTAAGTGAGAATAATCCAGCATGTTTTTCCCTCTAAAATCTGTATCACGTATTTTTTCGCAGATTATCGTGCCCGTGTACTTTCACGGTTCGGCGATCGGTTGCAGGAAATCTATCTTGACAACGAGAAGGGCAATCAAACCGAGTACGATATGGCTCTCGTACACTCGGCGTTGCGTATTTCGGCACAGAAATCACACCGGAAGCTGCACAGTCTACTCGAACCAAGCAGCACGACCGAGGGTCAGGCGGACGCGCGCGATAGTGAACGGGCGGGTACGAGCGGTGGCGAGAGCAGATGAAGCTACGTTGCATTCCACAGGAAAAAGGGGATTTTTTTTACCGAAAAAGGACACGAATCCGAATTTCAAATTCAAACTACTACAGCCACGTGTTTAGCGATGTGTGTTTTTAGGATTAATACGCTAGACCCGGAAGTTGATTTTCTGTCAAAATGCTGTCTTTTTTTAATATATTCTCATAAAAAACTCACAGCATTGTTTCGCAAAATCAGATTTGCGCTTCGTGTAGAGCGGCTTAAAGCAAGCAGGGAGATATTTTATGTACCGTTGACCAGATTATGAATTATTCGGATGATTTTTGTTGTTGTAAGGAATACACTATCTAGAGCCGAACCCGTCACGGCGTTCTCAGTGTAAAAGAAGGGATCTGATGCAATATAACACTACTATCTATGTACGATTTGCTTTTTATTTTATCTTTTCCGCAGAATATTACAAAATAGTGAACCTTTAAAAAACATGATCAACTTTGTTGAACATCTTCCCAAAACAAAACTAAATTAATTTTTTCCCCTCAGTGGAATCTCTTTCATATCTCGTCTTTTGATCTCTTCTAGGTTCCATTGGTATTTATCCTCCATTAGCAGCGCCGTGCTGATCGGTTTGACAGACGAGGAAGGGTTCACCGTCACACAGCAGTTGGGAAAGTACTGTTTCAATCGTCGTTGCAAGTGCAACAGCGGTTTCACACCGTCCGGTAGCCGTTTGTACACGATGCATGTTTTGTTCAGTTCCAACACTTTCAGCCGAGGAAATAGTACACGCAACTGCTTGAAATTGCAACGCAACAGATGACAGTTGCGCAAAACTAAATGCTTAATCGCGGGCATCGGTTCACAGAAGGCCCACGGTCGCGTGTACGTCTCCATACCGCAAATCCGTAACGTACGCAAACTTTTAAGCGTGGCAAGCGAATGAAAGTGTTCGCGAATATTTTCTGCCACCGGGACCTTAATGTTTAGCTTGATCTCTAAATCTTCCAGCATTACCATGTGCCGACAGAGGCGGGAAAGTTGTGAATCCATGCTATATTTGAACCGCTGAATGTGTGCAAAGGTGGCATCGAGACGGAAACAGGTACCACTGTTGATAAGCTCTAGATGTTGTAACCGTGGAAAGTCTAGCCCTCGGAGACGGCTTCCCTCCTCAAGGATGCAGTCTTTCAACCTTAGAAACTGGAATGATAAAAACAAGTTTGTTAATATTTAATACAGTGCGTACCAGAACAAAATCGACACTAGTTTTTTGAGGAAAATTAGAAAAGTATAGTTCTGTTTCGTAATACTGTAAATCTTGATCTTCTCTTACCTGCAGATTCTTCAACTCCCGGATGAGCAAAAACATTTCACGAGGAAATATAACATCTCGTACCGTGAGCCTGGTCAGTCTATCGGCAGCAAACAGACAGATGGCCCGGAACAGTCGGAATGTGACAGTGTTCGAAATTAAATAGATATCCTCCAGCAGTGGAGCATTTTGTACGAACCTTTCGGCGGACAGATCGTCCACCCGCGTGTTAGGGTCGGGTGAATTGTTTTTCTCGCCGAAACGTTTCAGCAGCAGCTTTTTTAGCTTCGGAAACGGTACGGTAAGTGTTTGCTCGAATCCTCGATCGAAGTAAAACCAAACGATTAGCTCAACCAACTGACTGCCGATGTTTATCAGCGTGTTCAAGTCGTAATCGTTAGCTATTTCGAGCCGATAACGTTCCAGCGAGGGCAGTATAACGGCGTATCCGTTCGTGTTGGCGTACAGTTCCCAAATCAGTGACGGAAGGGTTGGGTGCGTGATAACCCAATGGGGTGCCTTTTCTGCCGGTAAATCTTCGATTGAATCGGGTAAAACGGTTAACTTAAGCTGCTGGAGCGTTTTCAATTCCATTAGCCGATCGCCCAGATAGCGACGCATTCGATCGAAAGATGACCTTATTTCCAGCGTTTTTAACGGTAGCTCGCCGGAAAAAAGGAACTGTTCCACGGTTTTCCCACCCGTTACTCTGGTTGATGGGCCCGGTTCATCGGCAGCACACTGTACCGTCCGGACCATGCTCAGTATCTCTTGCTGGGATTTAACCTCTGGAAATGCGCCACAATCGTGCACCACACAGTGTACGCAGGAGTCCATATACGCCTGAGGACACATTTGTAACGGCAGTCCGAAGCAAGTACTAAAGTGGAAGCGTACACTGTCGATAAATGGTTCGGAGCGTAAAATTACAAACCATCGCTTGCACACCTGGCTACAAGTGTTCCGTTCTTGAAAGTGAAGCTTACGAAATATTTTACACAAAATCTAAAATGATACACCGAAAAGAGAATGTTTATGAAGATGGTATTTGTAAGGTGTTGTTGACAAACGTGTGCCGTGGAAGTCGTGCATCTTACCTCATACGGAAGCCGGTTAATGCAGGCATCATCGGTTTGGTCTGGTGTAATTGCTTCATATTCTTCTAATTTGGGCCTTTTGCTTGATGGTTCCAGATTTTCAACTTCTTCCTCCATTTAGGATGGTTTTTCTACGGTAAACAAGCACAAAATATTCAACAATTATAGTCCTATAGCCCGAGAAGCGGGAAAAGGTTTCAGCTGAAGCAAAACTCAAATAACGCACTATGGGACTGGCGTATGGCAACGTAACGGTGACAGATGCGTAATAAAAATTCAAAATAATCTATTTGAAATTTCTTGGATATTTTTTTTTGACAACTTTTTGCATTATGTACGATTTAATAATACGCAATAAACGTTTTTCTGTATTTTTTAGTGTGAAAATATCTATTTGTTGAGGGTTTAGCGGTTTAAAATTTCAATAAAAAAATCCATCGTTAACCAAAACCGTTACCGTTACATGCGTTACGAAAAAATCCGACAAATGGTCTGTCAGTTGATGGCGGGAAAATAAAATAAGCATTTCAAAATCTGTATTTTTTCATACTCCTCTGATCAATAATTACGGTAAATATATGAATTGCTCATATCTGAGAAAAAAAAAGTAATTTAATTTACAATCAAATCAAGGAAGTCCATGGGCCGAGGGTGTTTTCAATGCTAAAACAAGCACAATCCAACATATCCGGGCCTGGTTAGTAGGCGTAAACTGAAATCACACGGCACCGGACGGGATTCGACCCTCTGCCCTGCCCGTGTGATCCAATCGAAATGGAACTTTTATTTCCCCCTACCATCGCTGTTTATTTAAATCAGAGTATAGGATTTTTTATCGGTGAAAATAATATGTATCTTTCCACCACATTCTGATGCCACACTAGCAAGCAAGCTCGTTTGAAACTCTATACTCAATTAAAACGTCTATCCCACACAGGGCGCGAAACGTACAGCAACTAAATGGAAAACGATTTCATTAGCTCACCGTTGACAGTTTATGATTGACATTGGAGGGCATCGGGATACTTTCAGGGAAGGGAACGCACCAGGAAATCACTGAAGCGGGAGGTAACAATTAATCTTCACCCGGGGCCGGATCTCGAGGGGAGGCAGCCCCTATCGCGCTCGTAATCGTCTTTACAACGAGACCACCCTCTAAGCACGACCATAAATCTTTCGCTGCTATCCCGCCCGCTCGCCCGATCGTTACTCGGATGTCCCGGACACATTCCACGTAAGAACTAGATTCCGCGGGCCAGGGCCAGGGGATGGAAGGCGGCACGCAGCCACGCAGAATGAAAGGGAGTTGAATAAAGATGACCAAATGTGGACTTACGGGTGCGTCAATAAAGCGGTGCTAAGGTTTTCTAATGTAAATTTGTATGGCTGAAGAAGATGTCAGCATGCAGTATGCGGGACCGTTGCGTGCGTGCGTGAGAGTAAAGGGTTTGGAGATCGAAACATCCACTTCACGGCAGTCGCATTTCATCATTCAGCATCTATCACAAGCGCCGAGTGATTTGCTAGATCGCGGCTAGAAGATTGTTTCTGCTGCAAGTATGTGATAATTAAAATTCTTGTGTGATCTTTGCTTCGCGCACTGCGTCGATCTGATATGTTGCGTGAATGTAAAGAAAATCGTTGGAATTGTGGTTGTCCCGTATATAAGATTGAAGCAGAGTGTACTCTATTTGGCAGTTTGAGCAACATTATTAATCACAATTATTAGAAGAAAAATTACTCTGAAAATTCCAGTATTCAAGCTCAAGGTGGTCTCAAAAACTCAATTAATTTGAAATTTAATGCACAGAAAAATGTTAAGTGAATGACATTTTCTACTTCAAATTTTAATACTAATAGACAAACGTGAAGTACTTTCGTCCTTGGTTAAATGCTTCCTTCACGCGCCTAAAGTTATGCAATAAAATAATGAAACAATGAATAATGAATAAAATAATCATCACTTCAGAAGATGGCATGACATTGTAATGACGTTGACGTTGTAAAGATGTCAGAAGATGACATGACGTTGTAAAAGGTCTACCTATCAGTCTAGTAATCATTGATAGTAATAATATTGCAAACATTTAGGCGCCAAGGAACATTCGACATTGGTTTCAAATAAAATCCCCTCAATACAATCAGGCTCAACAACGTTTCAAACATTTAAATAACGAAATAATAGCGACAGTATACTATCACCCTATCCTTTCTCGGGACGTGTGTCACGCATCCCTTTATTTATTCACATCCACCAAAACCACCACTCAACCACTTACGCCAGATCCGTTGGAAAGGATAGCATGCCATCCGCTTCCAACCATTTCTCTACGCGCAGGTGACATTAGTCTGACGGTCTCGCGTCGAAAGCAAATGTAAACTCGCCCGCACTTGGTCCCCTTGGCGAGCGAAACATGGCGAGCCGAAATTTGCAACAGTGAGTGCACTTCACGCATCGATGCCAACCCAAACGGACGGGATAATAAGTGGCACCGGGTGAAGCAGTAGGACGGGGCTGCGGTGTAGACGAGACGGTCGGGTTCAGTAGATCAGTTTTCTGATTGTGCCGAAGCTGTCCATCCATCCATCCATCGTGCACCCCGTGTTCCAGCGTCGTCGTATTCGTCGTCGTCTTCGGTTGCGAACGCGCCTCATCTCGCCGATGATGACACGATGTTGCATGAGTGGGGTGGGCGACCCGGGTGGAGGATCGAGCGTGTGCGGAAAACGGGCAGGAGCGTCCCGGGTAAGTGTGCGATCAAAATGTGCGTTTTTCGACTTGTGTGGTCCCGGTGCGACCGTGCTGGGTGGTCTGAAGCGGATCGGTTCGGTTGCTTCGCTGTTTCTGTTGGGCTATTGGTCTCTTCTCGGTTTGGCTCTCCGCCGCTGTTGCTGCTGCTGCTGCTGCTCCGGCTGTCAGTGTGCATTGTGTGTGGTCCTTTTTTTCTGTTTCCTTTGGCCAGTCCGTTTCCTTTGGCCCTGGTGCCCTGCTGATTTGAGGGCTCTCGCGCGCGCACGCTCTTTCCCTATCTCTCACCATTCTTTGTACATGCTCTCTTTACGGAGCGTTACAGCGTTACGTTACGGCACATTCGACCTAGGACAGCGGAAATGAAGATATCCCAATGCCATCCGCACAAGTTTCGGGATTCGTTCAGCTGTGCTCTAATCGAGCATTCCGCCTAGGGCTTAGTAGTTTATATTCTTAGCATTGCGGAGGTTCGTTGACACATTACTGTTTTATTATAGTATTGCGTCAACAGGGACGGGAATATTGGAACGTACGTACATACACGCAAAAGACGACAACATTTAATTAGTGGACAACAACAGCTATGGCCATTCTTCTATTTAAGCCTGCCCTGAGAAAGCTTGAACTTCAAGTCGTTTCATTTTTGGCCATTAAACCAAAACCCATCAAAACATAATAGATTCACCACGGTCCGCCACACAGAGACCCCAAGAGACAGTCGTCTATCTGTTTCCCCGTAAGTCCAAAACAGCATTCAGCTCATATCAACCGTTTCAGGTACTAATGTGTAAAGCTACGACACTGGTTACGATGCTGTTGATGGCTGATAATTGTAAGATTAGCCACACCGGTATAATCATGACCGTGGATCGTTATCGCCAATCGAAGGACGCAAGACTCTCTGTGGAAGTGCGTTTGATGTTGATGCTGAAGGAGGCGACAAGGCAGGTGATTTGAAGAGAGTTGTGTCTATTTCTTTTTTGGTTAAGTCTTTCACACTGCTTACCGAGTCGAAAGAGTCGGAAAAACCTGTTGAGTGGCCTCTACACCACCGGTACGGTACGAAATGGGCAAACCGGTTGCATCTATTCTGCCGTACCCATCCGGGTTAATTAGACGTCTGGGAAATGGTTTATTGAAAATTATCGCACTGAGGCAGAAGGTAATGGACATCGTAATGGAATGGAAACGGTCCAGGGAACTGTGTTTTTATGTCATTTTAGTAATTTATTTTTCAAACGAATGAAGTGCATTTGTTTAGTGAGTTTATGGCTTTGTTGCAGGTGGACTTTAGAGTTGGATTATTATCACCGCATTGATGTTTTGAATGAAAGAAAACGATAATTTAATTTTCTACGTGAATTCGTATAGCCTAGAAGACCTGACGTATAAATTAATCCCACATTATGAACCGAGGGTTGATCCTGGGATTTTGTATTGTACCTACGCACGAACAAGATTCCTAAGCATGGGTCCATTTCTCTAAAAATAACTCCGTGCTGTCGTTGTTCCGTAAACATCGAAACCAAAGACAGCAACCGAAACAAAAAATACTTTCCCATTAATAGGTAGTCATGTCGGTGGCTTCCGTATTACCTCTGTGACATTCCGCCTGCACCGGGTTCGTGCGGCCTATCGGGTCCATTTATCAACCACTTCATTAGGCTAGCCAACTAGCCAGATAGCGATAGCTGCAAAGCCCATTGCATCCGATTCTTCAAACATTAAAATTGTCCCCTTTTCATCAAATGACTGCCCTCGGCTTCTTTAGTTATCCTTCTTTCCACTGTTTAAAGCACAGTTGATCTAGCTACCGGCCGGTCGAATTGGATTTTTTTTTTTGGTAAGGCCACACACCGCACACGAACACGCCGCTACCGTATGATTAGCTGTTGTGTGGCCTTCCTGTGCGGCCCGCCGCGGCCAAACCCCGAACGGGCGCGTGTGTGTGGTCCAATTTTCGGCAACCCCATTTTCGGGCATGCCACCAGGCCCCAATGGGAAGGGGACCGAACGTCTGTTACGAACCAAACTAGAAGCCTGTGACCGTAGATGGCGAATAGGCGACAGTGTGGTCCACGCTGGATGGTGTGCTTTTTTGTTGTTGTTGGGTGGAGGTTCCCGTTTTGACATCGATCTGTCAGAGAGCCGTTTCGGTGATATGTGTAGGTGGTAGAACTATCTTGGGCAGGCTGTTTTGAGGTTGAAGTGTATTAATTTAATTGTCCTCCAAATGGCATTTCGTTTATTTTCTACGGTCAATCGTGGCGTGTGGCTTTCGAGGCTATCGAAGTTACACGAAGCTATTATGTTGGTGACGCGATCGTAAGAGAATGTTAGATCGTTTAATTTCTGGAATTAGTCAGCATGTAGATATTTCGGAAGTAAAACGAGAGAGGAAGAAATTTTAGTTCCCCGGGACCCCTAGTTTGATTAAGTTTCTTTACTTAATTTTGAGTTCGAGTGCAATATCTACCTAAGGTAACGCCGGCCATCGAATGACAATCAGTCCTCACTGCGAGGGGACGATTCTTGAGGGATTTGAACACCGGTTCTACCGTTTGAAGATCGGTGCCGCTGTCGTCTATACCACCGGGTCGCTCCCGAGAGGAATATCCTTGGAATTAATTTATACTTTAATTTTTGACTACTTTTTTCTTTTGATTGAGCAGCTTAAGGATCTTAGAAAATAATTGCAATTAAGTTGTTGATATTAGGACCTTAAATCACTTTCCATCCGGACCGTCTCTGTGTACTAAGGACTGATTATCCTAAAATGTTTCAACTACGTCAAGGAAAGAACTGGCAGGCCAAGACCAGCCGAGGTTGTCCAAGACCACCCGAGGCTCTGCCTGTTAAATACTAATTTTTAATACTTTATTAAAAAATAAAACACTAAGCAAAAGATGCACTGCAGACAAAGGTGACAAGCTCAAAAGTATTAAATAATGGAGCACTGCCGTGAAAACTTGAACGCTACAAGCTTAAAACCCGTGTCCATCAGTACGGCAACAGTGGTCGTAAAACACACATTACTCGCCGGCTGTAGCTAATTGCAAGCGTTTCGCTAATACATATGTATTTTTGCCGCCCTTGCCTTACATATCCGTGGCGCAAAGTTCTGATATTTGCCGGTGGCTGTGCGACATAAACAACCAAAACAAACAACCTCCACCGCAACGGCAAAAAAAAAGAACCACACCGAGACTCCACCGGGCAAACAGTAAGACTGCACCGGTCACATAATCATAGGCCAGAACGAATGTATTGCCCGGGCGCGCACGTTACAGCCGCCCTGCTCCAAGGTTGCGCTCCTGGACGACTTCCATTCATTCATCATTTTCCCTCATCGCCGGAGGTCGCAGCTCTCAAGTCCGTCCGTCGCTTTTTATCTTGAGATTTTCCCTTCTGCCAGGGAACGTAAGTAACGTGCTGCTCGAAGAGCTCAGTTCACCGTACTCCGGCGTCGCGCGCCCCTTTTCCCTCTTTGCTATCTCATCTTCTTGTTGCGTTTTTGTTGGTTTCTTGTGCTGGTCCTCACCACGCACCGCGTGGTACGCCCCCGTGGTTCACATACGGCGCGGAAGAATAATAATATTAATATCTAAAACCGTTTCAAAACATGACAAATTTAATTTCAATTTCAAACCATCCGAGCGTCGTTGGTGGTCTCGCGCTTTCGATTCCCGCACGATTCCGGCCGAGGGTTTCCACTCACACTGGCGGAGACACACGTTACCCTAATGAACGTCGCTTGTAATGTATCCCTTCAGATCGCGGTCCAGCGCGTTGTGTTTTGCTGCCTTTTCCGGGGCCAGACCAATCGCTGGGTCAGGATTCTGGCGGGAGAGAGACCTCCAGACCAGCCCAGTTGTAGCATGAAAATGTATAACAAAAAAAAGTATATAAAACCTTAACTTCGACATTTCCGTTTTCCGACCACCATCGAACACGGCCCAGTCGCAATGTCCACTCTCGATCGCCTCGGCCAAAACGAAAGAGGAAGACGGAAGAAGAAATGTCGATTGGTCGACCCGTCCTGTTTGCTCTCCTTTTGCGAGGGGGAGGGGGGGGAGGGGGTTTGGAAATATCTCAGGGGGATAAAGGACAACTCTTGGTTTGCGGGTCAACCGCGAAGAGTGACACACGGTCCTACCCACCCAACTGCTTTATAGCGGAAAACCATTGCCCGATATCATCCCGCAGTACGCTTCGCTCACGTTCTTTCGAGGGTCGGTGTAGATGACGTTTTTTTTTTCTTTATTTCGGGCCCTCGACTGTTCTCGAGTGTATGCGGATATAAATTTGTAACCGGCTGTCTGTCTGGTCCTCGGTGTGTTTGTTTACGGAGGAAAAGCCGTGTACACCCGGGACGGGATATGCTAATCTTACTTATGTCCCAATAGATTAAGAAAATCCCACTTCCAGCTCGAAGCAACGACAGTTTACGGAAATATTACTTCCGCTTCGGCGATGATTTCCCCATCGGTTGAGCGGTTTAGTGTGATGATGGGATTTTAAACTGTTTACTATAGGTTTTGTAGATTATTCATGCTTCATTATTTATTTACATTCATTTTCATGTGAAAGTTACAATTGAACTTTTATTTAAAAAAATAATGATAATAAAAGCTATAAAACATTTTTAAGAAATTAAAAAGAACCCGAATAAATGGGCAAAAGGCTAATAAAAATAATAATAATAACAATTTTGACATGAAAAGATGCTGAATTACGCTTGAGACTATGTGCATATTGTTCTAACGATGAAAACAAATGGGCAATTATGGTGAAACAACAAAGAATTACAAATAAAAAATTATAAACAAACAAAATTAATGAAAAGGGGTTAATAAAAAAATCAAAAGTGCATAAGAGAAATAAACAGAACTACTAAAAAATCATAAAAAATAAATTTAATAGTAAAAAACGTGCCAGAGGCTAGTAAAGAAAAAAAAGTAGTTAGAAAAAATGAACAAAATGAAAAAAACAAATTAGAAAACATCTTATTGTTCGAGAAGTATGAATACAGCAATCTAGTAAAGAATATATGATACAAAAAAATGCAACAAAAGACACAAAAACTAACAAAATAATCAATTCATACATATGGAACGGAATAGATCAACCAAAAAGAGCTGCCCTGTCACATACGGTTTCGAACTCACATACAAACACACACACGATCTTCGCCGGTGGTCACAAATAATCAACTACCGAAAGAAGCCTGGCCGGAAAAGGGAGCTCCCCTGAGTGAGGGACGGTGTGCACCATCCCAGAATCCGTGATCGATTCGGGAGTATTCAAGCAAAGGGTGGGGCCGGCTTTTCATAATCGCAAATAATTGGCCGAACCAAAAAAAAAAACCCCTCCCGGGGCTCCCAATAACCAATCCCAGACCGGTCGGTCCGACGCGGGTTCCGTAGCGCCACCGGCGGCTACCTTTCGTTCCTAGAGTCGATTTTACCAAACGTTCGAATGCTTGGGTGGGCCACCGCGAAAAACCCAGTGGCTCTCGGTTCCGTTCACGGAAAGGGTGGGGGAGGGAGGGTACGGTGAATGGGCGAGTTCCGTAACAAATGAAGGGTAATTAGCCAAATGCGCGGACGACGAGACGATGACGACGGTGGTGGCAAACAGCAACAAACAACTCGCAACGGCCGGCGCCCAGCTACCGTTGCTGCTCGCTGCGATCCCGCGATCTTTACGCGAATATTTACAGAGACGGATCAAGCAGCGATCGTTGGCATTTGTTGTTTGCTTTTTTCGTGCGGAACTGGGTAAAAGTAGGCAGCGAAAGGCAGAAATTGCGGTGAAATGGTGCGTACGTCGGCTGTGTGCGATCTTGCCGACGATGTAGAACGGTAACGATTGTGATTCGTTTTTCCGATGCAGGAGCTGCAATGTAGTTACAACTAGGTTTGCAGGCAAACTGTGATGCAGATCTTTGGTCTGAATGTGTTGTGGCTTGTATTTTGGTGAATGTAAGCCGATCAATGATCGCTAAGTTGACTGAAGCAAAGTGGAGCTAATAAAACTGTGGATGCTATCAAGAAGCTATAAAATGTTTTATTATTATAAGTAAATTTGTAAAAACAGTTATTTAATGCAATTTGTAGTCGGTGGTCTATGCGACAGCGGGACCGGCCTTTAAACGGCAGGACCGGAGTTCAAATTCCGTCCAGATAGTCTATCCAACTACGTAGTATCGGGAAGTATATTAAGCCATTGGGTGACCAGTATGACCTTAGAGTGGTCGTTAAGGCAAGAAGAAGCAGTCAAACTGTGGATTGATAGCGACCAGGAAGATGCTATAAAGAATGCTATAAAATGTCAATTTATTCACAAGCATGTTTTTTAGTTAACTTAACTATTGACTTAAGTATTAAAGCACCTCTACTTAAGTATCAAAAAATATAAAAGTTCCATTCAATACTGTCAGTCATACTTGATCTAGTAGATAGTCTACGAATAAAAAATAAGATCAAATCCGATTACCGAGATCCAAACTGCTCAAAAACAGACGCAGAATAAAAAGAATTTGAATTTCGATATCTATCATTTCATAACGATAATTGCCAACTCGTTCATTTTCATCATTTCGATTCATAAAGATACAACCCGATAATATGAGAACATTAGCAAAATGGGCAATTTATGAGTTTGCTTCCTTCGTGTGATTTACAGCATTCCCAACTCGAACATCGAAAGTTCGCAAATGAGAGTTTAACTTGATAGCAAACTTGAATGCGAAATTTATTTCCTCCCATCACCTCGTTCGCTAGTATTTTTTGTGCCTTTTCTCATAATTTCCAATCAAAACGTGCGTGGGGCCATCGTGCAGTGTGTCATCAATCGGTGCCGCGCTTGCGGCCAGGAGTATTTTATTTATCGGTGATTGACAGTTATCGTCGTTTTCTGATGATTTTTGACTGCCAATTCTGTTTAATCGTCTCAAAACCGTGGTGATCTCACTCGCGAGACTGGAGAGCTGGGATGCGAATGAGCGAGATCGTGCATTTTGTTCGATCATCGGATCGGTGTTGAAGAAAGGATATCTTCGATTGGAATGTCCGATGGAGGGAGCCTTCGTTCCAGGAAATTTGGGTTTATGGTAATCGGTTTTTGTTCGTCTGCGTTTCTGCTCGTCCGAGGAGAGCCACATAAAAATGGTTCATGGGCTTGAGCGATTGATGATTGTATTTATGGAGTGTTGAATGGTGCTGATGGTGTAGGGATTACGCTTTTCGGGGTTAAAAATGAAAAAATAAGAGAGTTTGCTTCTTTGCGATGAAGCTATGAAGCAACATTTTTTGAGTAGTTGCAAGATTCAGAGATCATCAAAAGATTTTTTTTCTACGAAGTGGATATTTAAAAATCAACCAGTTTGCATATTTCACGTAGGGAACGATACTACGGCTAGCGAAAACATACGATCAACATGTGGCTGCCAGTTGTCAGCCGTCAGACAGCTTGACAACAACATTGTAAGGCTCTAAAAACAAACAACCCGAAAAAAAAAACACAAGCACGTAGGACCACACACAGCTCACAGCCAAACCAGTAATGATGGCACAGTTTTGCAAGACTGTGAAAAGTCCTTGAAATGTCCTTGTGCGAAATGCTCTAGAAATGTTAAAACCGCAATAAACACTGCACCCTACCGGGTGCATGTTTCTGTTCTTTTAGTTCGTTTTAATCCTGCCCAAGTACGTTGAGTGCACGATCGTGCGAATGGGACCAAGAAAAACATACGGTCTTGCTGGGCCTGTCGTCTGTGGCCTCTTATCCTTATTCTCCCGATCTCTCATTCTCGTCAACCATCTTCAGGGAACTACGTTAAACAGCAACAACGTCCCACTGTGCACCGTACGCAGATTTTCCTAAACTAGTTTCTTCTTGCCAGACACAAAAGAAAAGTCGGGGTTTTTTTGCTCCAACAAAAAACAAAGTGGTAGTAGTAAATATTTGTATTTGTGTCAAAACAACAAAATCTTACGCATGGCTTTCGCTTAACAGAACGTTAAAAGGACTTCTCGGTAGGTTGGTGTTTGCAAAGGAGCAGGCAATTGGAACGATAAAAAAAGGTGTGTTAGGTGAAAAGTTTCGATGCTGCTTGTGTGCGTCTTAAAGTGTTGCCTTTTTTGGCACCTTTCCCGAGAAGGACAGACTGGTTTTGAGGAGGGTATGTATGAACGGTTACCGTTGTTTGCTGTCGTCATGTGAACGATCTTTGTGTAAGGAGATTGTGAAGAAAAAAGTATGGAAATCCTTCGTATCCTGTTTCTGTTTGATTTTTTTTCATTTAAACAGGAATACGCCGTACACTATCATATTTGGGCGATCGAATAGCATATTTGTCAAATGTGACAGTTTTTCGTCACTTCACAGCATCTGACACTCAGAACAAGGGACGATGAATGATCACTCTGCGCTGGCAGTTATTTATTTATTTTGTAAAGATCAGAATGAAACGTGTTATTGTTGTCAGGATAATGATGATCGATTTCTATAGCCTATGGGGCGATTCTCTTGATGCTATTGACGAATCTTGCGATTAATACACCAAACCAACGTGTACTTTGTTGCTTCACTGCTAATAGGTAAGATCAGTTCAGGAGTTAAAAAGTTCCTGAATCGAAAATCGAGTTTCCATTCATTTAAATCTGATACCAAGGAATATTTGGTTCTGTTCTTGCTAATCCCGTTGACGAATTGGTTCTCAGAAATAAACATTAGTTTGAAGGCGGAAAAATATTCAATTCAGTTGCAAGAGAGAATAGATTGGTCTTTTTTAGGTATTCAAGCTACTACTAAATATTGTCACAAGGACTGCCGGTGACGAATACGAAACAGGAGATTTCAGTCCCCAAAAAGAAACTCGTAACATTTATTTGAACTTGCTTGGTGGATGAAAACAGGCAGCATATCGTAAAATATTCATAAAACTATAGTAAAATAAGCAAATATCCTTAGTTATCTGCTTTTTTCGTCGCAAGAACGATTTATTTACAAATGTTTGCGCTTGAAAGTTTGTTTAGAAATGCGCTCAACCTTTTATGCCTACCAAACCCAAAAATGATTTTGACACAACGCTTTAGTTTGCGCTTTACGTTTGCGATCCATGGAGCCCGAGCTCAACAGTCTAATCAATACCACATAGTTGAAACTACTAGATTTATTGGTGAGAAGTGGAACTTATTGACACCCTGGACATCTTATCACATTTTCTTGGCCTTAAGGCCTCCGTCGTCATGCTGGATATTAAATAACTTACTAAGCTTGCTGATAGCACGTAGCTGGACAGTCAGCCCTCAGTACTGCGGCCTGGATGGAACTTGCACCCCGGTCCTGCCATGTGAAGTTCTTCGATACCGTCGCTTTCACTACGGGTCCACTCCCGGTGGTCGCTACATTTTTGTTGTAAAATTTACTCAGACATTCCAGAAATCTAAAAGTCTTGTTTTGCTAGTTGAAGTAGTTAAACATTCTTATGTCACCAGTATCTTGCTATCGATATTTGGATAAACTATTTAATTTAAGCAAGCTATGAATTTCAAAGAAAATAATGCTACCATAAAATTGTTTCGAACTAGATGATTCACACTTAGTTCATAATCTCTAAGGTGAGCTTTAGTCACCCTTACAATTGACAGCGAAAGTCGACATTGTCGACATATAGCTCCAGAGGCAGTAAAGCTTGAGCCACTCTTTGCCTCTTAAGAGTGGCTCAAGTTATTATATAAATTATTAATTTATTTTATTTTATTTATTTCAAGTATGACGGCTTGCGCCGTATTTTCAATTATATAAATTCTAGATGCAAATATTTGTCCCTAAATCTTTGCCGTTTGCTCTTCGTAAACCGCACATAAAAGTAAGCAAATTTCAAACCACATGCTTTTCTTCGCTCCTGAACCCCGAACAGCGTCAGTGTGTGTATTCAAAACTGTGACAAATGGCACGTCATTAGACGTTGTCGCATCCGATCGGCTACTGGAACTGAACACCACCTATAGAACGGTAGCTCGTTGATCGATTGTCGAACTGCTTAAGCAGGGAATCGTATTTTGCATACGATCTACGATCGCAACGAAATGGTCAATCAATTCCATTTCAACGTAGGTGGCATATGGGTAATGGGAATAAACGAAACGGTACACCATTTAGAGAATATTGATAGCACCAGCGAGCGAGCGTTTTTGCTGGAGTGCAAGAATATAAGGAAAGTGATTAAGTGCAACGTGCAGTGGGTGAGATTTGATCGGTAAGCAGCAATAATAATCCAGTCATAAATTGCACTTTTTTCACTGCTTTTTTCCGACATGATGTGCGACTTCGACGTCTGTATTTATGGGGAAAATCGAGGTTCTTTAGCCGATTTTGTCCGCTGCTTCGTGCATCGGCGAGCAGAACGCAGTTGCTAATTTATGAAACCAATAAATCGGTCTTTTTTCGGGGATGCGTGTGCTTTTTTTCCCCCAAATGCTTTTTAGCTGAACAACGATGGATTCTTTAGGCTTCGATGGATGGTCGGGATCGCCATCGCGTCGGCGAAGGACAGGACGGTAGCGGCAACACTGGCGTCTAATAAACCTGTATTGCTAATCTAATGCTAATTAATTAGCCGATTTACCCTAATCCTTTCCCAAAAAACGAAGTTTTGGACCGTTGCTCGTCCGTAGATGTTGTTTCTGGTTTGCTGTTTGAGCCATTTGAACAAACCCGTTGGTTAGAGTGGAGTGATAATAAAAAAAGAAAAAAAAATGCAAAACAGAAAAACCCATCACAACACTAAAATGTTCGTTGCTTGCCGTACGAATGCCAAAATCGATGTTGATAAAAATCCCATTCCCCATTCGATCGTTTGATCTGCTGCTTTTCGGGGTGGGCTTCAACAATGGTGTTGTTCGCTACCGCACGAAAACACCGAAGCGGCGGAACCAGCGGAACGAATGCGGAACGACCGGCCGATCGTACCGAAATGGTAAATAATCGCTAAAGACCACACAGCACAGGCACAAATTGCCTAAATATTATGGATGAGTTCATCTGCCGTGCCTTAATCCGTCTACGAATTTCAATCGAACGTTTGGCCGCTGGCTGATCGCTTTGGCGTGCGGGCAAATGGAAGTTTTTGTTTTCCCTTTTTGGTGGATGGTGATGGTTTTCGTGCGATGTACGATCGCGGTGTTTGAAGGCGCAAGGGTTTGGGCGTGCGATTGGGTGCGAAGGGCAACAAGATGCAATAAACGGCGTATGCGACGGTGCAGATTGGCGATAAACGTGTCCTTGCTGATTTTGACTTGCGTTAGTAATAGAAATGAAAAATAAAATTTTTCTACGAATGAGGATACATTTAATAAAATAGCCAAATACAGATAAAACATGTAAAAATAATCTAAAAATCATCTAACAAAATTCACAAACAAATGAAATATTATATTTTTAAGCATGAGACACAGCTTGACTAAGCAAGTAAGCAAAGTTTGATATTTAATAATATTTAAGACATAAAATATTCAATACATAAAAATAATATATTACTAAAATATATTTCTAAAACCATTTGAATTTTCATAAAAAATAACAAAAAAGTTAAATTATAAATACTGTATTAAGAGGAATATTTCGAGATTTCAATAAATGGTTAAACAACCAAAAAATAAAAGTCGTATAAAAATATTTAAACACTTTTCCAAAATGATATCAAAATCTTGAGAATATTTAAAGATAAATCAAATAATCGAATAAAATAACAACAAATCCCGTACCAAGCCTTTTCCTTTATGCAATAAATCTGTAAAACTAACTGCACACGACCACACTGCCCTGTTGGGGCAGATATCAGGAGAAGAAGCACCGGGACAAAACTTTACAACGAGCCATCGTAACGGCTTAGCCTTATATTGCTCAATAAAAAAGTTTTTCTCGTGTGTCAGGCCAATAAAACAGGACTAAATTAAGCATGTCGCTTGTCGTCTATCGAAGTTTTATCATGCCAGCCAAACCCAATGCTCCCCACCCCTCCGTGTCTAACACGCAAAACCTGTGGCAACATGGCAGTTTTTCTAGCGCGAACTGCACGTGTCGCGGTTTGGGGGTTTTCCGTTTGTCAACGCTCTGTTCAGCTTTATCTCGTCACTGTAAAAAAAAAACCTTTTGACAACGATACGGGAAAATAAAAACCAAAACAAAGCACACACACGTACGTACGCAGACACAACCGGGAAGGCAATATACAAGATCGAAACGTTGGTTGGTTGAAGGCTGGGGTTGGCCTTCGAATAAACGTTGTTTTTTCTTTTGTGTTTGTGTGTGTGTTATTTTCTTTTTGTTTCCTTCGCATCGCATCCAGCACGGAGACCACCCAGGATGATTTTTTGACTTTTATTATAAAAGCGCACGGCATTATGCTGCATATTATTATCCCGCCAAGCGAACCCAGCTTCGGCAATGCCTGGCACTTCCCTTTCCCCATGGCTTCTTGCAGTCATCTGTTTCAATTTTCTTTTGCTTTACTGAAGAAACGATTGCAAGCTAAAGGAAGTTGCTAGAAGCAAGCGTGTTACATGCTTTGGAGATGTAGTTGAAATATTTATTGCGAACCAAACAAAAAATCTTTTAAAACTTTACACATTTCAACAACAAAAATGGAAGCCACAAAACAGTTCAACAAATAAATCAATTAGCTTCGTATATTCATAATGTAGCGTTATTAAAAATAAAGAAAGGAAGGAACAAACAAAACGGAGAAAAAACAAGAATTAAAATTACAATGTTTCATTGAGAGCAAGAAGCGCCAGCAAAAAAAAAAGTAAAACAAGCAGTTTTGTCTCGCCAGTAAGCGTCTTGCCCTGGCGTTCCAGCAATTAGTGTGCATTCTGTATCAGGGTTCGACCGAATCGACCGTCGTCGCCCTATGGTTCCGGCAACAAAACCCCTCAGCAACCAAAAGGAAAGGCAAACAGTTACAGTGGAGAAAATTAGCAGCGAAACCAATTCAGGGTGGAGGCAAAAGAGTTAAAAAACAAACTCCGGCGTAGAAAGCAATGCAAACTAAGCCAAACACAGACACAGATGTAGATAAAGACAAAACAAAACAAAAAAAAACATATGAAAAAAGTAAGTAAAGTGCGTTGAATTGAAAAGAAGTGAAATGGAAAATAAAAATAAATAAAACTTGGCAGAATATAATCGCCTGCCGGACAAATTAAGAATGAACGGGCTGGAAACCACATTCAGCACAGAAAAGGACACTCGGGATACTGGACCAAAAATCGCGTAAGCTTTTGCAGTAGAAGAGCGAATGCTCGTGTTTTGGGGATTTTTCCTCGATCGTTTTGGTGTGTTTTATTTTTTGCTGTTGGTTTGATTCTTACATGAAATCAGGCTCCAACAACATTCACCCGGCGGCCATGAAGCGAATAATTTGTTACAGTTTTTTTCTCCTTTATTCTTCTTCACTTTTTTCTCCTTCTTTTTCCATGTTTGTGAGCCTTTTCTCGGCTGTATACCGCTCGATTCTAGAGTTTTCTCCCCGAGGTCTCCTTTGCCAGGCACAGGTGGCTGCGGAAGCTCATTTGGAGCTTTGTACTTTATTGAAAAGAAACTGGCTTGCGAGAATGTTGCGGCCAAACCGGCGGAGGGTGATGGGGAGGTAACTGTGTAATGGGATGAAAAATATGTAACGCAATGTTTTCGGGACCATGATCAAATCAACCAAATTGACATAATTGCGATAATAATTGTACGGACAATGTTTGTTTGTTTTGTTGGCAAAGCAATTTAGCAGGCGAACGTTAAGATTGCTATCGTCCACCATACCGTGCTCGATGCAGGGAAAGATGATTTGGGGAGGAAAACAGTGGGGAATTATTTAATTCAATCATCATGCTGTCGTTTTGACGAGAAGGGAGAAAATGAATAGCAGAAAGACAATAATTTAATTTTAAATTGTAATCTCGAGTAAATTATGGTTCGTTCGAATTAAGAAAGATTTAAATAATACACAAAATGGACATTATCGGGACACATGAGACATAATTTTATTTACTTAATAAAGATGTTGAATTTCTTTTCGCAGTCTTCGATGTGAATCTCCTGTTCGTTGATAGCTTTTATGTTTAACATTATGCGGAATAATTATAAAAAATATAATTTCTATTAAATGAAATATTTTCTTCCACTTCTACAGCTCCAATCATGCTCGAAAACAGCAACTTAAAACTTCGCGACGAAACTCTAAGTTGCAGGCATGAAATATTTTTCCGTTCGAATCCATCCCCAAAATTCTCCGAAGTGGCGTGTCGTAATTTTTCACCTTTAAAAGCAATTTCCGCAAATTAATTACCCTCACGTCCGCCTAGTGACCGGCCAGTTCTCAATATGGCGATTGACATTGGCCAGCTAATTAAAACCAGTACCGGCACGCGGTACGGCCACTGCGTGTGTGTCCATCCACTGTCGCTTTTGTTTCTTTCTGATGTTTGTTTTATTTCATTCAGCTTTTGGACCGTCTTGATGCAGTGTGTGCAGACATTTTATCACTTCACACCGCGCCCAAATGTGGACAGACAGTTGACGGTTGTTGTGTGGTGTACTGTGTAAAAATGTTCCTTTTAAGATTGTGAAGGTCTTACTTAAAATTTCACTGCAAGTTTGCGTTTAAAGCATGAGTAAGAAGTAAAACGTACATGAGACTACATTAGTATTGAACGGCAGTATTCATATACTTACCCCTGATGCTTCAGGATAACTGTTCCATTCCGTTTCTTGTTCCATATGTTCGACTTCTGTTTGCCACAATCGTTCTGGGTGTAAAGTATCATACAGTTACTTTCAATTCTCCGAAAAGGAGCGGCAGCAATTCAGCGGACCGACCCGAAACCCTCGAGGGACCGAGGGCACGACCGTTTTCGGCCATGGAACACGAAAACGCAAAACAAACGTGCTCGAATTCGGTTTGACGAAAGGTTCCGAAAAGGGTACGTGCTGTTCGCTCGAAACGGTGATTTATGCAAATTTACCTCACTCTACAATTCACACCGCGCGGATATTTATCGCCACCACCTTCCTTTTTTCGCCGACCGCACACATTGCACCGTCGAACGATGACTGTTCGGTACGTCACAAATTGCGAATTGACCATTTATCGGACCACTCAAATCAGTGGAGAGAGTAGCGACGGAGCGCGATTGCTCGCCCAGAGTGGGTAGTTTGCTTTTTTAAAATAACGAGTTTTATGGTCGATTTTCCTTATTTTATGATATTTTTGTTCCCAATTTGCTACTTGATTTGGGGGTCGTTTTGAAGCGTTAAAGGTTAAGGGTGTTGGTGCTGAAAGAGAGCACAAAATATACATATTTCTCTACATGAATAAAGTATAGCAACGAACGAAATGCAACGAAGACAGTACTTATTTCTTCAATAAGAGGAGTCTATTGGTGTTTATTTGCATCGTATGTATAAGAATAAAAGAAAGCAAAATTTATTGAAATATCGCAATCAACTTTGAAGCGTGTCCTGCAAAGGGTTCGTCGCTTTCGTCTACGTATGCAGGCGTTGTAGTCTTTTGTATATTTTGTTTTTAAACGACGGTGGGCTTTCTTTACTGTCTTGTTGGTCCATTGGCTATGCGAATACAACCTTCCATTTGATTAAAAAAATTAAATTGTAAAGTTGACATGATGTTCGTAAATTAATTAGAAAGTTCCTTAATGAAATATGATAAAAATTTTACCCACTGTAAAGGAAATTAGTTGCGCCCTGTAACAAAGGCAGCGTCCTGCAGTCGTCTTTCTTTTGATCCATTTCACGAATTGCTTCTTTTAACGCACCACAAAACATATATTTTGTCACATTTTTACACAAAAATTAATAATCTTTTTTTTATATTTGTTTCTGTGTTCAATCATATGGTCCTGCGTGTTAAAAAAAAACTTATATTCTCACTACTATCCTGTGATCGAATCCGCCTGATATCCCTCTTTCTCCTAATGCTTTTACGCATTTTGCTGATCCCCAAATTCAGCATCGTGCTTTGAGCCGTACTGAATTGTCTTTCGCTGCATACCATTATTGACGACAACCACTTAAACCATTCTTAACAGAGTTTCTTTTTTAGGCGTAACTTGAATCCAATCATATAAATGCCTTGAGATTTTTGTACAAAATCAGCTAAAGAAGAGTTGAAAATACAGCACCGAGCTGTAATACTTAAACCAAAATAAAAAATGGATGTTTTTTTTTGGAGATTTTTGAATAAATTGCTTAAAAATTTAATTAAGAACAACTCGTATTACTCTGACGGGGGTTCTTCGCTTGCAATCGAACTCCATCATTAAAATCTTTTGTATAATTATCTCTAGACGAGACAAACGTGCTTTAACTGAGGAAGTTTCTTTTTCTTTTTAGCATTTCATTGCTCATGACGTACTTTTGGCGGGTTGAAGACAAATAGAACGATCGTTTCAACTACCCTGTATTGACTTCACGCGTAAGCCCGACAACATTTCTTTCGATTGTAATTGATTATTGCTTCCTGCGTACGTTTTGCACATCGTCTGTCGGTGATTGCTGGTCGTTTATTTACCGGTCCGATTGAATTGCGGCACGCAGACATCATTCCTTTTCGGCACTTTTTCATACGTTCAAACTTTTGTTTCTTCAACACATAGAACGATTTATGCTGTACTTAATTCTTCTTTTAAGTAGAAAATTTCACACACTGCCAGCCCACCTGATGTGACATCTTTCACCTGTATCGACCCACAATAGGTTCGTGTGCAATAGGTTGATCTCTGCAAAACTGGGTCCAGATATTTGTAAGCTTCTTCACGACACTAGCCGACAGCGACAAATAAAGCCATCAAGCAGAACCCGAACCTTCATTGCTTACAAACAATTTGCTTGCCTTTTCCCGAACCAATAATCGATGGACGGACGGACGGACTCCGCAAAACCAATCCCTAATTATTCGGTGTCCCTGAGTGAAGAGATGAGCGTAGAAAGTTACCAATGTTGTGATAGGATTACTCTCCCTTTCTATTCTCTGAGCTTTTGCGTGGGACTTTCAACCGTTTTTGGGATGTCCTGGTTTCGGCGTTCCTTTGCATTAGACCGTAGAACGGTTGGGTAAAGATACGATTCAATTAAAAAAGGTTAAATGATTGCAAGGGAAACTGCTTTGATCCTGTACCGACAAAGGACACACACACACAAGCACAGAGAAAAGTCAATCGGAAATGCTGGGCTTTGACTGATCCATTGAACTACCCGTACCCAGTCGTAAATCAGTAGTTGTTCAGTATTTTTGCCGCACACGATATAGCGATAATTATTGTGTCCGGTTGATGGTCAGTAATTTATTCTGTGACGAATGGCTGACGAGTCTATTGAGGTTTGTGTGAGCTTCATTTGCGGTAAGTGTTTTGTTCGGAAAGGGATCTGCTTTACTTTGTATCTTTCTAGGAAGACGTTTTAATTACAGGATTTGCAATCGACTCGCTTCTAGACTGGGGAAATGTAATTATTTTTGGTATAAGAATGGCTTTTGGGCTTACAGCACAGTATAACTTCGTTTTCAAAATGTGGCCTCCTTTTACCGTGGACAAATTATTAGGAAAGCGATCGGTGAATGTAAAATTTGTGAAAGCTCCAGGCATAACTTGAGGAACTTGAGGAATGCTTCCACAAAAACGGAAGCATTTAACGACGCTACTTTCGAAACTTATCATTCATATAAAATTAGCAAAACAAAAAACACACGGCAATACGGATGATGATAGAAAGCAACAACATTTAACGGCTTTCTAATGACGATACGAACGACTCGAAGCGCAGTTGTGTCCCGTCCAATGCACGACACATCCTGTGCGAAATGGTAATGGTGGTTGCTGCGGGTTCATCATTAATTTTCCATAAGTATTCGTCAGTCTGTAATGTCCAGGGTTGGTGACATACTTTTACGGTGGATTAGGTTGTTGGATTTTATTGTTGTTTGAAGCTTCCCTCTTCTAGCCCCAAGGAAGGAGAGCAATAAAAAATAAGAAACAATATCATTCACATTCCGATTGTCATTTACAACATCATCTTCGGGATAGTGTCAGACTCGGTTGGATGCGTAAATCGGAATAGGAAATCAAAGAACAGCACTCGATTAGCCCGTAAATCTATGGCTGTTTT
The DNA here is from genome assembly GCF_943734695.1 of Anopheles maculipalpis. Taxonomy (NCBI): domain Eukaryota; kingdom Metazoa; phylum Arthropoda; class Insecta; order Diptera; family Culicidae; genus Anopheles; species Anopheles maculipalpis. The sequence continues at coordinate 76,227,456 of NC_064871.1, forward strand.
GTCGTTAAGGTAAAGAAGACATAAAACTCGACTACACAACATTGGCCAGACCGATCTGTATCTTCATCGGTGTCGATATCATGAGCCCACCAACCCTTTTGCTGTTTAATGTAGGGTGCTGTTGGCGTTGGCAGCCCTTCCACAGCGACCCGATCCCTTGCCCGAGCGGAACACCCTGGTCATTAGTCCTAGATCGTAATAAAAGGAAAGAAATTAAAACTCCACGCCAGGCAGGGGTAGAAGGAACGGATCGGTAAGATTACGTTACGTGTTCGATCAGTGTTGTGCCTCACCCGCAGATACTCAGGCGCTCGCGATACAAGTCCGCTTGATGATGAACACGTAAAGCGACGATACCGCGTTACGTTTCGATGGGCGAAGACCACCCGGAATGATCATTATATTGGGGCAGTGAGTGAAGGGGTCTGATGGAGAGACGCGGCCAGTGGATAGAAGATCCCGCCTGGAATAAAATGACGAACAGACGCATTCATTAGTCGATACGCACATTAACGATAAAGTGATTCGTGCCACCGGTAGTATAGAGCGTCTTTTTTAGTTTCGAAGACAAGAGCAAGCCAAATGCATTTACCAGTTGATTTTTTGTTACGACGAATCAATGAACTAAAACAGGAACATTTAAATTTAAAGCGATAAGCGCTTGTGTGGGGCTTCTATTGTTTCTGTAGGCTCAATGGTCTAGGGGTATGATTCTCGCTTTGGGTGCGAGAGGTCCCGGGTTCAAATCCCGGTTGAGCCCTCAATATTTTATAGCAAAGGAGGAGAAACTGTTGTGCAACCTTTCATTGGATGTTGGGCATTGTGAGGTCACACTACTTTATTGTGAGCAGCGTCTTCTGACCGTTGTGTCATCGCTTGTGTGAGGCTTCTATTGTTTCTGTAGGCTCAATGGTCTAGGGGTATGATTCTCGCTTTGGGTGCGAGAGGTCCCGGGTTCAAATCCCGGTTGATCTCTCAGTATTTTATAGCAAAGGAGGAGAAACTGTTGTGCAACCTTTCATTGGATGTTGGGCATTGTGAGGTCACACTACTTTATTGTGAGCAGCGTCTTCTGACCGTTGTGTCATCGCTTGTGTGAGGCTTCTATTGTTTCTGTAGGCTCAATGGTCTAGGGGTATGATTCTCGCTTTGGGTGCGAGAGGTCCCGGGTTCAAATCCCGGTTGAGCCCTCAATATTTTATAGCAAAGGAGGAGAAACTGTTGTGCAACCTTTCATTGGATGTTGGGCATTGTGAGGTCACACTACTTTATTGTGAGCAGCGTCTTCTGACCGTTGTGTCATCGCTTGTGTGAGGCTTCTATTGTTTCTGTAGGCTCAATGGTCTAGGGGTATGATTCTCGCTTTGGGTGCGAGAGGTCCCGGGTTCAAATCCCGGTTGATCTCTCAGTATTTTATAGCAAAGGAGGAGAAACTGTTGTGCAACCTTTCATTGGATGTTGGGCATTGTGAGGTCACACTACTTTATTGTGAGCAGCGTCTTCTGACCGTTGTGTCATCGCTTGTGTGAGGCTTCTATTGTTTCTGTAGGCTCAATGGTCTAGGGGTATGATTCTCGCTTTGGGTGCGAGAGGTCCCGGGTTCAAATCCCGGTTGAGCCCTCAATATTTTATAGCAAAGGAGGAGAAACTGTTGTGCAACCTTTCATTAGATGTTGGGCGTTGTGAGGTCACACTACTTTATTGTGAACAGAGTCATCTGACCGTTGTGTCATCGCTTGTGTGAGGCTTCTATTGTTTCTGTAGGCTCAATGGTCTAGGGGTATGATTCTCGCTTTGGGTGCGAGAGGTCCCAGGTTCAAATCCCGGTTGAGCCCTCAATATTTTATAGCAAAGGAGGAGAAACTGTTGTGCAACCTTTCATTGGATGTTGGGCATTGTGAGGTCACACTACTTTATTGTGAGCAGCGTCTTTGACCGTTGTGTCATCGCTTGTGTGAGGCTTCTATTGTTTCTGTAGGCTCAATGGTCTAGGGGTATGATTTTCGCTTCGGGTGCGAGAGGTCCCGGGTTCAAATCCCGGTTGAGCCCTCAGTATTTTGCAGCAAAGGAGGAGAAACTGTTGTGCAACCTTTCATTAGATGTTGGGCATTGTGAGGTCACACTACTTTATTGTGAACAGAGTCATCTGACCGTTGTGTCATCGCTTGTGTGAGGCTTCTATTGTTTCTGTAGGCTCAATGGTCTAGGGGTATGATTTTCGCTTTGGGTGCGAGAGGTCCCGGGTTCAAATCCCGGTTGAGCCCTCAGTATTTTATAGCAAAGGTCGAGATAATATTATCAAATTTGTCATGCTAGTTCTGTCATTACGATTTAGTTTAATACTACCATTAAAATTTAAGAATGACTTTATTTTATAGGTAACAAATTATCAGTTGAAATACGTTTATATAAGTTACGGTTTTGTTAACTTTTTTATCAATCATTTCTAGCACGTCCCCGGTAGAATTTTATGAAGCAAAATTTTCGCACACGTTTTGATGCAATCTTTATGACTTTGTGCATTAAACCGTATTACATTCCGGCATTTCCCTTTGGCTTGAGAACCACAGCAAAATAGCCCACTCATCGTGACTTAGCGCTAAACTCATTCAACCGGAATATTCCGAGATCTTTCAAGCAAGGGCGATCACATTGATCACTCATGCAAAATACGATCGTGATGGGTCAGCAGAAAACATATAGCAAACATTGAAGAAGGAAAAATAAAGGAAATTGCCAGCATACCAATGCTGCTGCTGACCCATCAACTGTTAAACCCAGCACGTCCTGTTGCAATCAGTTTCGCAACGAAGGGAAGATTGCAATCTTCATCGCATCCTTCGTCGGCTTGCCATCCTGCTATGCTTCTCATGTCCTTCCTTTTTTCTCAGTAAAAAAAACACATTGAATACCGCCATTTTGGTAGATTATTTTTCACACTTTCTGACCCGAAACGACCGAGCAGTCCAGATCGGGACCGATTGACGAGTGGGTTTGAAACGGCTTGTCGATAAGGCGGGGAAGTATTCGTTTTTTTTGCAGCCATCAATGCTAAAATTTGTGTTTGTTTGCTTTTTTATTAAGCCAAAAACATCAAAATCTTCCAAAATGTAGTGTTCTGTGAGAAAATTTGTTTTTATGTATTTGTTTCCTTTTTTCGTTGGTGATGTTGTTTCGTGTGTCTTGTTGCTAATTCATGATGATTCGCTCTAATACTTCGATCTCGTTTGCTGTTCGACGTTGGTGGTCCAAGTCAGTACACTTGATGGGTTGGTTGAGTTGTTAAAATGTTCTTAAGCGGTTATTTCTTATTTCTCACACTTTTTCTGGCTTGTTAAGGATGGCATGGAAACACAGCGTGAGAAAGAACGTTTATTGTCTTCACATACGATTAAAGTTATTTCTAAGTCATTTTAGCGAATTGATTTTGTACATTATTTAAAAAATACTGTACTGCATCTTTTATTATTTTGTGTAAATATCAACATGCATTAAAAGCCTTAAATTTTATATGTTAATTAATAACAAAATAAATTCAGCATTTTTTATTGCTCTTCAAACAATCATCTTCACATAAGGGTGTCAAAATTTTAACATTTCAAAGCAACTCAACACCGGTAGCCGATGGCAACGATCGCAATGCGATCGAAAACAAAAAAAAGTCACATTTACCCTAAGTGGTAGCTTGATTATTCAACTCAAACTACACTTCAACTTTTATTACCGGGCCTGATTATATACTCGGGCACAGTTGGTAGCTGGATACTGTGTTTCACACTTTTAAATTCTACTCAAGACATTCTTCTCCACTCCTCGTTATGTCCTCCCTGCGCTTTGCCAGAAATGATCATCTTAAAAAAAACTGAAAAAGAAAACTCACAAAAACCGGAAAGACCTCCCCAAAAATGGCCAATGATTGGCAATTGCAATTGAGCGCGTCGCAACGCGCCCCGAAAATCTATAAGATGGCGTTCGATGAGCTTTTCGAGCTGACGAAAGGATGACGGGTGATGGGATGGATAAAAACATACATTCAACACTTAACCGTGACCGCGTACCGCTACCAAACCACGAAACCCATCATGGGGACGGGACAGGATGGGGATGATGATGTTGATGATGCCGCGATGGAGTCACAGTTTGATGGATCACCGGGTAAAGGGACGACGCTTCTCGCGGTGCTGTGTCCACGCGTTAAAGTCGTAACGTTTGGCCACGGTTTACGGCCATTTTGTAATGATAACGCTTTGATGTATGCCGCCGTACGCATTTTGGGTGGTTTCGACGGGATGGATGTGTTTTCAGCTCGAGGCGCTTCGGTGGCGTAAAAGCGCCACACGCATTGGCATGCCATGACGGAAATAAAATGCTGGCGGATCATGGAGAGATTTTAAAAAGGTGAGCACACGAGAGATCGTGAGAGAGAGAATTATGGGGAAGATTTCGAGTTGTGCGGATGGATCGATGGATTTGTTGGATGAGTGAATTGATGTTGCGTGGTGAAATGGAGGAATTTGAATGTTTTCGATTGTATTTGTATTGCTTTTTAAAAATATAATTTGCATTCTAATTCTCTTATGAACAATAAAATATTTCTACCAACGCCTGTTCGTATGCAATCGCATACTTAAGCAGCTCTAAATTACATAAACCCAATGCTTCCCGATATTCATTTTTATTTTTATAATTAATTATGACGGTCCAGTGCGGTATTGTCAACACCGCTTGTGTTGAATAAATGTTATAATTCTATTGATAAGGCATTTCCTCCTTATTCTTTGCCTTATCCCGGGCATACTCGGTTAAACTCCCGATATTAATTTTCTGGTTTAATTTTATCAAATAGAATTTCGTTATTTTTGAAGTAAACTTTTAATTGTAGGGTACAATTTCAAGTCACACACATTTAAATTTCCAATGAACTTCCTCCACCATCAAAGCTGGTGGTCATTTGTGCTCAATGCAGTTGGGTGGATCGTAAAATTTGCAGCCCGCAATGAAACACGATTCGTCGCCGGCCAGACATCGATAGGAGGTGTGAAATAAAACGCCACACCATCCATCTGTGCGTCGCCTAAGTGCATAAACTCACCAAATCTTAAGCCTGGATCAGCAGATGATCGTAAAACACACACCGTCGACGAGGGATGCAGCGGACTTGAGACAGAAGTGTTAAAAAAAAAGATTTTCTTTAACTTCGTGCAACCATAAAAGAAACACTACAACCGAAAATCTCCATCCTATCGTGAGACATGGGTTTGGTGGTTGTATCGACATAAAATGCGCATGTTATTTAAAAGGTCGAACCCATAAGTTTCGTCCAGCCAGCAAACTCCCATGGGTAAAGATTATGCAAGTCAGATTGGCTCCGCTGGCAGGAATGAACAGTTTTGATGAAAGATGTTGGCAATATTTATAGCCAAAGGTGAGACGGGAAAGCGTTGGATGATTTGCATATCGGGATCGGGCTGAATCTAGCAAAAGAGCAGTCCAGTAATGGGTATCCGATCGTTCACAATTGATGGTTAATTTGTTAAATGTGCTTATGGTTACGATTATGGTTAAATATCAGCTATTTCACAGTTTCTAGGTAGTGAATTGATTTGACTTTTCTTCTCAATTATTTAATAGTTGTATTTATCTACTCATTTTGCATATAATTTGGTGACAAATAATGAGACTGGGAAAAATCATCCAACATCTGGGTAGATTGAAGTAGAGTAATTTAAACCTTTATCTTGTACCAACTAAAGCCTGGTTAGCAAACTAAATTGGCCATATTTGGACATGGTTTTGGACAACTTTTGAAATTAATAACGTTTTTGCAAGATTGTACATACTTCGGATCGAATATTTACTTTTTCCTTGCGTTTTTGAACATCCTAATCAAATTGGTGCCTAACATTTGCAGAGGCTTACTTCACAATATGCATCGATGTAATATCAAAATATCTAATTATTACAACACATCGGACATCAACAGTTGATTAAAAAAAACAGTGAAATAACACCAGCAAAGGGCATGAAAATTCCCACAATAATCTCACTTCACTCAATAACTTCCCATTGTGTTTACACGCAGCAAACAGTAGAATGGGCAAACAGAAAATAGGAAGCTTCAAACAAACATTTTCCTAAGCCACTTGTCGGATAATTCGCTGCGTTATGCCGGTAGTTTGTTTGCCGGCGGTAGCAAATATTTGCTGGGAAAGAAAAAAAAAGCCTAAACAGAAGAAGTTTTAACGAGTGGAAATAGGCAAGAAGACTGGCAGACAGTTGACAGTTGACTTTGTCCAATGGGACAATGTATGGGGAAAGTGTGTGCTCGTGTTTAATGTAGTTGCCACAGTTGTTGCTGTCCCAGACTCTCGAAAAAAAGGGGAACCAAAGGATAAATAAGAAAACAATCAATCACTTCGATGGGCAATGGGTATATCCCGCTCTATAATGGCAAGCGATGATGACCTTCCGAAGTGAAATCGCGACTCCCTGCAACGTCGCTTCGGGCCGACCTTCGACGTCTACCGTCGTCTATTTATTTGCCGCAACCAGGCGAACTCATCTGCATGCCATCATAATTTCCTTCTTTCCTTCTTAAACCGATATCCTGGGCGGTGCGTGTCGACAGAGTGCCGCGCAAAAAAAAACCCCGGGAGATGGGAGCAGTTCCTCACGTCTAGACGATATTCGCGACTCACGCCTAATGGATGTGCATGTCTACCTACCGCAGCGCAGGATACAAACTGCACCGACATGGTGCAGTGGGTGCGGCTCGCGATCTCATATATTACTGCATCATCCAACAGTACGTCCGTGGTTGCCATCAATTTACCTCCCGCGGGTTGCATTGCGGATGCGCCCTCTAGCGAAGGCGAAGGTGAATTATAACCTACATATGGGGCGCCTGGGACCTTTGTCGTACGGTACGGCGTCTAGAGGGCTTGTACGGCACCCCTTGTGCAGGAGGAACTCCCGCAGATCCCGTCGGTGGCAACACGGATGACAGTTCGATCGATCTTTGGAGAAGAGAAAGAGAGATAGAGCGCGATCCTTACTGCACTAAGCCACGCAGAAGCTCCGGAGGACGTTATAGCCAGGGTCTTTATTAGACGCTGTCAGCACATCTCGGCGGGTCACTCTTTACCGCCCACCGCGACCGGTTTGCCATTGCGTCAGTCTGCGAGCGAAATTGTGCATATTCATTAACGTAAACTAATTAATTGCGTATCCAAACGATAAATAAAGGGATTATTATTGTCTGGTTCGTTGGCGCGGGTTTTGTTCGCGTTCCTTCAGGATCCCGCTCCCGAAGTCATCGGCCCTGGCAAAGAGACAAGGCCTTGCACGTGTGTGTGTGTGTGTGTGTGTGGGGGGTCCGTTCTTTCTTCCCAGGTGGTTGTTGTACCTTCTCTCTCCCTCTCCCGATCCTCACCGTAGGTTGATGGCAAGCTACCGAAAGGCCAAAAATCCAAACAAAAACTAAGCTCTTACATAAACATCCGTTGAAAATGGTCGGTCGATGAAGTACGGGCGTCACTGCACATGAGTTGCCGAGACTTGGGCAGTCGTCTTCAAATGAAGCAAAACCTAAAAGGGAAACATTGGAACAAAAACAATCATCAGGCGGGGGATTAATCCACCGGCACGGTACGACAGAAGAAACAGCAACAGGAGCAGGCAACTGGGCGTAAATCCGGTAGGCATTGGGCACTGTCAGCGCTCGTTTTCCTTGGCGAAGGCTGCGCGCGCGAAGTTTGGAATACGGTTGTCAACGAGCTTCATACGAGCTCCACCACCGCCGCTCCCAGCGCCTCGATTCTGCCCGTGTATGGTTGCTTGTGCCACTTCCTTCTTCCTTCTTTCCGGTACCGCCAGTACCACCAGCACGTAAGTAGAGACTTCTGCAACGCCTGGCGGGCGCGAGTTTACCAAAGATGACAAGTTTATTATTCTTCGTGCAAACATGCCTTGATGGAGGCTAGTTGGACGGGGTTTGTTGGGCGGCAGGAATTGGGTTTGAGTTTTATTGCCCTTACTCACGAGCCTTTTTAGTGGTAGAAATTTATGGTAATGAGGTTTTGAGGGGATTACACGTTCAGGGGTTTTGAGAGATTGTTTCTTTTTTTAGCTAATGTGCTGACAATCGGTTTAGAAATAAATTAATTAAAATATAAGTTAAATTATAAATAGTTAACATCAAAACTGCATTGAAAAGTATAATTTGCAATAATCAAAACTATTTGTGATTGATTCAGGAGCATGGTTTGATTGATCCAGTATGGTTTATTTGATGGCATGTCTTTAAATCCAGCGCCATTGAAGGCATGCGGCAAATTTGCGTTAATTCTTTTGCTAATAGCGCAACAAACACGGATGTTGGTGATGTTTGATGATTGTACATAAGACGCCCAGTGAAGAACGGCGTCTTATGTACAATTATTTTGTGCCGTCATTACTACAAAGCAAAGGAAAGCTAAAATTTTTCGAGTACAAGAAGATTATCGATCGAGTCAACTAAATAGACAATTATTCTTTAATTGAAAAAAGATGAAGGAGTAACGACTGACTTACAATACCTAATACTACTAATATTATTAATATATCTTTCGCAAATCGTCAAAAGTCTTTCACAACTCACTGAAAAGAGATATACGGTTTTATCCTTTTGTGACAATAAAAATGATGTAAGTTCCATATTCTGTAATATTTTTTCTTCATGCGCCAAAAATGTTTTGACCTGGTGGTCGGTCCACCGCTCAGTAGTCAGTGGTTTAATAGTTGACAATATACTGTCAAAATCTAAGAGCGCTATCTCTTGATTTACAGTAGCTAGGACTAGAGCGGCAAAAGCTGTCCCGTGGCCCTAGAAAAATCCAACCGTTTTGTCACATTTGTCGGCTGGATACGATCGGGCAAATATCTATCAGATTCTTCAGACATTCTGAAGAAGTGAAAGTTTATAGAATAGATGCCTAGATCTGGCCTGGATTGCTGCGGTTTACAAGAATTGAAAACAACGTCACATTCCGTTTTATTTTCTCCAGGGAATTGACTAATGCGATTTGTAGTACAAGGAGCCTCCCAAGAAGACCACCTTCCCCCGTAGTGAGGACTGACTACGTGGTACAGGCAAGTCTTGACGCCTCCCAAGAGTTGCTACAAGCATTAAAAAACACAACAAAGATGACGAAGTGGTGTTATTATCTACTCAAAGCGAACGCTGGAATAAAGGAGTGTTTGAGCGATTCCGGGGGTTTCCCAAGTAGCCATCCTAAGTGTGTCCCCTGTACCGGCCGTTTGCAAAATTCTAGATCAATTTGAAGAAGAAATTCTATATAAATAATTGCATGCCAAAAGTCATGGATTAATTGATAAAATAGGCGATCGTTTGACAGTAAAAAGGCCGAAAAAAATTTTTTTTTGACACTTATTAATTAAGTACCGGAAAAAGGTCGCAAGATAACGAAGCGAAGATTGGATATTTTCTCCTTAAGTTGAAGATTTTTGAAAGAAAAGAATTATATTGGTCATTGGTTGGATTTACCATGCATCTGAAAAAGTCGCTTTATAAAATCATGCATCTTAAAGATACATAATTTGAAGATAACTTTTCTCCCTGATTTGAAGAATATCCTGTGAGGTCATGACTGTACTAAATATCCTACAACAGATCCTTGCTCTCATAACTCACGATTAAATGCTAAGATAAGGATCCGAAAATCTGTTCTAAAAAAGCTGCAACTCTCATAATCGTATGATTTACTACTCACTGTCTTTCAGTTCTCAGCCCATTAAAATGTTTCGCCATTACAACACGTCCATAGTAAACAGGCCTTACCACCACGAACAGCATGGTACCCGATCGTTAGAAGATCAGGTGTTTCATTATACGTCATGCCCGACACTAATCTTATCTCGCCCGATAGTCACACTGATTGGGTCGTAAAGTTTTGCTCCACTCGCGGCACAAATCAATAACCGTCAGATTATCGTTAGTGGCTGCAATTCGCAATTCGTGCAGTGCGGTTGAAGCCAATCGTATGAAAGTGCAGGCACGGCACCGGCTAGAAAGGCAACGGCACACGATTGCAATGTAAATTAGTAGCTCTGACGGCCAGCCTGACTGCCAGATTCAAGTGCAGAGGCGTGGACCGTACCAGGTCCACGGTCTATCTTTCTCGCGTGCACAACCTGCTCACCTGCCAGCTACCGAAATGTTGAGCGCTGGAATGAATTTATTATACCCAGGCAACAACACCCAGCACATACACACACTGCCGGCACGGCAGCAGACGACCAGAAGCAGCAACGGGTACTTTAGGTGGCCCTTCACCGAGTGGCCGCAGGTGCAATAAAATAAACACTCGTAAAACGAAAATTCTTCCAACCGCGATGAAGGAGCAAACAGGGTGAAGCGAAAACGGCTAGCGACAAAAAGGGGCAACAAAAACAACACTACACTACACTGGCAATAGCTTGATGGAGCTGTTTGCTTAGGGTTTGCCTTTTTTTAGATTTCATCCGGTGCTACCGGAGTTTCCGTGCGCGGACAGTCAGCTGCACGGGAGGCTATTCCTTTTTTTTCACTCTTGATTTTTATGCTTGCCACCGCGAGTGTGTGTGTGTTCCTTTTCGTACGTAATGAATGTGCTAATGTCCTGCAAACCGGACCACTCGACTTACCAGTTCTTTGCCAGAGCTTGAAACATTAGCTACCGGTCTTACCTGATCGTTGGGATGGTGTTGTGTATTATTTGAAGCATTCATTTTTAACCCTTGAAGGGAAATTGATATATGATATTGTAGAAAAATAATGCTTTGATTTATGTATCATTTAGTTTTTTAGTTTTTATCAAAAGATGTTTAAAATTGTGTTTTTATGATTTTTTTATATTTTTGGTAATGTAAACATGGATTCTGATCGAAATTGAATTCTCTTAGCTCCATTCCAGAGGAAGATGGCTCCGTAAGTTTGGAAGGATATTGGAGGATCCGCTATGCAGGCAAAGTATACTACAAAAAAAAGGAATGACTCAAAAGCTCTATCAACAAACCAACTAACTTAGTTTCTAGGATAAAAATAAAAGCAAAGTAGTTTTAAACAGCAGAATATTCCGCTTCGAAGGGTAATTTTTAACTAATCGCATACCGCGAACGGCTCTACTAACTTTCCCACCGTTATTACGCTTATCCTCAGTGTGTAAGGAGTCCCTTACGCTAAAGTGACAAGCTCGATTAGCTGTACAGTACAGATATATCATCGATTAAGACTTGCCAGTCTACGACGGACTAGTCATGTCATGAGAATGGCACCGGGCAACCCAGCTCGTAAATTATTTTTTGGCCTTTCACATGGAAAAAGGAGATGTGGTTGGTCCAAGTTGAAGTAGAGTCCAGATCCAGTGTGATCAGAGTTGATGTAGAGTGACGACCATCCAAGATCATCTGATGGCCTACTAGTCTTGCTGATACTACGTACTTGGGTAGTCGTCCCTGGCCCCTGCCGTGTGAAGACTGGCTCCATTATCGCCTCACCACAGGGCCACCGCCGTTGAATTAAGTTAAAAAGATAATTAGACGAGTTGAAGAATTATTCTTCAAAACAAGTTTTTGAAAATTTGAACCTCATTTTTACATCTGTCTTTATACTTTACAATCAAATAAATTGTACTAAGGAAACTGTTTTGAGCTCGAAGGGTTAACAACTTTACAGCCCTTTTTCAAGGACCATTCTGCTACAGATTTTTTTTTCTCCGACAATAAAAAGGATCCTCACCTTCGCGGTCGATCGAACCTTTCCACAGCACATCAGGCTCCAGCGTATTTCGGTTGAAAGCCGGAATATTTGCTTTTCATTCACCAAAACCACCCAACCCGTCGTACCATTGCCGCTGTCATAAACCGTTGCTACCGGCTTTTACATTTGTTTTGATGATAATATTTCCAAACGAATAGAACCAACATGGACCTGTTCAAATCATCCGTGATCGTAGACAAATAGCGAACCGAACGAATTCTTAAAGACCCATCCGCCCCGATTGATACTAGCGGGATGCCGTCCCCTGCTGTCGGTCGCGCGATGAAGGACCTGCGCAGGACCAAGTGCAGGAGACACGCCGCAAGAGCGGAAACAAAATACATTAATTAATTCCCATAATCTCTCAACCATTACGACCCCGGGACCGATCTTAGTAATACACCCATGCCCGCTGTCTGGATTCAGAACTTGAACAAACCAAATAAAAAAAAACACACACAGCTTGGCCGTCGTCTCGTCCACCGCTTTTTGAATCATTTCTTTTAAATGTGTTCTGTACATTTTTTTTCTTTTGCTGGTCCTCCAAAGCGCTTCCAAAATCACTTTATGCTTGCGGCCGAATCGTTCCCGTTTGTTTTATGATGATAACGACGACGACGGTCAAGACGACGATGATGATGTTGTTCTTCTTGTTGATGATGACGATTATCGAACATCGGAGCAGCTTCGGGAGATAATTTGGTTTGGAATATATTAATTAAAACCAACAAATACCGGGAGCTCGGTGGAGAATCTTTTTTCACATTAAAGCCAACCCGGGGGTAAAAATGAGTTCCAAAAAAAAAAAATACGCTAAGAAAACCCACTTATACGCCACGGCCTTTACCTTGGGGTTTGGGGTTTTTTTTTGTTGTTGCTTCGCCTTTTTCTGTCCCAATCCGAATGCTAACGTCCGAATAAGAAGATTGTTAATTTTAGTGGTTTTATGTACGTTTTATATGCTTTCTTTTTATTTGCATTCGAAGTACGCTTCCGCGATTGGAACCTCCATTGAATACACGCACTGCTTTACTGCATTTGGCACCGATTGGGGTTGTGGCATTTGAGCAGTTTTTTTTTTTTGAACCTGCGACCAAAAAACCATCCCCTTTTTAATGACAAGTTTTACGACGAGACGAGGCTTAATTTTCAGACCATCAGTGATAGCCGATTCGCGTCACAAATAAAAGTCTCATTAAATTGAGATTACATTTATAAGAACGTGTCACTCGGGTTCGGTGGTAATGGTCCTTCAGGATAGGACGGTAAGTAGTACGAGGGTAAAGTTTGCGATATTTTATGGCCACTCGTAAAAAAAGTACACTTATAAACTTAAGACACAGTTTACTACGATTTTCCCCCACACAATCCAGCTGCGTGTGATCGTGAAGATCATGTAACCGGGAAGGATTATCTGTAATAAATAATTGAAATACAATTTTATTTGTCCTCTTTCCATCAATTCGACAGCTAAGATTAAACTATCATCCATTACATTCGATTCAACATTCGCTGGTGTCATGGTTCGGGTGCGCGCTTGCTACGGAATTCATTACACCTCAATTTGGTGCGTGCTGGTGGGAGATAGAAACGCCGGGAATGGTTTGTCGATTCAGTCGTCAACCATTCCGGCCACCATTACAGCATTGACCACCGGCGTGGAATTCTAAATGTAGCGCCTACAGTCCCGATCTGGTCGTCCTAATCGAATCAGGTGATTAACGTCATTTCGTGATCGCACCATCAACACCCCGATCGGTGAGGTACGTGGTAACGATCGGCGATTTGTATCGAATTGGATAGCGCTGGAGCAGAAAACGTCGCGGATTCATTGATGGATTGGTTTTGGGCTGATGGTAGAAGAGAGAGCTTTGTACACTGAGCACACACACTCACGTACAAGATGGTGATTTGGGTGTGGCCCTTCCAGGAGGTCTCAGCACTGATGAGTAAGCCATTCAAATGGAGTTGGTGAAAAAACGGGGTAGAGTGTGGGTAAAAGAAATGACATTAGTGCGTATAATGACAGAAGGAACCGAGATTGCTTCAACCATGTTATATATCTGTAGTATAATTGGGTATTAGAAACCGAAGAATGAGACGGCAATCATGCCGTAAAAAATGTTTAATCCCGATGGCGGTTCTGTTCTGTTGTCTGGTAAATAATTTGTAAAGATTTTGGAAGTTTTTTCTTCATACAATAATTAATTTTTAGAACAAATATGACGAAGTTGTGGAAATCATCATTTTTAAGCATCTTCTTCCTTTTCTTCTTCTTTATCTTCTTCTTCTTTTTGGCTTTACGACCTGCTAGGTCATGCCGGCCATCGAATGGCGTACTAGGACTTGCTGATGCCAAATAGTTGGAAAGTTAGTCCTCACTACGGGGCAACAGTCCGGGTGAGATTTGAATCCCGGTCCTGCCACCTTAGGGCCAACGGGTCTGAGCAAACGCTTTAAAAATTCACATTTAATCTTAGAATTCTCGCAATGCTCAAAATCTTTCCAGCGAATTTTTATTGGGAAACAGATTTTCAGCACTATCTTCCCGTCTTTAGATCACACACAGCGACAGCCAATAAAAAAAGACCACCGGCTATAGAAAATGAGCTAGTGAAGCTAAATTTCAACGAACCTGCTTAATCATATTTTGTAAAAGTAAATTGAACATTTTAGAAACGCACTCAATCAATCAATCAATCAGTGGCTGAATCATGAAATTAATTATTATTATTTTATTATTACGCAATTCATGGTGTATATTTGGACAAAAACAAAGCTGTCACAGATAGTTCAGTTGCTGTTAATCATTCGGCCAAAATTTGGTAAAGTTATTCCTAGTAGAAGTATCAAAATTAGCTTTATGAAAAGCGGACATAAAATTGGTCTTATATTATTGGTGGTCATTGTATATTTTTTGTCTTTTTTATTCATAGAAGCTTCGGAGACTCTGAGACTACATTAGAATCTCTGTATAATTATTTGTTCTCAAGGACGCCAAAGTTTAATTTTACATAAATTTCGTTGATCGTTGGTTGGATCATTCGTTTCTTTGATGATGTAAACATTTTTGTATTAGAGTCTGGTCCGAAAATAATAGAACAAATATACTCGTCATATCCTAACAAATTCTCATGACATCGACGAATAGGAACATTGGGACGTGACTTTACACAATTTTTTTTGTCGTACTCCGATGGCTATACATAGATTTCGTATTACGTAGAAAAGTCATTGCAATCCGATGGCTATAGATTTCCTATTGCGTAGAAAAATCTTCTATCCAAGGATATCGCGCATCGGCACTGCCGGGGATCTTCCTGATGCCCGGACAGCTGCTAAGAGTCCGGGTTTAGCCGTATCGAATTCCACACTGTTGGCGGAATACGTGAGTTAGATGCTACTGTAGCTTTCGGACTCGTGCGTGCGAATGGAGTACACCAAAAGGAGTTATCTCGGGAGACAGTGCCGAGTCTCCGAAGTGCGATGCTCCTAAGAGACACTAAACAGAGAACATGAAGAACACAAGGATAAATGGCAGCAACACCATCAACCGAGCTCACCCATAATAAAGTGCACTTCAACTGAGGGAAAAGGAAATGTGTTAAATCCTTTATACGCAAAGCGATACTGAGTGTTAAAGCAACAATTTGAAAAATTGTAAGTCAAGTACTTTCATTCCAACTCGTGAGAACTCTCAAGGGTGATCAAAGTCTCTAGAATCAACCTCGCTGCCCGACATAAATCTAAATATTCTTCTTGGAGCGTTTCTAACATCAAATAATTACTTTTTTTCAACCACACTGACTCGACACCACCCGTTTTAATTTTTTTTTTTCAAGATACCCTATCGTCCCTATGCAAGTGTCGATCGTTAAAACTATCATGAGAAAACCGATCCGGAACTTTATAAGAGGACAGAATACTTTTTTTGTGCTTGTTTCATTTTCCATGAAAACTCCAATGGAAACGAATCAAGACGAGACGAAACTAAAACCCATGATGCTCTCACATGACCACCATAATACGGATTGGACACGGTCCAGAAGTTACATCTTTACAGCCAGTCCAGTGGAAAGGTAACGTCAAAACGGGCCGGCGTTTTTTGTTCGGTTTTTCACAATTTGTTTGCCTGCGTCAGAGTGTTGTATTTTTTATTAAGTCTTGCTGCTTTCTTGCATCCTACCGGCGGTTTATTTCCTTTTTCGGTTAAGCTTGCTCCGATTGGTAACGCTTGGCATTGGGTTTTCGGGCGGTACACGGGTGGTTATTTGTGTCCGTCCCACGTTCCTATCCCGCTGCCATTGCTCCGGTGTGTCGTAATTATTACATTTTATTCGATTGAGCAATCTGGGTGCGGGCTGATGTAGTAGCAACTTAATTATTTTACTCACGACAGGCATTTCTTTGCTGTGCTGCTATTAAATCTTTTCTGACATATTCATTGGAGGTTGAAGAAGTTTTAAGTGCACATTAACCAAATAAATAAAATTTCTTAATTTTTATACAGATTTTACAAACTATGATTGAATACTGAATGTTTGAATGTTTTCTATTTTTGAAGTTATTTCTGCTCATATTCTAGATTGATTTTCGATAACTTCATCATACAATTGTTCTTGTGCTATAAACTACCAAATAATTTACTATAAAAAATATGAAAAATGTGTGAAATCGAACAATCCATCCGGATAGGTAGCGTGAAATCCAGAATTGATTTATTGGTGACACACCATTTCGGGTGACAGGAAACTGTCCGCATTCTGACCGACTTTCTCACCTTCCCTGTTCAGTTTTGGGCTGGGCTGCGGTAATTTTCCAATCTTTCCAATAAATCATTTTAGGTCCAGACTGGTCAGGTTGCCTCATTTCACCGAGAAGAATCTTTTGTGGTACCGCAACCGAGTGTGATTTAATGTGATTAAAGTTTTATGGTTCAATTTTGTTTGAACTAAATTTGAAGGGAGGAAAAATCCCCCTCACACACATACACACATAATTTATGGTGATGAAATTATCACGCTATTCTCTCGGAATGGATAAATAATTTCTTCAGTAGAATTATGACATAAGCACGCCAAAGGGCCAGTCCCTTTACAAAAATCGGGCAGAAAATAAACACACACAGGGAAATTCCGCCGTTCATTTCCTTCGCATTTCGTAGCCAGACACCGCCAGAAAAGCTACCTTCAATCTGGCTGATCTGGTTGGTAAGCTTTTCGTCCCGATCCGTACAAAATACGGCAGCCAACAACACAGCTACAGGCAGCTACTACGCTCCCGCTGGCTGGTTGGCATGGCGCACTCACTTTCTCGGGCACAAAGATCAAAGGAAATATGCCGCCCGCCCGTGTTGAATTGCCCTTGTGCACACACACACACACACACACACACACACACACACACACACACACACACATGCAAACACCAGGAGGGTAAAGCGATCGGAGCCTACATTTTGGTCACCAAACAGGGCCACCAAAAACGTAACGGCGGCAGCGTGCCAGTTTGAAACTTTGCTTGCTTACCTTCTGCCTGTCTCTGCAGCCGCTAGCACTCGGTTTGGGGGAAGAAAATTACCAGTACCGATGAGAAAACGTTGGGTGGGGAAAAGGGTGCATAAAATACGAAACAGAGTAGGGGCAGGGGGGAAAACAGCAACCAGAAAACGGCACCAAGATAACAGAGTGGGAAAGAGAAAGGCTTAGGCCATATTAAAACGTTTGAAACAAAACACAAGAAAAAAGAAACTTGGACGATCTGGTCAGTCGATTGGGCAACGGAAACGGGGGTGAAAAAAATCGAAAACATCACACAAAACTGCTAGAAAAGGATAGGAGTAAACAAACAAAATGATCTTACCGAAGCGCCACACCGCCACGGCAGCTTGGGAGGTTTGTCTTGGGTTTTCTTTTTTTTTTTGGCGGTGCGAAAATAAAACAGTCAGTAGCAGACTTTATGTGGCGTTTGAAGGTGCAGACATTATATGAAGGTTTCGAGTTAGGAGTTAGTTTTTATTTATTTAACAAACAATAAGGATTTTATAAAAAAATATTTGTATTTCTTTATGGTTTCCAAGTTTACTATGATTTTGTGTAACGATAATAAAGTGTTAAAAAATGTAACAAACTGTATAATGTTTGCAAGGATCCCGGCTAAAAAGAACATAAGACAATCCCTCTGAAGGACGCCTTCTTAAGGCCAATTGGCATGGTCCGGCGGCACACAGGATAAAACCGATTTCAGCCCCGGTGGTGATGGTCTGCCAGAACCACTGTTGGGAAATACTTCAGTGGCGGCCGCAGTGTGCGTGTGTGTGTGTGTAGCAAAAACAGGAATTATAATGGACTGATACCGATGCCTAGAGCCAGCAGGGGCTTGGAGATGATTGTTATTTATATCAATTAATTTGCGCTTGCTGAAGCCATCGCACAGCAAAGAGCCGCAATTAATTTGTCTATCATCAATCATTCGCGTGCATCACGCGGTGGCACAGTACCTTTTAGGTGAGCAGGGTAGGATGGTAGAATCGTGGTGGTGGGGAAATGCAGATTGAAAGCTTTTATGCTATTATGAAGCTATTATGAACTGCTGCTGTGCAAAAATGATTTAAGAAGATATGGTAGATAGCCAAAGCCAAAGCAAAATGGGAAGAAGCTGCATTGAATTGGGCTTCGCTTGGGTGTGGGGGGGGGGGTTTCGTGAGAGTTTTGTTGGAGCATAATTATGCAATTAAAATTAAAAATTGATTCAACAGACCATTAAATAAATTTTTCTGATGTATGGAAGAGAAAGGAAGAATGAAAAATGAAACAAAAAATGACTTAAAAATTTCAAAGGATTTTAAAATTATTTTATATGGTACTATGACTTGCTGATGACCGAAGATTCAACAATTTTTATATATAGGAATATATTAGAATTCTTATCTTTTATTTTCACTATAATTTACTTTTTGTAAAACATCCCATAGAACTTAATGGTAAATATTGAAATTTTGAATAATGAAATATGATTAAAAATACGTTTTAAAATGCAATTTACTTCCTCATACTTTTGTTCTATAACTCATTGTATAGCTTAACTAAATACCGTAAAACCAAACCACTTTGAAACGGTTTTGCAACGAAAAAGCGCCTTCCATCGAAGAGAATGTGAACGAAAAAAGGGATTAAATGTTTCATGTTGTACGGTCGGTTCCCGTTCCCAGGAGAAAAAAAAAGAACTCAGGACTCTTCTTCAGCACGCCAGGATACGTGTTCGAGATCGTTTGAATAAATTTGCACAAAAATATGATGGGTTTTCTTCCTTTCCGGTCCCCTTCCTCGTCACCCACAGACACACCCTTTCCCGTACCGTACCCGTCCTTGAGCACGTTTCGTGAACGTGCGTTAGATAAGGTCGTGCCAGACGATTCAAGATACATACATGTGCGTGTGCGTGGCAATATGTATATGTGAATGGAGAGATACATTTATGTTGCCAGCACAGCAAAGGGCGGGCACCGATCCAAATCGGACCACACACGTCGCTGGAAGTTAATGGTGATGTAAGGCCCGCAGCATTTATGGGAGAAGCAGCAAAAGGGGTCCACTACGTGAAGGGGAAGTAAAAAACGTACGAACGAAACATGGGATCGGAACAATCTTACGGCGTTGAGTAAAACAAAGATGACAGTCGCAGTCGTAAAAAAGCGATCTTTTTTAGTACGGGAAGGTGGTTGGTTCGTGGCCGGGATAAAGACAGGCAAGGATGGCGTGAATTTTGAATAAAATTTTTATCCACAAACAAATTCACATGCAACCAAGCAAACGCGGTGGCACACGTTGTTAACCGACTGCGAGGACTAGCTGACTTGCAATGCCGCTTTTGCTGGTGGAGCTTTGGGCAATTGAAAATTTCCACACGTCATCAGAATTGCTACACTTTGCAAAACGCAAGGATGTAAGTGCATGTGCCCCGCGCTTCTCCAGCAACGAAACTGTACCGAAGAAGTGGGAAATAGGTAAACGATCAATGAAAACAGTACGCCGGAATAAACAATGCTGAGCTAGAAGTGTGTGTGTGTGAGAGGGAGAGAGACAAGTGAGAGAGTGGGGACACATCCGGATAAGGAAAGGGTGAAAATGCACCAAGAAGGAAGTGGGAGATGGTTGAATGCGAGGGGAAGGCAGGAAGGAAGGAAGGGGGGGAGGGGTGAGGGGTTCAGGAAGGAGCACGCGACAAGGCAAGCATCATTCGTTCGCACACACGTTAAACAATCGCACGTTTGTGCTTCCGTTTGCCGGTCCATCCGCACGGAAGCCATTACAGTGGAGTGCAATTTTTGGCGACACTTTGCGATCATGGCAAATTAGAAATAATGTCATGCACAGTAAATTGTCTGATCTAGTGGCTGGTGATGATGTTTTGAATTATGGTAAATATCGATTACATAACAGAGCTCTTTTGCTAAAAACTATAATAATTATAGATTGTTTAAAACAAAAAATCTTTTTACATGAAATATGAAATATATGAATGAAATAATTTATGTTACAATACTTCCTCGTTTATTCATCATTTATCTTATGATATTCAATGTTTTTGAAAATTCACACAAATTTTGCCAAACAAAAAATCCAAAAAAAAGCTGAGTGTAACAGCCTGAGTCCAATCAACGGCTTATCAATGATTGCTTTCGTAGATTTCTTCCAATATTCACCTCCTAATATATTTTAATTCACCAAATCGTCCGCTATTTATTAAAAACAAATCTTTACATTAAATTAAATCTAAAAATCTATTTATGCCCATAAAATAGCATAGTTGCATGCGAACTGTACGATCACCGTGCTTATGCTTGCCGCCCCGCACGGCTCACTGTGCGGAAATGTTCGTATGTGTGCATGTGTACGTGTGTACGTTCATCATCATCGATCAATGACAGTGATCTTGGCGGAAGCATGCGGGTGGTCCCATATAATGTAGAAGTCAACAGTCTCTCCTTTTCGTTCCTTCGCTTCTCCATTCTCTCTCTCGTCCGTCTTTTATTCTCCTTACCACCGCCACCGCCACCATCCCACACAACCCCCTACTCCTTACGGTGATTTTTTTTTGTTTTCGGCCTGCTTGCCTTCCTCATGCATCTTAATCTTGTGCGTCTCCTTTCTTCCGACCGTCCGCTACCCGCCAACCACACTCAAGCAATACACACCCAGCACCACGATGGGATCGCACACGACGTGCTCCAATCGCGGGGGTAAAGAAATGGAAACATCAACGATCCTCAGTCCACCCTGTACCTTACCCTGCCCGTGTCGTCCCTTCCAGCCTGCTGCTGTCAACCTAACGAAGCAATGATCCAGAAATGCGATCACACCAACACCGATGCGCGACGGTGGATGCTGCGTCTGCTGGTGTTGGTACGGATCACATTGAGCTTGATCGGTCAGTTTTTGTCTGGAAAGATTTATGCTGCGAGTTGTTTGAAACCAACATTTCACTGCGCTGCAATAAACCGATCTGTATGAAAATATGAACCAATATGGTTGTGAAACCCTCGAAATCTTCGAACACTAACCATGACATTGCATACTTTAAAATTATTTTATATATTGTTGAATTTGTATCACTAACGTCGATTAAGAGATAATTGCAAAAAAAAAGTTTTTGAAAGTTTTGAAAGACTTTGGGCATTTGCCATATTGCATACATCTTATTTTTGGATCTAAAAACTCCTTTCACATTAGTTGTAAGACATATCCACCTCCGAACCGTGAAAAGGCACCTTATCCCGGGTGAGCTCGGTTGATTTATGTTGATTAGCATTTGAACTCTATTTGAGTTTATTTTTAGTAGTCTTATTTAATATTTATTTTATTGAATCGAAAAAAAAACGAAAAAAAACTGATAAATAAATTAAATTTTACAGAGTTTTTTAAATTTAATTTTAAAATGAGTTCTAATTCTCAATATAAATTCAATCAATTTATTTAAAAAAAACAATCGTCTTAAAATTAGCACCAAACTTTCGGCAACACCTACTGGTCCATGCTTCGCCAATGCGTACGCACAGGCAACAAGTCCTACCGTTCAACGCCAATACGCACACTAGCATCAGCACGCACCACGCACACATCCACCCCGGTAAGGGTGGTTTGTCCGGATTTCGCTGAGGCTATGCTCATGTAACGGATAGCAGCATAAACGACTTTATAAAATATTTTACTACATATTTTCAAAAACACAAACAAGAGTGTACAAACGAAAACATTCACTTGCTTTTAGTGTATTTCATGTTTTCTGTTAGTGTAGGTATATGGAATAATGGATCCATTGCTAGACCGTGGCCTAAGCACCGCATGAGCAAGCCCACTGTTCATTCCCGGTGCGCAACGGTGTAGGTAAGATGGCCGACTTTTATTTGATCGAAAACAATCGCGCAGAGCGGACGCAAACTTGATCGCTGCTCCCAAGGTGTGTTGCTGAGATGTGAGAAGTCTCTTGCGATCCTGCGTACGACGACGATAGCGAGGAAGACCTGGAGCGTACTGTTTCTGGAGACGGCATCCAAGCATCTTCACGACACTTACGAAGCAAAACTTATTTCTCGCATCCCTTCCCGTGTTTGTGTGTGTGTGATTATACCCCCGAAATAGTGAACGAGAAGTTTTCACAGTGGTGTGGTGATATGCTGCAAAACAAAACACCCGCAGATACGATCATCTCGCGTACTGTGCGTGTGGTGCGCGCGCGCGTTGTTTAGAAAGGAACACGCGGAGCATTTTGTGCGTGTGTGAGTGCGTTTTTGGGGTGTGTTTGTGGGAATAGAAATGTGGATTCGAATCCATAATTAACTAGTACGATAACGCAGCATACTGAAATCTCGGTAAGATCGACCCCGAGGGTGGAAACGTCAAACAGAAGACCGCTCGATCTCTCTCTAGAGCGCTTGTCATAACAATAGTGGGCGCATTTACAAGGAAAAAGTGCGTCGGTGTGTCAAACATAGCAGTACAACACACATCGAACGAGATCGCGCGGCTAGTGTAAATCAACTGTCGGCGGCAATCGTCAAAGAGGATCGTAGCAGATAAACAAATCGCGAGCCGTTCATTGATCGTCAGATCATCAGCACGGTTTTACCGACGGCACATCGGTACGAACTTTCAAAAGCCGAACGATCATTTATTTTGCAGGTGGTGTTTGCATCGGAGTTGTGAAGCCAAGTCTGTGGACAAGTTCGGATTATCAGCGGTCAGTTGATCGCTTTGATAGGAAAACTGGCAGGTAGTGTCACCGAATCCTAGCCACCCTTGGAATCAATAGTGTCCACGTATGTAGAAGACGCATGCATGGATTTGCCGTGTGTGTGTGCGCCCTTTGCGTCCTTCCGATCGCTTATGTTTATGCTGCAGGCCGTCGTATGCACTCCCATGGCGAGCCAGCGAGAGAGACAAGTAAGACATAAATAACATAACTACCGAAACAAGTGAATAAAAGGGAGAACTCAACTTCGACCTTACCAACAAGAAGGGAGAAAAAACGCTATATCCGCGTGTGTGTGTGTGTGTAGTGTGTTTCAAAAGAAAGCCATCGAGGCAAGCGAGAAGAACAAGTGGTAGGGAGGGTGCCTCGGGAAGGTGAAACAAAAAGTCGAACAAAACAAGCAGCAAGAGCAGAACGCAACACGGAGGTTAAGGAAATTGTAAAAGAAAAAAGAAAGAACGAAGGGCAGCAGCAAAGGCAGGAGGAAAGAAGGAACAGCCGAACGAAAGGCGGAAGGGCGAACACATACCCTCCCGGAGATCTTTCCCATTCGAAGAAAACAAAGTACGGAGGTTTTTTTTTTGGAAGCCAGAGGCCCAGAGTGCGTGGCCCAGAGTGCGTGCGATGGTGATCGTTTTTGGTGTCCGTGTGTGAGAGAGTGAATTTTCCTCGATCTTTGCATTTCTGTTTGGACCACCGCACGCGCGCGTTAAGACTCGATACTCGGCTGCAGAGATCCCGCCGCCGTCAGAAAGGGCTTGTCATCGATCGGAGTGGGGTGGGCATCTTGTGCGATTACGGAATCGGAAAAATCGGATTCGTGCCGCGTGTGATTTGGTTTATTTTGTGTTCCGGTGTGCTAGTGTGCAAAAGTGTATCCATCTCTGAAGTAAATCCAGTGTGTTCTGTCAGTGTGATTAGCGTGGTAGGCGAAGCAGGTGGTTGCACTTGTGTGGAGAAAAGGTGGTTTGCCGTCGCAAACCTAGCAACCGAATCGAATCAACCCTAGCAACAGTGTAGTGTGAACGTCCAGCAACCGAACAACGGCGGGGTATGGTAGTTGCGTTCTCGGGAAGATGTGTCACTCAACCGTCGCGGCACGTGTGGTGATCTATGCTTTCGATTTAAATTTCTCCCCATCCGCGGAAGTTCTGTGAGAGCAAGGAAGTGGTGGTGCATACGGTGGTGCGTGTGAAGATCACGCGACACTGTGTGTCAATATCGTTCGAGAGTGAATGTGAAGCAACGAAAGAAATTTTCGAAAGAAAGTGAACGAAGTGAATTCCTCAACAAATTCTTCCTCCAGCTTGAGGAACTAGTTGTTGTTGGTAAAGGTAGGCGAAAAAATAGAAGAAGAAAATAGTACACAACAGTGATACGCGTCAAACAAACAATGGTGGTACCAACGATGGATAGCTTACCGAGGGTACCGGACACCCACGGGGACACCGTGGACGAGAAAGTATTTTCCGACCTGTACATCCGAACCAGTTGGTTCGATGCAACGATAGCACTCGATCAAATAGAAAAGGTAAGTCACACTACTCCACTAGGGTTAGCTATCGTCAGTAATTCTGGGTCTAGTCTGGAAACATCTCAGAAAATGATCTTCAAAGCAACACTAGAATTTGTCACCAAAGTTGAAAAACAATCTTCCCACTCGTAAGGGCGCTCTGAAACCTAAGCGGACCGGGACCGGGATTGAGTGGACAGTGGCGGATATTATTCCATTAACCATGAACAACTCAATCTACGCACCGCTGGCATGAACAACGGTCCGCAATGTGTAGGGTCCGCGTTTCGACCACAGATCCCAATACTCTCTACTCTCCGGGTTTGATACGGTCTTTCTGATCATGTTCAGGGTTGGGTCCTCCCTACTTTGCCGCACAAACACACACACGCATGCACACTATGTTGCGTGCTCTTTCATTCCTTCAAGCGCATAAGCGCTGGCTGGCGGGGGTACGGTTGTCGAAACTTTGTCCGAAGGTGGTTCTCCTCGATCGAGAGGCACCCCGAGATGAAGGACAGCCGTGTCGAAGGGAAAAAATACAACACAGCAAAAAGAAAAAAAAAACTGAACGACACACACCGCCCGCCATCAGAGGGAATGCGAACGGAATGAAGGGAAAAGTAAGACATTAAAAGAAATAATCTATCCCAGCCTCTCCGTGACGTTCCCGGCTTCATCCCTCTTTCTCGATCGTAACCCGTAATACTACTCTGTAGTTTCTATACACACACACACACACACACAAACGCACACGATCGGTCTCGGTGTGTGATCCGCGCGGAGGGCAAAAAGGGCCAGTGTGGGTTTTTGGGTTTTTTTCTTTTTCGGATGCTGCGAGCGAGTTGATTGTACCCGACCCCGAGGCGCACCGACGCCTATGAACTTTGAACGGCGGTACGAACGAGACCTGTAAAATAGCTGAAGCGCGGGAAGTTTCGGAGGAGGAGGTCTCAATCATGATCGACTACGACAGTTCCCTAGGGCACCAAATTCTTATACCTCTTGGGAGACACACACACACACACACACATCTAGGTGCAGATGAGCATGGGGACAAACTCTACTATCTTAGGATTAGAGAATTTATGACTTCCAAATTGTCTCCGTGGGACTCAAAGACCCATCTTTCTTAGTTGGTTGGTTTTCGGTCGCGAGTCAAGCTATTTCGGTCTTTCTGTGACACGTCACATGTGTGTAAGTTTTGGTTCGAAATATTCCAGTTCCTAACATGCGTACCGTCTATTACGCTCTGAGACGTGCTCTGGGACGCGTTAAACGTATGGTAGAAAGCGGTATAGAGATGGGCGGGACGGAACGGGCATAAGAAATCGGTGAATGAACAATACAATTGAATGAAACCGACCTCGGTACACTTCGGTAATCGTAATAGGTTCCTTGACTGTGACTGTATCCGCCCGCCTGCCACCGCCCGTGGCACGCGCGACTCCAAAGGCTTGATAAGCGTCGCTCCAGCGTCACCAAAACAAGACATTGAATTTACAAACAATTCCAGTCCGATTTAGTTGTCTAGGGCGGGGTGACCACACGCCCGTTCGCAGCAATGTACGTGCTCGGAGTTAGTTATGAATTGGGGATACCCCAAGCAACAAGAACCCCCCCCCTCCCAGGCTTGACATCGTAGATCATCCGCTTAGGCGAAAGGGTTGGCAAACTGATGGACTGGCAAAACGTGCCGCATGTCCATGTCTGCCAAGAGGGTGGGAACTCCCAGACAATTGCGCGGGTTGGCGGGCAGTGGACAGCATTGAAATGGTTAGAGATCACGTCGGATCTTCGATGGCGACATGATGCCCTCGTTATAAATCATTCGCCAGTACGGCTTGACGCGTACCCGTATGGATGGGCCAGACAATGCGCATTCTAGGACCCAGAGTACTTGTGGTAATCAATTCTGGTTCAGTATGTGTAAGCAGTTATCCATCATTGCAGGGCAAAATTTTTTTTAGACCATCGAAGGTTAGGTAAACCACATTTGGATAACATTATAACGTCCACTTTTTCTAGCCGATACAAGTCAAGTCAAGCGACATGGGCTATGAAGCTGTAGTACCGAGACCGACTGGAACGGGTAAACCTCTGGATAGACACGAGATTTGCATTAGAGATGAATTTCTCACTTCACCGGGCTGGTGATTTGTGCCCTAGCTGTGTTTATTGCCAGTTTGCTTGTTCTTACTTGGTCTGGCCGGTTTACGCAAGCCGAAATGCGTCACGATTAGCAGGACACGCAGGATTATTAATCGTTTTTCGTACGCATACTGTCAGGTCGAACAGGGTTGGGGGCAGTTTGTCTAGCAAACGAGGCACGATCGATATATTTTGAAGTTTTCTCGGTCGCTTGTTAGGCAATAAAGCTTGTTTGAGAACACGAAAAATTATGTTTTTGTAATTAAATGATCTAACTCTTTCTAGAGCTGTGCTTTCAATATAGAATATATTTTAAACTGATCATCCTATTCAGATCACCATTTGGGCTGTTCTTGTCCTCACTTCTCACTTCTCTGAGTCGACTGTTATGAGTCATACCCTGGGATTCTATGGTATTAGGCATGACCTTTCTATGCCTTATTTGGTTCGGCTTCTAGTTAAGGTTCAAGAAGTATTCCCCCATGAAAACCGGAGTTACTGTTGTTCAAATCACCATAGAGATCAGACAATCCAGACCCTAATTCAACTCGCTTCTTGCTACTTCGGATCAATCTGTAGCAGTAGAATGGAAATCTTTGATATCGTAAAGTATTGTTCATTTAGAATTTGGTCACTCTATCTTATGTATAGTTGAGCCCCCAGTGGTGCTATATGGAATTTTTTGGCACCTATGAGTAGGTATTGAAGCACTCCTCCCTCTTATGGAGTGGCTTTGGCATGATCGGGCTTGTTTGAGTTATTATTAACGATTGAGCTGCAACGTAGACAATTAATTGTGCACAACCACTTAGAAAATTCAACTTGGTCTGGGAGAAAAATAGGAAAATGCCTTAAAAACGCGTCTTATTCTTTTTAACATGCTTTGAGGCGATTTCGGAAACGTCAAAGCATCACTACAAAGGTAAATCTAAATCGTCGTCAGCTGAGCTGGAAGGTGTTGAGAGCGTTACAGGCTCTCAACACCTTCCTTCCGGCTCTCGGACCTTGGAATTTCGGATGGGGATATTGCGAAAAAATACGGTGCAGCATAAGTACCGTCAGAAGATTCGGATTGAGTGCAGACTACCGCTCTTTTCGAGCCTTAAAGCAACCAAACAGAACTCTGAAGCATAACTACATCACCAAATCACGTGCCCCAAAAATTGTATGATCAGGTTCTAACGAGGTACGCGTGTTGCGTTTTTATGGATGACGAAACGTAGCCAAAAATAGATTTGGGGCAGGATTCTGGCAAAAGCTTTTGTGTTGCCGCAGCACGGGGCGATGTTCCCAGCAAATATAAGTTCGTTTTTGCTGACAAATTTGCCCTTTGCGGGCCATCTGCAGCTGTGGGCACAAAACACAGGTTTTTATAACAAATCAATCTATGAGCTCGACAGTTTATGAAGATCAGTGGCTGGAAAAGTGTGCTTTGCTGTTTATTAAGGCTCATAAAGGCCCAATTAAGCTCTGACCAGATTTGCCAACTGCCCAACACGCATACTATTGGAAAAGACAGCCACTGAAGTGGATAAACCAGTTGTGAGGTATCAAAAAGAACAATGAAAAACATTTCGTTTGATGTAGAAATTATATTTCTACGTTAACAATTTCTCGTTTTACAGCCTATGATGAGTGACCAAATTTGAAATGAATGACACTTTAATATTGAATGTTACAATAAAAATTATGAAAATGAAACACCCAACTCCAGCGATTGGGGCACACATTGCGGAAAAATGTGCAGAAATAAACAATAAGCCAAATGGCGGATATTTATGTTTACATTAGCGTTCAATGATATTGTTTTGATTGTGTACTTCGCTACCATGATCATCATCATTCAGCAGCACACAATGGCGAACGGTGGGAGATTTTTGTTTTATTCGTCGTCGGGGTGATTATTATACTTTAAATATTTAACATTTTTCGCTACCTTATACTAGCAGTGGAATGTGTTAAAAAAAAAGCAAAGAAAGAAGTAAACACATTTTTCTTTCAAACAACACCGACCTTATCTTGATTTGCGGATTTGCCTTCCGCTGCGCTTGTGATCTTCAGCCCGAGTTTGTTTATTCGCGTTCGTGTGAATGGGTTACAATTTAATAATGCATCTGTGGCGTGAAAAGATGGGTGAGCCGAATAGAAGCAAAACGCTCAACCCTCGGGTTATCCGTCACAACACAAACCAAACAAAAAGCCTCCCAGCGCGGTTACGATGGGCGATAAAAAAAAAAGTACTTCGGCCCGCGGTCTTGCACGAGCAACAGCAAATGAGCGGAATAATTAATCATCAGCATTGTGGTCGCAAAATTAAACCACCAACTGCAGCGTAACCGTCAGCGAAGACGGGAATGAAAATTTTGTAACGCGTGCTCTCAAGAGTGCAGTTTGGCGTAATTCCATCCCGGCACACTGGTGGTGCGGCTATGCCCGGTTGTATATTTGTTTTTTACACTTCTGTTCCTTCTGAAATGGTTTATGATGCGGGTTTTTTTTGCTGGTGCTAAAAAGGGCTTCTTGGAACATCAAGCAATTAGGCATTAAACATGTCTTTTAGGTGGCCGCACTCCTATGCACGGCTACAAATTAATGTCAATGTGGCTTTGATGTTCGGAATCGCTTTCTCTTCCTGTTGTTTAAGTTTCTTTTAAGTTAAACAGTGCAGATATGATCATAAAAAGCAGTGTTTTATAAGAAGAACGACATTCAGCAAGCAGTGATAATTATTTCCAAACAATTAGCTTTAATTAAAATATAATGTTGCCCAATCGAATCTGGCTTTATTAGACAGGGTTGCCATTTATTTATCCTGCGTCTATGAAGCATACATTACAAAACAATGTTTACGAGACACTGCCAGCACATGACAACCATTTACAGTAATGATGTCGAACATATTTTATCTATTAAATGTTTCCATCAAATACTCAAGCAATATTCCCTACACGTTCTACTTTATGTGCCCCTCCCCATTCCAATGTGCCATACGGACGGCAGCTGAGGACGGCAATCTAAAGTAGAGAAGGTGACAGTTATGTTGCAGTTAGGTAACAGGCGCCTTGATTGCGTTGGGTGCGATGGGCCCGTGAGGGAAGTGAGAAGAAAATTTCTATTTCCATAGATAATTTGCACTGTTTAATGTTGCTTGCAATTGCTGGCTAACAGAGCCGTGCGGAGAGAAGGCAAGTGATGACATTTAAATCTTCTTTAACGGACCGTATATCCCGTGAGGTTATTTTGCGGCATAAAGGGTTATTAGCTTTGATTCTTTAATTAAAAATAGATTTTAATGTTGGTGCTAAAACAATTTGTTGTTATAAAAATAAAAGAATTTTTAGTTTATTTACAAAAATAAATCTTCGTGGTTAATACCTTTTTTTGTTTGAAAAGTATACACGGTGTGCACGATAAATTTGACAGTTCCTGTGGGAATTGAAAATTAATAAAAAATAAATAAATGTTTTTCTACAACCTTTAGCTTATCATGTTGGCTGCACAAACTACTCAAAGTAACCACCCTCGGCATCGACGACCGCCTGTATCCGCTTCCGGAACCTGGAGCAAGCTCGGACAACCGTAGCCCTGGGTAGGGCCACAAAAACGGTCTTAATTTTTTTGCAGTAATTCTGCTTTTCTGTTGCAGGACGTTTGGTTTGTTATCCCTTTCATCCATGCCCCACATGAAATAGTCCATCGGGTTGAGGTCCGGGGAGCTAGGATCCCAAACATTGGGGGTGTTAAAGTCGTAAAAATGGTCTTTTAAGCCATTTTTGCGCTTTGACGCCCGTATGACAAGGTGCCGAATCGTGTTGCCACACATACGGCCTACCATTGGCCACTTTGGTTATCACATAGCCGTCTGCGTTCAGTCCCAGGCTCTGCTTAAAGAAATGTTGAAGAACTCGTCGTTCCGTAAGCAATCCGACCGCCTGGTATGATCCGTTGTAGTTTTCAACCTGCTTGCGAATATCCTTCACCGTGTTTATTGCACACTGCGCCGCCGTCTTGATGTCCCCCGGTTTGTGTGCTTAGTCCCGGCGGGTTGCACTTATTGTGCTCACTCGACATTTTTTTCACCGTTTCCAAACACTAGTGGCTTTCGAATGACGTATCGTTGGTTTTGATACGATAATTCAATCACGAACTATAAACGAAATGGCCAAAAGTGTCAAATTTATCTTGCACACGGTGTGTAACTACTCTAATTGAAAACTTCTTCTAAATATCTGGGTCCGCCTACCAAATTAAGGCAACTTTGGCTTGATTTAAACATAATCTGGATACAGCCAAAAGGCCTCTTTCGTATGGGATATGGACCTTCCCCGGATGGGATTTGATACCGGTCCCTCCGTAATAGCAACTGGCGCCGCTAACAACGCTTCCATCGGGCCGCTCCATTGCAATGCACACTAGAGGCGATTATGTGCGAAGTTTACGATTACTTGTCCCAACTGTAAACTCCTGCGTAGGTCAGTTACGATCGTATCGACCTAATGTTTAATGAAGCAAACAGAGCAAACAGAGAAAGCCAGGAAATAAACGCACGACAAAAAGAAAAGATTACACGGCGCCCGCAAAAGAGAAATGGTGATGATGTTTCACGATTTCCCATTCAGAGACGGTCTTGTTATTTTGTACTGCTTCACTAGATTGTTTGTATCACTGTAACGAACGATCGACTGTGGAGAGCGGTTTTTGATGCAGAATAATGAATCCTTAATTCGCGGGTCAAGAAAAAAAATACGACAGAAACTTGAGGATAAAAGCTGTACGTCATTTGCATGTGCATCGTTGATGATGAGACACTCCCACCACCTTTAAAAGGGGAGGGGGACGAAAGAGAAGGACAGCCAGAAGAAAATAGTCGAGACTCCGAAAAAGAGTTTTGATGACGAACATGGTCCAAAACATGCGTGACGCTTATGTGGCGTACGGATGGAATCGGAATATCGGATTTTGGAACCATATTTGGCGCATACACGAGGGCGGGGTGGTATCCACACATACACATACGCATATACGCAGCAAGCGCCCGCGGATGGATGCTGTTAGTGTTATTGCTATTAGTGTTATTGCTGTGCGTATGTTGGCGGGCGTGCGAGACCACCCGGCACGATGCCACCTTGTGTATGTGTGTGTGTGTGTATATACGTACGCAGTGGTAGGGTGATGGGTGACAATCGGGGGAGGCGCCCCACTCGAATCGTGGAGAGGGGGGAAGGGGTTTCGTCCGCCTTTCTGCAGCCCGGGCCCGGCGGGCAAATTTGATCGTTGAAAATGTTTGTGCACCATTGCTGGAGCAGCCCGCTTTTTTTGCTGTACGTATGAGGAGCGCTGCCCTGTGGGGTTGTGTTTTGATTGTTAATTTTCCCCCTTGTTCTTCACAGTTGCTCCGTGTTAGCCGTAGTGGCCAACCGAGTGTGCGTCAGTGCTCGCAGTTCAAATAGAGCAAAACTGCGACAATACGGTAGTTAATAGTGATTTTATGAGACTTCAATCGATTCATATTCGCCGAAGGTACACGCCGAGGAACTTATGACGATCGCAGTTGATCTTTTTCTATCATTTTAGTTTTCAGTATTTTTGTAAGGCAGGATTTTGTCTAGAAAAGCAATGAAATTTAGTCTCACAATACACGTTTCCTTTAAGAAGTCACATAAAATTGGCCCTAAACAGCAGGCAACTGTTTCTACTGTTGTGTCGTATTAGTCTGATGTAAAGCACGCATGTCCGATCATCACTTGGGGCATCTTAGTGTTGTGATACACAGTACTGGACAAAATAAATCATACGCGCAAAGTAAAAATGCTCTTTGTGGAGTATTTTCTTTATTTTTCAGATAAAAACCATGATTTATTCGGAAGAATTATAGTATTTTCAATAAAGTTTTAACATACGGCCAAAAAAAACAACTGCGTTCTTCAAATCTAAACGAATTAAGGTGCTCGAATGGCCACCCCAATCTCCAGACTTGAATCCGATAGAGAATTTGGTGTGTTATTTGGACGATAAAGTGGACAAAACATCGATTACCAACCAAGACGACTATTTTGATGTTTTGAAAACAGCGTGGGAGAAAATTGATCCAGGATATCTACGGAATCTCGTTGAAAGTATGCCTCGTCGATTGGAAGCGGTGCTGAAGGCGCAGGGTGGTCATACCAAATATTAAGGGTTCAAAAATAAAAGGAG
This sequence comes from Anopheles maculipalpis, assembly GCF_943734695.1. Lineage (NCBI taxonomy): Eukaryota > Metazoa > Arthropoda > Insecta > Diptera > Culicidae > Anopheles > Anopheles maculipalpis. The sequence goes on from NC_064871.1 coordinate 76,260,362, forward strand.
ATATTTGATATCAGCATAACTTGTGAATAAGAAATCTGGTGTATGATTTATTTTGTCCATGCCGATCCTCATCCTTTCCTGAAAGATAGCATATATTTAGAAAGTCATGGATAATTCTAATAACTTCACTTCTACAACATTATTGCCTGATAATAGGGCAACAACTTTCCTGAAGATAGCATTGTTGTAACTATTACATTGAAGGAAATATTGAGCTTGTAGAAAGAATAGTTAAAGCGTATGAATGATTTTGTCCAGTACTGTTGTTGCCTTCTTTCCCGGCACGATCAATTACTGGAGCAGGGACACTTCGGGAAAGAGAGAGAGAGAGAGAGAGAGAGAGAGAGAGAGAAAGCGAGAGGTATAGAGCGAGTGAAGGAAGGAGCAGGAGCAGAAAAAGGGAGCCACTGCGCCTCGAAGTCGCGGTGTACGGTTGCGTATGTTTTCATTTCAGTTTCTCGCCCAGCTTTCCCACCGCTTGATCCACCCCGATGTCCCCGATCGAACCGGCGAACGATCGCGACCTTTCCACCGCGATGCTCTTCATTTCTTGGTGTGTGTGTGTGTTGCGTTGTATCGTAAATATAGAGCGGGGAGGGTGGGGACACAGGGGCATACGATGGGAGGAAGTACCACTGCGCCGGGACCACCGATGCGGTAGGTCCAAATATCAGATTAAACAATTCCCTCATACCACTCGTTCGCGCGCTTCCGCTGCGTCTCCGGGCCCATCCACTCGCTTACACACTGTCTCGCTGTTGCTGCCGACTCGCCCTGCATCTCTTGGGCCCCAACGCTCAGGAAAGGCGCTTTTTGTGCGAGCGAGGTGTGAGGTGCGTATGGTAAGAAGATAACGAGGGGGACGGTGCGGTGCTTTCTTGAAAGCGTGGACCGCATTTTTTGAATCGCGCATCGTATTCTGTGTTTTTGTCGTCATCGCCCGTCTCGAAAATTGGTCCGGTTCCTCACCGGTGCGTGTATGCTTTTTTCCCTCATCCCGCGGTGCGTGTGTGTGCGTATGTCGCATCCTCAAGCGCGATTTCATTCAGCGTTTAATTCGTGTTCTTTTTTTTCGCGGCTAATTTTTGTATCTCTCTTCGCTTGATTACGCGCGGGGCAAAAAGGAAATCGAGCGGAATAAAATGCCGGCAATGGTTTTGCGGTAAGTTTTTATGTACACCGGTTTTTATTTTGTCTTTTTCCTGTGCCGTTGGTTCCGGTATCCCGGAAATGATACCGTTTATTTGCGTTTGCGTGTGGAATGTCGGAACTGTCGTAAAAAGAAACATCGTGGATTGAGGAATTTTTTTCTTAAACTATTTTGCACCGTCGACAATCTGGAAATTTTTAAGCTGTCCAAAAAAAAAAAAGAAGCATTGAAAAATGTCTATAAATGTTAACACCTTCTAGAGAACGATGGTGAAAAAATAGCGACCAGTGTCGGGCCCAAGGTCCCACGTTGTCCTACTTCTTCCTTCACCCTCTAGGCATATTGACTCTAGGTATGAAAAATGTAAAGGAATGTTGTGTTGTTGTTGTTGACTGGTGGACCCCTGTCGCCAACGAAATTCCGCCTCACGAACGCCAAAGTGCAGGAAGGTTGATGGGTTCACATGGTTCTCGTTCCCGTGCTCGCCCCGTTCATTCTTCAATTAACGACCAATTTACAGTTCTGCTCAATTTATCGCCACCGGGAAAGTGTGAAAAGTAAATAGCATCTGGGGCTGTAAAAGTGTGGGTTGAAAAGATTTTTTTTCGAAGCAAACAAAACACCAATGCTAGACGAATCGCATGTGTTTTTAAAAAGTTGTTTTGTTTCTTTTTACAAAATTTCTTAATTTTCTTTTAGAGTTTAAATGTTTTAAACTCTTAAAAGATTTTTCATATCTTGCATATACAATATGTCTCATCTGTTTGAACTATTTTTCATATTTATGCTATTTAATTAATTGCTCTCCTATCAACAATCATTCGAGAGCTTCAAAAGCACACTCAGAAGAGAAAAAGTACAGCCGGAAAAGGAAAACAACCTGTCAAAATGCCACAATTAGCCACCAAGGAAAGGGCTACTACGGTCACGATTTGATGGGAAATATGCAGACAGAAAGGGAGAGAGACAACAGCAAAAAAAAAAAAGGCACCAGCAACAACACTTATCTCCGCCGGTGGTGTGGGGGGGGGGGGGGGGGGGGATTTTGGTAAATAGCGAGCAATTCCGTGCGGACTATTACTACGGTTCTGTTGTGATGGCTTCATCTTTGCCGGCGTGCGACCACACTCTACACGTCGTCCTCGCCGTGTGCTGTGTTCTACTAAATAAGTCATTACCGATTCACCGTTCCGTGTGGCCTGTGCGATATCTCAGCCCTCGTCCGAAGAAGAAGGAGAAACCGGTGGAGAACGAACGTGGTGATTTCTCCCTTCTCGGGCACTCCCTTTCCCTTACGAACCCTTTTGGCGAGGGCATCGAGAAAACCGAGCATCAAAATAAAGGCGATACCACCCCGAAAGTGGGCTTTTGCGTGTGAGATGAAGTCTTTAGTTGTGTTTTGTTTTGTTGGTTCCTACCTTCGTTCGTCCATTTGTGTGTGTATGTGTGTGAAATGGGAAGGACGCGAAGAATAACTATGATTTCTTAATGCAACGGAACAACGAATCTCCCTAGCGCATTCGAATTCGGGGACTTTAAAGCTTCCCCGCGATGTTGATGCTTGATTGAGCTTGTCTTCGCATTTGAAAAACGGAAAAGGGTTGAAGGAAAGCTCACATTCTCTACGCTCTTCTCCGTTGGGGATGTCTTTTGTACTCCCTCTCTCTCTCTCTCTTTATTGACAGGAGCGGGGGGGTGGGTAGTTTCAACAACGATCACGACGATGATGATGATGTTTTCTTCATCCATTCAGACACAGCTTCAAGACACTGTTTCCAACAGTTTTCCAGCCACCCCAGGCAAAGGAGTTGGTGAGAGGATCGCTCGGTAGTGACGGATCTCCTCCAGGGGTGGGGAGGCACTTCGTATCACTCCTTGGGCGGTCGAGCGCCGGTAGTGAGTAGTAACACAACCGATTTATTGTTATTCGTTCTTTCAAGAGCAGGGAGAGTACGTTAAGACCTTTTTTAGTTGTTGGTTGGATTCTGTTTTCCCTAGTTTTATCCCTTTGCATGACTACTCTATTCACCACTACCGTAATTATCCCTCGGTTACGGTTAGTGGCGTAATGATTCCCTCGTTCCTTGAAGACTTACTTGTGGTGGGATTAGGCCTCCAAAAACAGTTCAAGACAGAGAGAGCGAACGAGAGAGAGGGAAACAAGATAGAGAGTAGCAATCCTCGAAATGCCACCGTGCGTGTGTGTGTGTGGGTAATGGAGTAGTGCAGTCAACATCCAAAGGGCATCCGCCCAGTGTTGGGGTGATGGTGCAGAATAAACGTCTTAATTATATTTTATTTCTTCATCGACCGGAACCGTTCGATCGCGTTTTTTTTTAATGTCTTCTTTTCGTTGTGCCACGATTGAGTGGTAATAGGCAGGAGGCAGAAACTACAGCGCAAAACAGGGAGGAAAGAAAAAAGCGACAGCACCGACCACCACCATTTAAGCATCCCCTTCGAAAAGAGTAAAACAAACGGCAAGGAAGGAGAGATAGAGAGTAGACAAGAAAAAAAAATGAGAATGAAACGTTTGTTGTGTTTCGTTTTTTTTTGTTCCACTTCATGTTTCATCCCCCTTGCCACCCTTTTTTTTACTATATGTACCGGTGTGTTTTGTGTGGCGCTTCGTGGAAAACGTGAACGGAAGAGATCAAGCTCAATTTCTGATCAATTGGCCGCCATCGCCACCGCCAGTGAGTCGCGGTTGACTGCGATGGCGCTGTGTGTGTGTGTATGGGAGCACATTTTTTTACGGGGTAGTTGGGTGAATTCGTCATCGTTTTCGTCTCGGAGCAGCTGCACCCGGGAATCTGTAACGAATGACCGATGATCAGCTAGAGGAAACCGCACACACACAAACACACGCAGACGAACTTTTTTTCGTGGAGGTTGGGGGGGGGGGGGATGTGGAATTTACGAAATCAAAAATCGATTAATGTTTACGATCGATTCATTCGTTGTGTGTGGTTAATGTTTTTCTTTTTGCCATGTTAATCTTGCCAATTTCTTGATCATTTTGGGTAATCATAAAATTAATTCCCGTTTTTGCCTAATATATGCTGTACTGTGCGTATTTTGTAGGGCAGCTCGGTGGTGCAGGCGACTACGGCGCCGGCCTTCATACGGCAGGACTGGGGTTCAAATCAAATCCGGGCTGTGACTTTTGGCTATTCAACTACGTGGTTATCGGCAAGTCTTGTAAGCAATTCGATGGCGGTGTGTCCTTAGAAGGAGGAGGACGTCAAGCCAGGAAGAAGAAGAATGTTCAAATTTTGTAGCTAAAATTGTGGATGTTTTTCAGGGCATCCGTGGCGGAGACATCATCCAAAACCCCAAACGAGGTTCAAATCCCCCTATGTGACTATGTGGCATTAGCAAGTCTTAGTAAGCCATCCGGTGGCAGGCGTGACGACCTTAGAAGAAGAAGAAGAAGCTAATTATCAAAAGACATTGGAGATGTGTTCAAAAGTTGTTAAAATTAACAGCCAATCATTCGCCCAGCGTTGACAATGAGTTGAATAGTCTTACACACATTCACAAGATCATTCTTGATCGCATCATAAAAGACGTACTTTAAATAATGCGCAGTCACACAGATTACAACCCAGCTTCCTATTACCATCTCCCCGTACCCGTTGAAAAGGTTACTGCCAACAGAGTGCTTGAGAAGACTGTGCTGTGGTGAGTTTCGCAATATATTTATTGTAATATCCCTACTTACGACCAGCCTGGCCTGTCGATGGGGGACGAACAATCGATGCAAATCCCGCGCGAATCTCTCGTTACGGGCATATTGCCGTGGGTATCGGTAATGGTTTCATTTAACTCGTCTGAAAAGGCCGCTGCCGGGTGGCCACGAGCAGAACGTGCAAAGGAAGATGCTAAAGTAAGGGTAATGTCTGTGTGTCTGACGGATAGTTTATGCTTTTTTGGATTGAGAGACATAAGCGAGCTTTGGAACGCCGGTCAGCTGGAGCTGGAGCATTAAGTGGTATTGCCGGCTTAAGCGATAGAGAAGAGCGCTGGAGGAAAAGTGGCCTGGCTTCGTTTACTGCACGATCTCACGATACTGGATCGTTGCAGAGAACAAAGCCAGACGGAAAACTAACCCTTGCATGTATGCAAATATTATTTATATTTATTGTAGGTTCTTTTTTTACTAATTTATGTAGAATTCGAGGATTCGTATTACAATTTTAATTACTGTCCACATCACTGGTCAATCCTATAATGATAAATTAAAAATCTATAAATTCGTGATGGAAAATATATCAATGAATTATTTGTCATTTTGATCCTACAGATTACAACAATGATCAATGCTCGCAAAATGCTTTAAAATCGAACCCCACAAACAGTCCAGACGCATCTGTGTTGTCTCCAATAAAAAAAAGACACTCGGCGAGGATCAGTCGGTCAGGAGGAGCAATAATTTTAGTCTTGTCCACTGGGAAAGGACCAACCAACACCACCGCGTATCGTATTTCCACCATCGTCTTTCCCTCACCCTCTCGTGTCCAACATTGTCCCTCTTCTAGTACTCGGAGCGAGAGAGCAATAGCGCGCGCGCGTTTTCCCCTCGTGGTCTTCGTTGTTCTTCACTCTTGTATCGTCGTCGGCTCGTGTATATCCTGCTGCTGCTGCTGCTGCTGCTGGATGACCGGCGACGCTAATGCGATGGATGGGCACAGGAATGTGGCCGACACAGCCGACTACATTCTTGGTTTTCCTCTTCTTCATTACCCCGGAGGAGGGAAGTTTTGATGGGGTGGGGGGGGACCTTCCTTCTTCGTGGAATGCACTGGCAAAACGATTGCCTGGATGATCGAAAGATCGTGGCTGACTTTCGTTATTTACGCGATTTCCCGTTGTCTGGGGTGGGTCGTCTTCGGCTTTTTTTTTGGGAAGGGGAAGCCATTTGAAGGGTGCAGCGGTGGATCCATCCATCCTTGGGGTGTTTTATGTGATGCGATCGCGATGATTCGCGTAGTTTGAGGTTCGTGCAGTGAGGAATAGAATGAAAGAAAAATTGCAGGCCAAAGTTTGCAGCTTCAAGAAAGGGAAGAGAGATTTCAGACAGCGTGAAGGCGGTGGTGGAATTTTGCTTAGTGTTGTCTATCATCTAACAACGGGGTGAGCTCTCGAGCTTTCGCCGATATTCTAAATTCGTTCTTGAAAATTAGTGCCACGTTAGTCAACCCAAGAAAACCATTTTCTATTACAAAACGATCTCCATTTTCTTCTAAAAAAGCTTATGCATTAAAACTGTCATTAGTGTCAAAACAGAAAATTAACAATGCTTTGATCTCTGCTCATCTACATCCAAATATTCCCCCGGCGATATGACCCATTCGTCCCAGGCACACACCTCAAACGGTAGCATCGTTCCGAGTAGTCTTGGAGCGGTTGTTTGCGATCTTTTCTCTTTCATTTCGCCTTGGAAACTACCGCGGGACCGATGCCCCTATCGGGGAGGGGAGCCCACCACGACTGTCGTATTCGAGTGCAATCAACGCTCACGGAACGAGTGTGTTTGTGAACGCGACGCGCTGCTGCAACTAGCAGCGGTTCTCTCTTTGGTTAGTATTTATGCAAATACGGGGATATCCCATTGGGTGGTTCGGACGCCTTCACCGTCCACACCGCGTCCCCTTTTTGTGAAAGATCTGGAAGCAAAGGGAACGCTAAGATACCTAAGGGCCGTACACTACCACCAACCCTTACGTACGACCCCCCGTAGCAGCAGCACTAACTGCTTGGGCTGGGAAAAGAAGGCACACACAAAATTGGAGAAGGTAACAAAAAAGGGTCACCCACTGTGTGGAGCGGCGCACGGATTTGCTGTTGCCCTTTCGCCGCCTCTCCGGCTGCTGGTCGTAATTTTTCTTTTCGTTTTTCCGGCACACGGTGCACACAACGGACCGAGCGGGCGGACTGATCGACCCTGGGGGTCGACCGCTGGACCACCGACCGCTTTCGTGTGGCGTGTTTTGCGCCGGGCACTGTGATTGCCCTTTCTGCTGCCGTTGTAGCGCGCCGGCTCCAGCCGCGATTTTAATGTCTCAATTCAATCCGCGGCAAACTGTGACCACGCTTTTTTTTTTTTAGCTCCCCTTGCCCTCCTGCTTCGGCTGCCCCCGCACGTTGGGAGCAGCGAGTTGATGAAGTTGATTTTATTTTCCGCAGCCGCACAACAGCTGCTCTTTACACGGTGGTGTGTAAAGCGCCTGGCCCGACCGGGTTGGGACGATTTTTCATCGTCGCGCCACAAGTTGTGTGTGCACGCTGTCGTTAAGAAAGTAAGCAAGAAAAACCGTGCAAGATCATTACGTTACGATCACTCCCTACCCCCTCCCCCAAACACCGGTTTGTGGGACGGTGTGGTACTATTTCTCCACCCCCATCCACTCTCTTTTTTGCTTCCTTTTCCTCTGTTTGTATTTGCTGTGTATATTCGTTTGAAGTTGGGGTTTGCTGGCTACCGTGCTTGGCGAGGGAGAGGGGTTGTGAGAGGTCGAAGAAAACCGTAGCGAGGCCTGCAAATCAAACATCTCGAGAGTTTGGACGTTGCCCACGTTTGCTGTCCAGTTGGGATGCCCGGATGCTGGCTGGCGTCAGCTGGCCCCGGGTACGGAATCCGGCACAAATCGTACGCAAGCTTCAATCAATCGACCGCGGTCAGACCTACTGGTCGACTCCGTTGCCATCTGCCTGGTTGCAAGAACACCGTGAGAGAACGGTGGCGGCGGCAGCCCGGCGACACTGTGCGGTCAGAAAGCTACAGCTCCGCGCGTCTGTCTGCTCGGTGATGGGTTTTGATTGCTTTTCTTTTGCTTTTCTTCACAATTTCCACAAATGAGGGATTCCCAGGGCGTGTGTGTGTGTGTGTGTGATCCGCTAGGTAGAGGAAAAATGGAAAATAAAATGAGTTCTTTTTTCTTATACTGTGTGGAACGTTTTTTTTTTTCGCCACTCCAATGATGTTCATCGTTTCTATCTTCTTGCCTTTTGTAAGTCAGTTCACTCGAATCGAATGCTTCATTGGCGGTTTAGATTGGATGGTGATGTTTTTTCGTCGTACGATGGAGACGAGCTCGTCACACTTGCATTGAGAATGACAGCTCAATCAGTGGCGAACAGACTCGACTCGAGGAGGTGGCTGTAATGACAGGGCGAAAGTTGTCAACAGATACACAACCGTTCATTAGGGATTGGTTGCATCTTGGAAGCGTGTTTTTCTGTACGCTGATGAGCTTTTGTGTTGGCTGTGAAAAGGTTTTGATTCGATCACATAACGCGGTGGCACGAACTGATCACAACACTTCTTGCAAAATGTCATCGTCGACGATTTATCCAATCCTCAATTTTTAAAGTTTACTTTCGGTTCGGTGAGAGGGAATGTTCACTTCCCACACACAGACACCGGGAGCTCGCATGTCGCATTCCGTCAAAAGCGCACTCATTAGCGATTCATAAATTATAAACAGTGACAGCGCGGTAGGAATTACGAAAGCCAACCACCAGGGCCTTGTGTCTTATCCCCGAAAGGGGAGGGAAGCAGGGGGGTAGGGGCGTTTGTATGTGACAGTGGGAATTGGTTCAGACATTGAATGAAAATAAAAATTGTAAACACATCCCCCGCACCCACGGAATCAATACAGCGCTTTTAAAAGAGAAGCGTGTGATGGCGCTACGCGCTTAAGATTTGCATATATTTTGCATGTAAAAATAAAACACAAATCACACACCCATGTTTCTTTCATGAAGCAGACACACAAGCACGCATCAAAGGGGGCTAGAGGGAGAGAGAAGGCAGTATTCCAACGCCGCATTTTTTATAAGTGACCATCAGCAGGGCCCATCATCAGCCTCATCTTCATCATCCGGCCGGCATTTAGCGGTCGTTTCGATCCGCTGTTGACAGACCACAATCTCGATCCGATTGACGCTTTGTTTGCGCACACTCCCGTCGTGCCATCTTCACAGTTGATGATGTACTCCACGCACTCCATCTTTGATCCGTTCCGTGGCGTGCCTGGAAGCGGTCGTTGCGCTTTTGCTCGTCCAAAACTGTCACACCGCCTGTCAGAAATGGGAACGCAAGACAACACAGCTTAGACGAGTACGCCACAAGCAACTGGTGCGCCGGGACAAAATAAACATTTTTTCTGGAGGATAAGTGCCGCTGTAAAGATTCGTCACCGACTGGTAGGCGATGTTGATGGGTTTGGTTCGTTGGATTGCACGAATTTATTGCATTATTTGCACCCGCTTGTGTGTGGCAGTCGTCTGTCTGGCGCCAAGTGGTTTTTTTTTTTAATCTTCAAGGAATAATTCAATTAGCAACAAGTTTATCTGGCAGAAAATACCTGCTGGTGTTAGAATGGGAGGGTTTCCAGGTGCGCAGTGACTACAAATCGCTTGTTAATTAAACACAAATACACAGCGAAGAACGTTTAAATAGCTTTTCGTTTAGCATTGATCCTCGGATGGTGTGACCCTGGCCACCTTCACCCGTATGAAAGGTTGGATTAATCTGCGAGTATCGCTTTTTAGCTTATAAATTATCGTGTGCTAGTTGTGGTAGAGCATACTGAGCAAATGCATCCAAATGGGCAATCAAGTTAAATATTATTCCGCCTAGCTTATCTCCATGGACATGAGCGCTTGTGTGTGGTATGGATAAGAATTCCTGAATAAAAGACCCTTTCCGGAACCAAGACGCATCGGTGGACACATCCGCGGATTGCGAAGGAGGGGGGAGGGGGGGACCAATAAATAACTACTCACTGATGGGTAAAAGATTAAATGTGTCATAATTTATGGTCCCACGGTATCTTGCGCTGCTCGGTGTGTGGCATAGAAGCGGTTAAGGCTGTAGAGCAGTGAAGAAGCGTTTCCTGGTTTTCTTCTCCAGTTTCCTTTGATGATATGGAAGGGTTTTCTGTCCGTTTGTGTGTGGTCACACACTGGAAAGACCAAATCCCCCCTTTTGCATTTGTCCACCGAAGAGTCGCGGCGAGACTGTACGGGCTGTACCGGAAATTGGAAGTGGAAAATTCTTCCTATTCTCAGCAACAAGATAATCCGCGCCCGCGTCAAAAGTGTGGGCCGAAATGGGTGAGCTTCGATGTACTTGCCCGTTGCTGACGAAACTTTATACCCACCGCGTGTTGTTGATGTCTTGTGTTCCCTTTTTGCCCCACTGCCTGCACGCCTGGTTTGCCGTTTGTCATACGATCGTGGAAGATCGATCGGGTTCATGGGTGGTGACCGTAAAGTATGGTTCTGTTGGTGTAGCTGTTTTTTTTTCCTTCTTTAATCGTGTGCCTTGTGTCCTTTCTAAGATCATAATACAATGTATCGCGTCGGTCGCAACATTTGTGACCGTGTTTCATGCTTATTCCGATTTTGGTCTGTTCGTTGTGGTTTTTTTCTTCTTCTTTTCCTTCTCCAGCAATATATATTCCGGTTCCGTGGGTTTGAAGTTTTCTGATCTAATAAAATGTATATTCCAATTTTCTAATCCCACGACCGATGGTTTGGCATGGCTTGCAGCACACACCATTCCTCCAAACGAAAATAAATTGAAGTAAGTCATCGCGCTAGACGACACCTAACCCGGGCGAGAAGAACATAGCGGATGGAGTTATTTCTTTCGGTGAGCGCCTGTGGACGATAAATCTTTCCGAAAAAAGAGAGATTGGAAACGAAAGAAAAATGATCCCGAAAAAAAAAAAACATAATCCTACCAAAACTCTGAGGTGGAGGGAGCCACACGCCGTGGAAAAGGCTTGGTAGAGCAAAAGGGAATGGAGCAGTAGTAGAGTATGCTAACATTGTCGTGTGGCGCATGTTTGGCAGCCCACACGCACGCGATCTTCCAGATATATTGGATGTATGGTTTATCCATAGGACTCGGATTTTTTCCAGAGTCTTCTGTTTGCCCGTTTGATCACTTACCTGTTTGTGCTCTTGTGCCCGGTGCTCTCGATCACTCGGTTGGGGCGACAAGCCCAAGAGCCATGTTCTAAATGCCCATTTGTGCCCTCCACAAGCAGCCTGGGCAGGACTGGTTCTATGGCAGTTTGTTGGCCGGATTCGCCAAACCCTTTTAAAACGGCTTTTTTTGTTTGTTTGTTACTGTTCACTACCACTAAAGCCGGGCTGTGAATGTTTGACTGACGGGTTCTGTTTGTTGGCCTCGAGCGACGTCGCACCGTTTTACATGGTGGAGGCTGGTTTCCGAGCTGCACGAGCAGCAGCAGCAGCATCGTGGTTCGTGCTGCACGGTCCTTCCCTGCGTGCTACTTTGTAACAAATCGCATGCTCATCTCTTAATGATGAAAAACCCGCCCAAATCGGTTGCTCATGAGAAGAAGAGTTATATTTAAAAAAAAATGAAAATATAAAAACCACGAAGCGGTTGTCTGCCTTCATCCTGATGCTGTCAGCTACAGCATAATTACAATCGAAACATTGAAAAGGAAGTATCAGCATAGACAGAGCACACTCGCACACACTGCGTGCCCGCATATGAAATCAACACTTTTTTTTGTCAGGGCTCTCCATGCACCACGTGCTTATTGTTGTGTTGCATTCTTGCCCATTAACGCACAGGAACAGGAAGAGCAATAATCACGGTTGTAAGACATATTTACAGTACGAACGTAATCGAGTGTGTTTCTTTTTTGTTCAGTATCTGCGATCGATTTCATTAATGCCACGAGAAATGTGAGATTCTTCATCCACTCTCTATGACACATTAATTCGTTTTAATGCCCCGCCCGCAATCCAACACGAATCTATTTTTACAAATAGCGGAAAAAGGAAATGATCTTGCTCGGCTTTTTTTTGGATAAAGTTGCAGACAGGAAACGCGTGTTCTTTATTGCTTCAGAAAACATATTCCGCACAGCGCGCGCGCGCGCTCGTGTTTGTGCCAATTGACGTGTTTGTATACGAGGCAGTAATTGCAGTGTTGAAAATCATTAACATGCCAGTGACGGTTGGGGATGAGGGACACCGATGGATATTTGTTTCCAAGACATCATCGTCCGGCATCATCGTGACACAGCTATTGGGGGGCTCAAAAAGTACATCCCGTGGGGGCGATGATGGTTGACAACGTTTGACAGATAACACGCATCAGAATGTCAGTTTGGGATCGTTCCCTGTGCTCTTTTTTGTTGTACATGCGTGTGTGTCAAGTATGTATAGCTTGCTGCGAAGAAGACTCCGATTTCACCGTTTGGTCCATCGTAACTTCCTCCCACTTGACACACGGTAGTTGCAGATGGCAGCAGGAAACAGGTCGATAAATTTCCTTTCTCACTCCAAGCAGCTAGTCGTCGAGAGGTGAAAAATAAGATGAATGTGTCCCGAATGTGCCATCAGTCCATCAGGCTGGTCCGAGGGAGAAAAATAAATAAACTAAGCTCCTAAGCTTCTTCTGTTGTGCACAATCGCATTAGGTTGCATTTTTTTCGGATGTGATCTTATGTGATCGTTCGAATGCGTCTTTGGATAATTAGAAAGCAAACATATTAGTTTATTTTACATTCCAACGAACGAGTACCGCAACTATCTTAAGCTCCATAGCGAGCCGCATCTTTCGTGTAGTATTTGTATTTATTTTTGTAAAAAAAAAGCAAGAGGTTGTTTAAGTTCACTAATCATAGTGTTTAAACTCCACGATCATTACCACAAAACATGTATATAATCAAGGTAATTGAAATCATTTGGAGCAACATTTAGTTCCTAGGATTGGTTGAAATGAACAATAATTCTAAATGAGCCTGCACGCCAATGCCTTTTTCCTTGCCACTTTATCCCCGGAGGGGCAAAAAAAACCCCCTAATAGAGACATTTGTTTCACGATCGCAATGCCACCGGCCAGACACGGATGTTTGCGGTTGTTCCACAAATGTTCTCCTACAAATACTACACACCGCGCCGAACTCGACGCTCCAGCAAAACCCAAATTTGAACGGGGCGCATAATTATCGTGGACCGAAAATTATGAGACGCCAGGATGAATGATGTTTGTCTGGCGAAGAGCGTGGCGATCTGCTTCTACTGCTGATTTGAGTGTATTTAGCGTGTAGTTTCCATCCTGCCAGCCGGGCAGATCGTGGCACGCACACGCAAAAACGCACCAGTCTCGGTGAAATGCCAAAGTTATGATGCGTACCTACGAGGTTTGAGTTTGAAGTTTCACCGTAAACCGTAAGCCAAAAACAAAACAAAACTAAGAGGGAAACAAAAAAAAATCCGTCCAAACACAGGACCAACCGCAAAGTTAGCCGCCCCGAACGGACAGCCATGGTAGGGAATGAGAAAATTATATTAAGAAATTATCGGAACATAATTTAAAGGCGGCCAAGGCAACCAAACCAGTAGGCCCTCCCCTGTGTCCGGGATGCGGCGACCGCAAAAGGCGCCAAAGGAAGATGATGCCGGTGAGACACACACAAAAAACATAGTATTCCTCTCGTAGCATTCACTCTCCTCTACGGGTTGTTTTGTTTCTCCCGGTCGCATTAGTTATTATGATCGGGCCCAACCTCGTTTAGACGAGAACGTGGTGTGTGTATGTGTGTGTGCATAGAATAAGGAAAGATCAGAGAAAGATCGCCCGGTACGGCGGCGGTTAAGACATCAGATCTCTGCGAGGATCTCGTCAGGAGTTTCTGCGGGGCGGTGCGACTAGCCCCGAACGATTAGGGCGTCGCCGGGGCGTATTGAGTCGCAACAGCTTCTAATGTCTATGTTGAAGTTTTATCTGGGTGGTTTCAGGATTACATCATCAACGCTCTCATCATCATCATCATTCTCATTTTGTTCATGCAATCTTATGGACGCTGGTGAATCTGAAGACATCATTGAGCAAAACGATTAATGAACGAAACCATTTGGAGTTCAGATGTTCGACCGGTTGAAGGCTTCCGATTCTGGTCGGAAACAGCTGCTCTGTATCTGAAGCTGAGAAAGATGTAGGGCAAAACTGTTCGGTCGAGCAGGATGATGTATTCCACGTCGTTTCGTTGACTAGCTTGGCGGTCTTCTTAGAAGGTTAGGACGATGCAACATGTGTGTGCGTGGTTTGAAATAAGGACGAAAATTCATGACCTGAAAGTGATGTGTTACCAAGAACAGAAAGCGTACTCAGTGTTGGAATATTGTTTGTAACTTCTTTTGGATATGCTGCTGCGACCCTGAGGTCCTTCTAGATCCCAAGAAGGACAACATTTTAGCAAACGAAGGAAGTGTTTTTCTTTTTTTTTTGTTTTCATCAGAATTTTTCGTGATGTTTCCATCCCCGGGGGAGGTCCTTTCGAGCGAGTTGTGTTGACCTTCTCAATACGGTTCGAACGTCAGGGGTCCTTTCCTTATTCTTAGAATCCGAGTTGACGGTCAATTGCATTAACTTGAAGGACTTCATCACTTGTGACGATTGCCATTGCTTTTAGTGTTCTTCTTTGCAGTGAGGATTCTTTGGGGGAGGTACGAGAGATCCTAAACTGTTGTTATTGATGAAGTTGGATTCTAGAAGAATGGTTTATGACACATGGTATAAAGCTATAACCAGCAGTATTCTCATTTGTAGGGCGTTTATTATTAAGAGAGGCCTAAAACTACGCAAAGTTGTAAAATATGATACTTCAGGAAAACTAGGCTTCGTGGCGAGCGCTTACGCTTACTGACCATATACTGTGCATGCGATAAGATCGATACGTGCCTGGCAAGGTAAAACATGTAGAGAAACCGATCTCTCGATCTCGGCGAACCCCAACGCTGGTGGGAATCTCCCTGTAAAACGTAGAACACGGGGGAGGGAAAAAAGGGTTTGTCAGGGATGGCTAATTGCTAGGTAAGAAGCATAAATTTCCTTAATTTCCTAGAATTTGACACAATTTCCAGGAACCGGGAGGCAGAGAGACAGGTTATCTCCTGCGTAGCTCGCCTTCTATGGTGCAATTGATTCCGTAAGGAATGAAAGAATGGTGGAAAAGATACAGTAAAGAAATGAACTGTAGAAAGAAAAAAAATCGAGACCACAACCCACAGCCACACGCCGGGCACGCACGTACAGAGGAAGACGAAGACCTAAAAAAGTAAAGAAAAAACATCTCAAGCCACCCATCGCTGTGCGAGAGAGCACGCCGCGTGGTATGTGGATGGCGACTCCGTCCAAAGACGAAAGACGACGACGGCACACCTGACGACGTCTTATTTACCTCTCGGATACCACCGTGCCCGGACGCTCGCGGGCACATAAAGCAGGGTATACACGGAAGATGGGAAGACGGGTAGGGCTTAACAACCGGTTCGCTATAATTTTCCCAAACCAAATCAACTTTCCTTCACACACAGTCCTCGACCGCCACCGGCGAAGATGACGGGCCTTCGAAAGGCCACCGAGATATGGCGGGCTCACAACTTGAGCGGAGCACTGGATGGTTGATGAAGTTGTCCAGACTTGTGACGCTAAGCGTGATCGTAAGGGGTACGACGGAAAGGGAAAGACACACGCACGCACGCACACATTCAAACGCATCGTACTCGTGGTTCATCTTCTCTCGGTTGTTGGACGGATTCGATGGATGTTTTTGAAGAATAAAAGGCAACACACCATTAAAACGATTGCGGGTTGATGCGTACAATCGTAGCAATCGCGGGTTGTTGTCGTGGAACGTGCGAGAGTGAAATAAATCCGTTACGCACATATGTGGTGGCACATGTGAGGAATCTGCGTAGCTCGAATTCGTGCCCGATCTAGTCGTTATCTGAGTGGAGTTGATCTAGCCTGCTCTGGGTGGCATTGGCTTCTCTCCCATTTTTTCTTCTTTGTAGACAATGGGTCCTCTTCTGGTAGAAATACTTGGAATCACCCTTCTTAATTTAGCATGAAACGAAATAGTAAGATCATTTTCGAAGATCGTTCACAAGCGTCGAAACGTTCAGGGTGAAGGTATCATCAGCATCGTATCAGATTTATTTACCCTCTCCCCTGCTCACAGCATCGAACCGGCGCGATGTGCGCGATGAAATCGAGAGCTTCAGGATCGTAAATATTAACATGCTTAATCAATTAACATAAAAATGTTTGCCCACTGCTTGCCCGGGCGATTGAAGGCAAGCATAATTTAGTATGACTTTCGCGTCGGAGAGTTTCTGAATGGATGTTTTGTAGCAGTATCCCCCGACAAACACAAGGACTTGGATTGATGAAGATCGTACTAAAAAGGGACATGGGAAGGGAAAACTCCCTGGAGTACGAGGAGGCCTTCATTAGTGCTTGAAGTCCTAAGAATGGAGCTTTAAACGGGATCGTTTTGGTGGGATTGAGCCTCATCAAGAGCGGAGTACGAATGGGATCGTTTAAATATATAGCTGGATGTTCTGAGGTATAAGAAGATCTTCTTTACAATCCAAGCTCTATTGGAACGCTTGATCGGAATGATTGGAATGCGTCGATACTATACACCCAATACACCTAGCGCGAGGAAGACTGAGAAATCCCTCGGATCGCAGACATCTGCTCCCATAATTGAGCGAATTTTCGGGGAAAAGCCACCGAATGGAAGTTAAAAATAAAATGGAAAGCCCGGAATCCTGCAACACAACACAAGAACCGCAGCCGTACCTCGTTTTCTGGGTTCCATTTCTAAAACAACCGAACGAACCATCCATGGTTCTGGTTTCTAAACTCTGCACGAAACTACCACAAGAGGAATCGTGGGTCCGCTTTTGAAAGATGCCTTTTATTATTTACCTACCGAAGCACACAATTTGCACCGCGCTTCGGAAGATTGGATTTCCTCCTGGGTTTGGGTTGCCAATAATTTTGCAATAAATCATCCAAACGGAACCCATGGGCATGGGCTCTGCTCTGCCCTCAAACACCCCCCACCCAGGTAACCCTAACCGGGGCATTTCGATTTTTTGTTTTCGCAACCGCTAGTGATACCCAAATTATAAGACCGAAAAGATGGCGGAAGAGGATGATTTGTGTGAAGCTAGCGGCCAAACAATTTGTGGCCGGTTCGATTTACCCTTGGGGGAGGGAGTTTCGTTTCATTTTTGGCTGTTCTTTCAAAAGGGAGCGGTCCGTCCTGTTACGACGATTGCATTAATTAGCAGTAAAAGTTTGGTAATATGTTTCGGAGGGCCTTGAGTGGTTGATTTTCTTGTTCGCTCCCTCTCAAACCAATACCACTGCTAGAAGGCAAAAGATGCGAGAAAAACCAAGTACGAGCAACGTTCAGTAGCCGGACCGATTGGGTTCCCCGGGCTGGCTTTAAAGCTGTGAAAACACTCTTCAGCATGTAGGTTGTAAAAATATGTTTCGTTATAATGGCAACAGCGTTGGGTACTGCCGTGTCCCTGATCCTGTTTCAAGGCTATGAGCATGTGCATAATTTTATGTCCCTGCTGGACTGCATTCCAGACGAGCATTCGATCGTGTTTCGGGACCTTTTTAGCGTGCCGGATGCGAGCTACCTCTCCAGCTACCTACCACCAAGGAACAGGACTAAAGGTATAATCGGATTTATGATGGGATTTGGTGGTACAATCCTATCTCAAGGACAGACTCCCTACAAGCGTTCGGGCACCCTTGTCACAAGCGGATCAAGCACACACCCACCTCGGTGGTTTTGTTTTCCATCCTGTCAACTTTAACAGTTTGGGTTAGAAGAAGCGTAAGTTCTGCTTTATCTTTCACGTCCAACGTTTCTCATCCATACACAATAGCTGAGCTGAGTTCTGATGGGATGGCGTGCAATTTCCGTAAGGTCACCGTAGGTTTACCGAGCGAAGAGTGCAATCAAAACAGTAACCATTTTATAAGTGGATTCCACCGGTGCGCAGATGGCGAAAGTATGTCAATAAACTGTGTGGTCCGGACAGTAAAATGGTTCCTCATGCCAATACGACCTAGCCAATCGGAGACGGCTGGAATGTGTGCTTCGATTGCTCGTATATGCAGGACACACGTGTGTCCAATGGTATTCAGGGTTTGTAAAAGACGGACAAGGGAAAGATTTACAACATCATGCAGATATATGATGGAATTCTTCCCCGTTCGATAAGTTTTGCCGACACATTCTAGCTTTCCCCTTCACTGTTGGTGGTAGTTGCGATTGCACTTTGGGCAGCGCACATTGCAACCCGTCTCTTGAGGAATGAAATGCCGACCTAACAATAAAGACAGGAACACACGAAGCCGGTGTGGTCTCCGCAGTCCCGGTGAGTGGTAGGAGAAAACGCAAGCGGACGAAACCTGGAAGACTGCAATAACCATAAAGTAATAGTGCGCTCCAACCGGGATAGTACGTTGTACAGGTAATGGACTGGGCTATCTCTAACGGGTCGGTAAACCTGGAGACATCTTCCTGGATCTAGAATCGAGATGTTTATTATTGTGGAACCCTTGTTTAAATCCAACAAACGTGCTCATTACCATCGTGGATAGACAATTATGTTCCAGTGGAGTGGACTGGACCCGGTGGGGATATCTTAAGCTCTCATCCAAGAGTTTTGGGACATATTTGGGCCCGGATATAGCTGTTCATGTTTTTTTTCGGGACTAATGGCTTTACATGCTCACGATAGGTACCCGATGGGTTTTGGACGCTTATCTCACCTGGTGGTGGGTCTCTAAGCACAGGGTGTAGTTTGGACGGCTCTGTGTGTCTTTCCACTCGACTCTGGTGGTCGCTTTGATATCCTTCACCCAACCGGTGAACATCGGTGAAGGTCGTTTCATCAATGTTGTGGAAAGAAAGAGCGAGCGAATAGAGACGCATCGATCGGAGCACCTTTCTTACCACCTTGGTCTAGTTCACTCACCCGTCCCCCGTCGTCCAGGTACCGAAATTACTGGACCTCCCGCTGACGCTCATAAAAGAGTTGTAAGCGGTTCAACTTCGATAGCTCTCCGCTTTGGTGGCCACTGCCCTGTTGGTGAGGGGAGATGGCATAGCGGTGGACATAAAAAAAAAAACATTGAAGATCAGCGAGCATTATTATAGACCTAACAAGTTTCGGCTCATCGAGCTCATCGGATGGGTTTTATGTAGCTTTATCGTTGTAGCCTCTGATAGTCAGTAAATGGTAAGAGATTGATAGAAAAAGGCCGCACTGTAGGAAGAAGGGTGAGTCGTTTCCTTGACTGGGAGAAGATTTTTAGAGGCCGCGCATAAAGATCACCACAACTAGCCAGGCCGACCGCAGATCAGATGCTAGTGAGAGAGTGCTCGGAACAAAAGCCACAAACCGTCTCATTCGGGTGGTCTGTGCTAGCTTTCGAAACCGTTCCCCAACAGGCCCATCTTTCGGTTGATCGGTTTCAATGTCTCTATTTACCTGGCTGTGGCTTGATTGGTGAGCTGGATGATGAAGATGATGATGGTGCGCCTGGCGATCGTAGCGGTTGATGGTGTGCAAACGGACATAAAGTAAAAAGAAAAAATATTGCAAAGATCATTTATTATCACAGCAGGTCGCTGCTATTCTGGCCGTGCGTTTCCTTTCCAGCGCGTTTCGCATTCAGAAGCAGCTGAGCTGAAATCGAGGAATGCTGGAATTACGAAACGAAACGATCAGCCCCGCCACATACACACACACACACAAGATCGGGACTCGAAGAAGATCGGGGTTTTGGAATTCGACAGGCTTTGAGCGGAAAATTAGAGATCCATCACATGCTGGTAGCCATAGCGACGGGAGATAATGGAAGCGGGAAAAGCGAGAGAACTGCAACCATTTAGGGATGTGGCACTGCTTCCTGGAAGGAAGGAAGTCATTAAAAGGAAACGAAGAAATAATAAAAAAAAAAAATCGTGCATGAAAAACCGTTCTCGGATTACCGCTGCGGACCGGTGTTAGCTGGGGGAGGATTAGGCTTCGAAGTCGTCCAGCAAGCCGTTGTCTGCTGACGGCATATTCTGTCCTAAAATCTACAAAGTCTCCGTCGCAAAGGCCTTCGGCCTGTGGTAGACATCAAACGAAATGTTCGCACACGGTGCGCGGTCTTAGCTTTGCTGAAAATAAATGCACAAACCATATGTGGACACATGCGGCGATGAAGGGAGAAAAAGATCGAGCAAAAGTGAGATGGAGAATGTCTAGTGCATCCCAAGAGATTCGCTTGGTGCAGTAAGCGAGGCAACGGATTAGTACCGCGGGCCCCGGGAAAAAGATGTGTGTGCCATTTTATGAACCAATGCGTCAGTGTGGTGTTTTATGTACGTCTGTGAAGTGGCCGCAATCAAAAAGGTTCACCAGAAGCGACGGTTGGATAGGGAACCGGAGAGGAACCGCGCGCATCGTCACATCCAATCATCCGGAACGTCGTTGAAAGCGTAAAACATGGTGTAACGATACCACGATTTATGATCCACAACTTCTCCCTGGGGTCGAACACACAGCGAAGTTGGAGGTGGAGTGGTCCGTCGACAGACAGACAGACAGACAGACGGATAGAAAAGCAATGCAAGTAGACAGTTTTTCATGTGGAAATGTGGAAGCGGATGTTAGTTTTACCAATTCCTTGAATGTTCACATTCAAATAACGGAGGAAAACATTAGTTGCGATGAATTCTAGGGTTCTGCTGAGCAGATGTTGCCTTGTAGGGGTGTCTTGTAACTTGTCCGTGGCCTTGCCTTTGATGACGAAAATAAAACCTAGAGGCTTAGGGAGTGGTGTATGCAAACGTCTAAAGGAAGTCAGCTCCAATGGGGCTCTCCTCACAGAGTCAAAGAGAAATTGACATTTTGTACAGATTATCGTGAAGAAATGGTTCTCATGAAGATTTCTTGAAATTGTAGACACACATACACAGCATCCTAAAGTTCATGGTTGAAGCTCCGATCCAGCAAACACAATCTGTGGACGGGGACCTCCGCCCAAGAAACGCATAAAAGACAATGTTAATGAGCCTTGAGTACATACTACATTGTTGGTAATTAATGTCCATTATTTCAATGGTTTGGGGGACCAAGTGGCAGCAGAGCAGCATCAGCTCTCCAAACTCGTCCATCCTTGTGCGTGTCCCATCGCTTTTCACTTACGACAGAGCTCCACAGCGTGGATGATTGAGGCCCGGTGGCCCGGAAAAACATCTCGGAATCAGACTTAACAGCAATTATGTGTTTGCATACACAAATAAACAGCATTTACACATCCATCACGCGGCGACGGAATGTGTTTTGTGTGTGTGTGTGTGCGATGGCCATGTTGTACGTGCTTCAAACCCCGGTTGTCACTCCGGTTTCTCTCGATCTATTCACCCCCAGCGGTGGCACTCCCCATGGGAACGGAAATGGAGAAAAAAAGCGGAACCATTCATAGTTGCGCCTTGTGGGGCGGTTAATTCGTAGCAATATACACTCGGAGGAACAACCAGTACCGTTTCGCTTTGGCTGGAACGCGCAGACGTGTAGTTTGCTGGACAAGAAATGCTAGGTTTCCTGTGGCGTGATATAGCACTGCTGCGGTAACCGGTGATAATCTTTGATTTACATCGCAACTGCTCAGCTCAAGTGCTGTGAGGCGGAAATGCGTAAACGGTGACATCCGATCATGGAAGAAAAAAGATCCAAAGTGGAGTCTACATCTTCATTCATCTCACGTTCCAAAGCACGGAGCACTCTCGAGGGATAGTTCGAACAACAGTTCCCGCGAGGGCTCTCCAGTGTTGGTGTGCGATATCGATTCCCGGAGATCTATTGTTGCATGTTGCTGCGGTGTTCCAACATGGATGTATGGAGCGTTCCATTCCTAACCATCACGACGGGGTGTGTTAGATCATCGCGCCATTCCCTTGCGCTCGTCCGCTTTCCTTTCGAGGGCTACAAACACTTCCTTTCTCACAAGCGATTTTTCTCCTGATCTGTCGCCGTCCCACCTTATCGTTTTCATTCCATTCACTTGCTTTCTCCTTGCGGCGTGGTACGTTCCCGAACGCGACATCTCCGGGTTGGTTCGATTAATCTTACCTCTTCGCCCGAGCGTCATCATCTGCGGTACCTATTCCAGCCTGGTATGCTAGCAAAAACCCTCACCGGTGGAATTTAAGGCCCTCCTTGGGTGATTCATTTCACCTTCCCAAAGCGAAACTGTTCCGTGGTGCATTTTTTTTTTCTTTTCTCTATCTCTCCCAAGGGTCAATTTTGTAGCTGTGGGGATGTTTCCTATTCAAACCAAAATGCCGGCACATTTGCGGCTTGCCAAGTCTCTTGCTTGATTGATCGTTCACCGCCCGTGATTGGGTGAATGGAAGATGTGGCGCAAGCACTACGAAAACAGAAGAAATCACATCCGCAGCACCAGAGCGACGGGCACAAGATTAAGACGTAAACATTTGTTTTAATTAAGATGTTCCCAGGTTTCGGTCTCGCGGGACTTCGGAGTCGATTGCTGTGCCCTTCTGCGCTTCTTCTTTTCTGTCCGCCTCTCGGTGGGGGAGCCAAGGGAATACTGTGGCTTTGGGAATTGTTTGTGGTAGGATTTGGATGTAAGTGGGCACGAAGCGAGATGGCGTAACCATTCTTCGGGGCTAGGTTTGATGCGAAATCACCCCATTTGGGGATGCGCTAGAATTTCCCCTAGAGTGGAGGTGCAGAAGGTCAACCGTGTGAAACTGCGCTTGGGTTAGAAAGGTATGCCCGGTATGTAGGGCAGTGCGGTGGCATTTCATATGAGAGAGAGAGGAAGTCTCGCCTTTTTTTTGTCATCATTTCTGAAATATGATCTTTGCAGAGCTGTTTGAAAAGCTCGACAAAAAGCTCTCAGCGCCCCCAATATGGTGCACGATCCGGAGAGGCGAATCCTGTCATTCCACATCGACAACCGAATTACGCGTATCAACCTGCTGCTTGCGAATCGTACAGAAGCATTTGCAAAATTACGGAAGCTGTTACGGTGCAAAAATGAAAAACGGGATTAAGGTACGAATTGATTGATCCCTCCCATCCATGACGTCGCATAAATCGAACGCTTGCCAGATGTTCCCTCGTTGCGAGTTGTTCAAACTTGAGCCGAGGTTTAACGTGTCTTTTTGGGTAAGGTTGTCACATCAGCTCACAGCCGTCGCCTGTCAAACGACGACGAAGATCGTGTGCCCTGGGTGGTCGCTAAACAAAATCCCAATCGTAATCCAATACCGATACCGCACCACAACCCTCACCTTTCCCGACCTCTACCGAAGGGTGTTTAAACTTCGAACTTCATATTCAATCTAAGGAAGATGATCCTCTTCTTTGGTGCTAATGGAAGGAAGATCTTCACCCTTAAATTCTTTCATTACTCGGGGAGCAAGAGCAGCTGGAGGAGAGCATCGCTTTGTGGGATCTACTGTAGCACTGCTGTTGGTCTGGTTTTGTGGAGGCTTTTGTTTTGCTGGGAAACTTGATACTGTAGACCCCAAGGGATAGCAGTCATCCTCTACTTGGGGTTCCTTCGGGGCAAGACGAAACAGAAGATGGATGTTCGGTGGTGGTATGATTTTCCAGTTGAGTAACCAAAATCACGGTACGGGGTTGTGCAACCTGAAACCAACTGACCACGCTGTGGACGACAAGAAAACAGGAGGGATCGTCCAGGTCTAACCTTTACCTGTGTAGAAGTGGCGTGGCATTCGCTGCTGCTACTGAAGATACGACGGTGAGGGTTCGGTAATGCTTCTGCGGTTTTACGGCTCTGTGGCATATGCTCATCACCATGTGCGGTAGTTTAGTTTTAACGCTCAATTACACTTGCCGCTTAAGTGTCTGAGAGTGTCTGAGTACGTGTGTGTGTGTATGGAGAAGTCAATTAACCTGCACGACCGAGGCGCCCTTAAATGACATCCGTCAGTCTGAATTTCCGGTGTAGTTTTTGTTGCGGTTTTATTGCTTCTGTAGGTAGAAACGAGTCATCTACTCAGTACTATCACTAAGCATTTGTTGTGAAATGTTTTACTATAAACTTTTACTAATCTCGGTTTCCTCATTTTTCTCTTTCGTTTCATTTCTCACAGGGTAAAGCACGGGGGAGAAGGTCTTCGGTGTACATGCGGTCCCTGTTCCAGCAATATCTTTACAACCTAGGCTGTTCGATACAGAAACACGCCGGCAAAGTGTTATTTGTAGCGATACTAGTACTCAGCACGTTCTGTGTCGGGTTAAAGTCGGCAACGGTACACTCGAAGGTGCACCAGCTATGGATACAGGAGGGTGGTTCGCTCGAGCACGAGCTGGCCTACACACAGAAATCGCTCGGCGAGATGGACTCATCGACGCATCAGCTACTGATACAAACACCAAAGGACATGGACGCTTCGATACTGCATCCGAACGCGCTGCTAACGCATCTGGACGTGGTGAAAAAGGCAATCTCGGTGACGGTGCACATGTACGACATATCGTGGAGTCTAAAGGATATGTGCTACTCGCCAAGCATTCCCAGCTTCGATACGCATTTTATCGAACAGATTTTCGAGAACATTATACCGTGTGCGATCATTACGCCACTCGACTGTTTCTGGGAGGGTAGCAAACTCCTCGGTCCAACGTTTCCCGTGCACATACCGTAAGTATAGACTTTTTGTTCGGAAAAGCTTCGCACGGAGAGCTCGATTTAATGTGTTCTTTTTATGATTCCCTATTTCCAGTGGCATAACGAGTAAAGTGCAGTGGACGTCACTGAATCCACAAACGCTACTGAAAGACATCAAGGCACAGAACTATCAATTTCCGTTCGAAACACTGGAGCAGTACATGAAGCGTGCGGGCATCAGTACGGGCTACACGGAGAAACCTTGCCTTAATCCCAAGGACAAACAGTGTCCCGATACGGCACCGAATAAAAAGTCCGGTCAGGTGCCGGATATTGGTGCAAGTCTCACCGGAGGGTGCTACGGTTTTGCGGCGAAATATATGCACTGGCCGGAAGAGCTGGTAGTCGGTGGAGCTGTCCGCAATCGGACGCATCATCTCAAGTCCGCGAAAGCGCTGCAGACGGTGATTCAGCTGATGGGTGAACGGGAGCTGTACGATTACTGGAACAATCACTACAAGGTGCACCATATCGGGTGGAATCCGGAGAAGGCGGCCGAGGTGTTGAATGCTTGGCAGAAGAAGTTTTCGGCCGAGGTGAACAAAATCATGCAGACCGAGGTGAAACCGTTGTCGTACTATGGCGTGTATGCTTTCTCGTCAGCGACACTGGACGATATACTGGGAAAACACTCGAACCCGAACCCGATCAGCCTGGGAATTGGCATTGCGATCATTTTGTTCTACACGGCTTGTACGCTGATCCGCTGGAGAGATGGAATCAATGGGCAGAGTGGAGTCGGTGTGGCTGGTGTGTTGCTGATCACGGTGACAACTGCAGCGGGGTTAGGTTTCTGTGCACTGCTTGGTATCGCTTTCAATGCTGCCACGACGCAAGTGATTCCTTTCCTAGCACTTGGGCTCGGTGTTGATCACATCTTTGTACTGACGCATGCGTATGCCGAAAGGGATACGAGCGAACAAACTGGACAGGTGTTGAAGAAGGCTGGATTGGGTGTACTGTTCGCTGGAGCTTCAACTGCAGGATCATTCTTTGCTGCCACTCTTATCCCAGTGCCAGCACTGCGTGTGTTTTGCTTTCAAGGGGCTATCCTGACGGTATTCAATCTGGCCGCTGTGCTACTTGTATTCCCGGCCATGATATCACTCGATCTTCGCCGTCGTCGTTCTGGGCGTGCGGATGTACTTTGCTGCTGTCTACCGGCGCTCCCAAACACCACACACGACCTCAACAAGCAGCGCTACCACTATCACCAGCAAACGCAACAATCACAACCAATACAACCAGGCCAACAGCAGAACAGTGCCGAAGCTCAGCGACAGGAGGAAGACTCTCTAATCGAGTGTCAATCGAAGGCATGCCTAAGCTTTTCCCTGTCCCGGTTTGCGATTAAACATTACGCTCCCTTCCTGACGCGAAGTTCGGTGAAAGTGTTCGCTATGTTGCTGCTGACCGGCATCCTCGGTGTGTCACTGTTCGCCTCGATGAAGCTCCCGGATGGGTTGGAGTTGACGGATCTCGTCCCACAAAACACCAACGAGCATCGGTTTCTGAGTGTGCAGGGGAAGTTGTTCGGTTTCTACAGCATGTTTGCCGTAACGCAGGGTGATTTTGAGTATCCGAACAATCAGAAACTGTTGCACGAGTATCATGAAGCGTTCGTGCGCGTGTCACACGTGATCAAAAACGATAATGGTGGATTGCCCGACTTTTGGCTTAGTTTGTTCCGCGATTGGCTGCTCAATTTGCAGCGTGCGTTCGATCGGGATTATCGTGAGGGTCGCATCACACAGGAACGATGGTACGCGAATGCAAGTAACGATGCGATCCTGGCTTATAAGCTGCTCGTCCAAACTGGACACGTGGACAATCCGATCGACAAGAGTCTGGTGACGCAGGTACGGCTGGTCGATTCGGAGGGAGTGATCAATCCGGAAGCGTTCTACAACTACCTTTCGGCCTGGGCTTGGAACGACGTGCTTGCATACGGTGCTTCACAGGTGAGTTTTGCTTTTTTCCCCCCTTTCTTGTGAGACATTTTGGGTACTGATTTCCACGCTTTCCTACAGGGTAACTTACGACCAGAGCCTCGGGAATGGTTCCACACACCGTCTGACTTTGAGCTAAAGATTCCGAAGAGTGCTCCCCTGACCTACACGCAGCTACCGTTCTATCTGCACGGGCTCAGCGATACGGCCGATATCAAGACGATGATCAGCCAGATACGCGAGCTGTGCTCCAAGTTTGAATCGCGCGGCCTGCCAAACTATCCCTCAGGTATGTTTTCTTTTGTTCTACTGAATTTTTATTTGCATGAATTCTCTCTCAGTAGGTGTGCTATGAATAGCAAATAATTGGCAAACTCTCCTTAGGTATGCAATAATTGGAAAATTATGGTATTCATTATTCTTCTTTTCTCTTTGACCACAGGAATTCCCTTCATCTTTTGGGAGCAGTATATGAATTTGCGGCCCGGTCTGCTGAAAGCAATCGGCTGTGCGTTGCTGGCGGTGTTTGTGTTTGTCTCGCTATTGCTGCTGTCCGTCTGGGCTGCGCTGATGATCGTGTTTAACGTGGTGATGATGTTGGTACAGCTTCTCGGTGTGATGATACTTCTCGGCATCAAGCTGTCAGCGATACCCGCAGTCATACTGATAGCTAGTATTGGATTGGGCGCTGGAATAACCGTGCACATGTCACTGGTGAGTACAGAGTTTGCAGCAAATCCATTTTGCAGTTCCCTAATCTTAATTTACTTCTTGTATCTTCCCCGCAGGGTTTCATAACATCGATCGGAAATCGGGACCGTCGCGTTAAGCTAGCGCTGGAGCACTGTTTTGCACCGATCGTGCATGGCGTCATAACATCCGCGCTGGCCATCTTTATGTTGTCGACTTCCTCGTTTGAGTTTGTCGTACGACACTTCTTCTGGCTGTTGCTGTCCGCGGTCGTTATTGGAGCACTCAACGGGCTATTCTTCTTTCCTATACTGCTCAGTATGATCGGTCCGGGAGCGGAAGTTATCCCACTCCAGTATGCGAACCGTATCTCGACACCTTCCCCACCACCGAAACGCATCAACAAACTGTCTTCCGGTAAACCGATCGTGCTGAACAACAAACGATCGTCTTGTTCGCGTAGCTGCTCGAAACCGCATCATCATCACAAGCACAACAACGTTAATCTGAGCAATGAACCGTCCCTTACAACCATCACGGAAGAGCCACAGTCGTGGAAGAGTTCCGCCTCGTCCATCGCATCCATGCACGAGAAGACCACCGGTGGATCGGTCGGTCATCATAGACAATCCGCCGGGTTGGTGGGTGGTGGTATCGGAGGTGGTCCACCACCATCGAGCACTTCCCTCGGTGGCAGTATGATGGGTGATGGCAATCTGGGCGGTGTGTACAGCCATCCCCATGCGCACCATTATCATCACCATCATCATCAGCAGGCACCGGAACTGCAGAGCATCGTGCTACAGCCGGAAGTGACTGTCGAGACACACCATCACGGGGGCGAACATCAGAACACCAAGGTGACGGCAACGGCCAACATCAAGGTGGAGCTGGTAACACCGGGCCGTGCCGCACGGATGATGCACACGACCGCCAGCAGTACCAGCAGCAATGCGAGCAGCACCGGAAGTACTTCGAGCAGTACTGGGAGCTCCGGTAGCGCAAGCAGCTAACAACTCTCCCCAGACTGATGTGCCGTGCGAATGAGTGTGTATGAGTGTGAGTGAGCGTATGTGTGAGGGTGTTGGTGGGTGGATAAGGACCGACCAACACCAACGAATATTAACCTATAGTTTAAGGCGAACGTGTAGAAAACAGAGCAGAAGAAACTAGACCAATCTCTACCAATCGAACGAACCAATTCACACATCAAATCAAACCATTCAACTCACTAGAGCGCATTTTCGCTTATTATATCATATTAGCACAGTAAGGTTGCCCATTATAATACAATACAAAATCCCGTCATCTTTCCCCTGTTTTTCTTCTCTCTCCTTTAATCCATTTTCCTGCTAGCGGTAAAAGTGTGTAAATAGCATAAAGCGAAGGACGGTGTGTGCGTTTTGAAAAGCGAATACAATCATTATTTATTTTCCCTCCATTTATTTCCCTTCATCCCTGGCTAGATTCGCGCACATTATAATCATTAGTTATGTCACTTTGGGGGAGTTTTTTTTTTTTTTTAAATCAAGAGATTTAATTCGAGACCTTCGAGGGGTATTAAGCAGTAGTGGCAGACCGACAGGACAGAAAGTATTAATTATTTTGCACACATACATGACATACATACGTAAACGCGCAAAGGTGCATAAGTGTAGCGACTAATGTTGGTGGTTGTAAAGAGTTTGTTGTGTCTGAATATATTCGGATGTGTGCTTTCATAGTTAGTTCTTATAAGAATGGGGAAAAAGGTGTTATGGCTAGAAAGAGAAAATTTTTGAAAGTCCCACTGAAGGGATAAACAGTCTAAAATGTAGACGCTTATTTGGGCGATCTGCTTAGTAACTCGTACTCAGTTTTGTTAGGTGGGTTATGAAATCCGGAGGAAAAAGACTGGAACTGATCGTAATAGTACTCTTTTCTTGTGTCTCTTTGCTCTTCTCTTTTTGAAACACTCCCTAAAAAGTTCACTCATACTACTTCTAGGATGCTGTGTAAATAGTATTCCGCAGAGGAGCATAGCACATAG
Organism: Anopheles maculipalpis; assembly: GCF_943734695.1. Classification (NCBI taxonomy): domain Eukaryota; kingdom Metazoa; phylum Arthropoda; class Insecta; order Diptera; family Culicidae; genus Anopheles; species Anopheles maculipalpis. The sequence continues at coordinate 76,289,788 of NC_064871.1, forward strand.
CAATAGCAAGCGTTTTCTTGTAAGTGCCTGAACAAGAAAAGAGAGAGAGAGAGAGAATCCGTTATACTAAAAAAAGAAACATAAAAATGGGGCTATTAAAAAAAAAGTGTACAGTAAAGCACAACATGGGAAGTAAGGTGAAGCAGTCAGAATGAAACCAATCAGTACTTAAATGTGTAGTAATTTGCGTTAGCAGCTATTTGTACAGATGAGGAAAGTAAAAGTCGAACCTTAAATGAATGTCCTCCATTAACCAGAGCCGTTTTAAATAAGCGATAAAGAAGCGGAGAAAGAATAAGCACTGATAACAAACAAAAACCACATCAAAACTCAAGCGTTCTTACTTTAAACACTTTAACACGATCATGTATACCGCAAAAGTATCAAAGACATAAGCCAAACCGATTTTAAGAAGCAGAACGAGAGCGGAAAGCGTGGTGAAGAATTAAGTAGAGAAGAAAAACAAACAAAACAGAGAACGCACACATGAACATCCATCCTACACGTCGAGTGACAAGCAAAAGTACTAGCGAGTAATGGACAAAAAAAGGAACAAACAAACAAAAAACACATCCCACCTGGTTTGATGAAATTTTTAAACATAAAGTATGTGTAATTTTAGATAAGAAAATTGTGAAATAATGACAAAATAGGGAAGATGAAAAAGATAAGCAAGAGTAGAAAAGATTGGTAAAGTAGTAGATATGAAAAAGTACTAAATTTCAACGCAGGGTTACCAGTAAGAGATACAGAGAGAGAGAGAGAGAGAGAGAGAGAGAGAGAGAGAGAGAGAGAAATGATTAGAAGCAAAGAATTTCGATTGCATAATGGACAAAAGCCTTTTTCTTTCGGCCACCAAACTAATACTTGTCTAGTGTGAACGGTGTTGTGTATGTGTGTGTGTGCGTGTTTATGTAGGAAGTAAAATGTTGCCTTCCGCAAGAAAATTACGCTGAACTGGTTAGAAGATTATTTGTTGGCTCTTCTAGTGCTTTACTTAAAAGGCACGAGAGACGGCAAACGACAAGAGAAGCAAAAAAACTATAGAGTTGCGTAGGAAACGTTAGAACAAGAAAACTTATTTATTTCGTTTGTAGATTGATGCTTTTAAAATGGCAAACAAGCGGCCTCCATTAACCTTTTTTCTTTATTTTAAATTATAAAGTGTTCCGTGTGTTTTGCTTTTATATAAAAAAAAACAAATAATACTACAAAGAAGAAACACACGAACCTGCAAAACGACAAACGAGTCTAGTAGTTGTTAGTGAAAGGTATTTTTATTATAAAAGAAAAACAACTGAAGCTTAAGCGTGGTTAGATGCGAACGAAAGAGTTACAAAAACAAAATACAAACTCAAGACAAAGCGGGTATGATATAGCTGACAGGATAATAGAGGTAGAAAATTTGCAAATCAACGTCATGCCTTCTACGGGAAGAAAAAAGCATTGATTCGACAGATTATTGTACAATAGATAGTAATGATTTTTAGTAAGACGTAAAACAGTGCGTTATAAATTATGTAACGATCGGATGGTACGTTTAAAAGAAAATGAGAAGAAAGAAAGAAATGAAAAGAAGAGAATGCAAAAATAATAAATATAAAAGTGAAACATGAAAATCATATAAATATGTGTTGATATTGCTTTATTATACAGATTTTTGAAAAAAAAGTAGTAGAAGAGAAATAACGGCCAGGGGGGCCACGCCGGCTAGCGGACCCCTTTCGTCTTAGTAGCCCTTTAGAGTTTCGTCGTTTTTCCACGGCGTAAGAGTATCCAAAACAACCGATTTTCCACGGCAATGCTTTGGTTTTTCCGCAATAACTGGGTGAGGGGGTGGTGGGATCGGGTTGAGGTGTTCTACAAAAAGTTGAGCGGCCTAAAGACCCATCCACCGGTATGCCGCATGTCAAGATCGGACCATAAATGAGCGAGTAATCACCGATTTTCCACGGGAATGTTTTGGTTTTTCCGCAATAACTGGGTGAGGGGGTGGTTGGATCGGGTTGAGGTGTTCTACAAAAAAGTGCGTGGCCAAAAGACACATCGACCGGTATTCGGAGCATTCCGATCGGACCCGGAATGAGGGAGTTATCGCCGATTTTCCACGGGAATGTTTTGGTTTTTCCGCAATAACTGGGTGAGAGGGTGGAGGGATCGGGTTGAGGTGTTCTACAAAAAGTTGAGCGGCGTAAAGACCCATCTACCGGTATGCCGCATGTCAAGATCGGACCATAAATGAGCGAGTAATCACCGATTTTCCACGGGAATGTTTTGGTTTTTCCGCAATAACTGGGTGAGGGGGTGGTGGGATCGGGTTGAGGTGTTCTACAAAAAGTTGAGCGGCCTAAAGACCCATCCACCGGTATGCCGCATGTCAAGATCGGACCAGAAATGAGCGAGTAATCACAGATTTTCCACGGGAATGTTTTGGTTTTTCCGCAATAACTGGGTGAGGGGGTGGATGGATCGGGTTGAGGTGTTCTACAAAAAGTTGTGCGGCCTAAAGACCCATCCACCGGTATGCCGCATGTCAAGATCGGACCAGGAATGAGCGAATAATCACCGACTTTCCACGGGAATGTTTTGGTTTTTCCGCAATAACTGGGTGAGGGGGTGGATGGATCGGGTTGAGGTGTTCTACGAAAAGTTGGGTGGTACAAAGACGCATCGAACGGCATGCGGAGCATTCCGATCGGACCAGGAATGAGGGAGTTCTCGCCGATTTTCCACGGGAATGCTGCTGGCGGAATTTTCCGGTAGTTTTTGGAAAATTCCCCTTAGTTCGCTATAATATTGAAAACCACGTTGTCTAGGTCTTTTCAAAAGATATTTCAAGAAAGAAACAAAAATTAGGATAAAAAACTTAAATTTCAAAGGCGCCCTTAAAATGTGCCGGGAAAAAATTTGTCATTTCGGAAAGAAAAATATTTTCGGGCCACTTTTAAAACTTCCATTTGCTACCTCCTCGGATTCATGCTCTCCTGTTACTCCCGGTCGAATTTTGCCGCATAAAAATTTCCGGATTTTTGTCAAAAATTTCCGGATTTTGCCACAAAAATCCGCCCTGGAGTAACAGGAGAGCATGATTTCGAAGAGGTAGCTCAGGCCGGCCGAAAATTTCCAAAATCAGTTTTAAAATCCAAAGTCAGTTTTAAATTTGGGTTGGAAATTTTAGGTCTGAAATTCAACTAAAATTTTGCCTCGGGATTTTTAAACTGATTTTGGATTTTAAGATTGGATTTTCGATTTTTCGGCCGACCCGAGCTACCTCCACGAAATTATGCTCTCCTGTTACTCCAGGGCGGATTTTTGTGGCAAAATCCGGAAATTTTTGACAAAAATCCGGAAATTTTTATGCGGCAAAATTCGACCAGGAGTAACAGGAGAGCATGAATCCGAGGAGGTAGCAAATGGAAGTTTTAAAAGTGGCCCGAAAATATTTTTCTTTCCGAAATGACAAATTTTTTCCCGGCACATTTTAAGGGCGCCTTTGAAATTTAAGTTTTTTATCCTAATTTTTGTTTCTTTCTTGAAATATCTTTTAAAAAGACCTAGACAACGTGGTTTTCAATATTATAGCGAACTAAGGGGAATTTTCCAAAAACTACCGGAAAATTCCGCCAGCAGCATTCCCGTGGAAAATCGGCGAAAACTCCCTCATTCCTGGTCCGATCGGAATGCTCCGCATGCCGTTCGATGCGTCTTTGCACCACCCAACTTTTCGTAGAACACCTCAACCCGATCCATCCACCCCCTCACCCAGTTATTGCGGAAAAACCAAAACATTCCCGTGGAAAATCGGCGAGAACTCCCTCATTCCTGGTCCGATCGGAATGCTCCGCATGCCGTTCGATGCGTCTTTGCACCACCCAACTTTTCGTAGAACACCTCAACCCGATCCATCCACCCCCTCACCCAGTTATTGCGGAAAATCCAAAACATTCCCGTGGAAAATCGGTGATAACTCCCTCAATCCTGGTCCGATTGGAATGCTCTGCATACCGTTAGATGCGTCTTTGGGCCGCGCACCTTTTTGTAGAACACCTCAACCCGATCCCTCCACCCCCTCACCCAGTTATTGCGGAAAAACCAAAACATTCCCGTGGAAAATCGGTGATTACTCGCTCATTCCTGGTCCGATCTTGACATGCGGCATACCGGTGGATGGGTCTTTAGGCCGCTCAACATTTTGTAGAACACCTCAACCCGATCCATCCACCCCCTCACCCAGTTATTGCGGAAAAACCAAAACATTCCCGTGGAAAATCGGCGATAACTCCCTCATTTCGGGTCCGATCGGAATGCTCTGCATACCGTTGGATGCGTCTTTGGTCCACGCAATTTTTTGTAGAACACCTCAACACGATGCCTCCACCCCCCGCTCAGTCATTGCGGAAAACCCAAAACATTCCCGTGGAAAAAAAGCGTATTGACTTTCTCAGAAAATATATTGTTTTAAATTTAAATAACAAAAATAATGTATTTAATTTTATGAAACGGAACTTACGATTGCTTTTCCTATCTTTCCAACATAAATAACGCACACACAAGTAAAGAAACACGAAAAAAATTTGATTAATAACTGTTGTTTCGTCTTTATTAATTTTTTTTTTAGAACAGTTTGTCTTACATTCGCGTCCTCATCCGCTTTCTTCACCTTTCCGGGTTTCACGGTTCCGTCCTGGGGGAGATATTTTCTCGTTCTCTACTTTCTTCTTTTAAACCAACAAGTAGGTTGTTTTTCAACTCACAATAAGCTTCTCTCTGTCTCTCTGAAATTGTGCTACGCTATTAAAGCGATCGTTCTTATTGCGTTCATTAACATTGTAAACTGCTGTGTGGTTGGTTTTGGCGTGAACAACAAATAGTTGTATCTGTATCTCTGTGTGTGTGCATTGTATTGTGTCGTAGTAGTGCAAACGGAAAAATGGTAAAAAGTTCATTTTACACAGGCAAAAGTCGAAACCCGTCGAATGAAGCTCGGTTACTAGGCTAGCTACTCTCTCTCTCTCTCTCTCTCTCTCTATCTCTCTCCCTCTCTCGCTTTGCTTCTTCACAAACTTCCCTCACATTCTCTTTCTCTAACATTTCTCCCTAAACTGCTGTTATTTTAATTAGTTACAAGTTACAAATAAGCTAGAGTTAATCGTTAATTAATTATCTCACCCAATATGCGGATGATTTTCGTCCAATTCTCGTTTATCTCGGTGTCGGTACGTTTTTTTTTGTCTAATTTTTTTTCCATTTTTTTATTTAAAAAAATCCTACTCATCTAACTGAACAATTTGCCGCAAAAACTAAGAGATTATCTACGACTCGCGCGCTCTTCTTTTTAATATGTTTCATCGTTCTGTTCGTTTTATTATAAGTGTAGTTTTATATTTATAATAATTACAGTGGGCAAAACTCGTGTGTTTTGAAGAAGGATGTTTTATTTCCTTATTTTGTGTTTTGTTTTTAGCCCCGACCTATTTTGTTTTAGTCTAGCAGGAATTTATGTATATTATTGTATTAGCGCAAGAGATGACAACAATACACGTGGTATGTTTAGAAATGTATACATTAAAAAAAAACTTTAACACTGCAGAAGAACAAAACCACGAACGAACGGAAGGCGCGTTCAGTCAAGCTGCAAAAAAAAAGTTTTTCTCCTTATCACACTAATTGTTTTGTTCTTCTTAAATTAATAAAAAAAAAAAACAAGCGAAACAAAATCATATTCGAACGATGACGACGACTGCCGAAGAAGCTATTAATTGTGATTTTTTTTTTGCTGTGATTCCTGCGCTTTTAGCTGTTCGATCTTTTAAACACGTTCGATTCGCTTAGATACTAAATGACTTTTTTATTCGTTTGTTTGTTTGTTTCAAAGCGTTTTTTCTTCTTCTTCATGATCGATTGCCAAAATAATACGCACATTAACAACGACGGGGTTTGGGGAAAAATAAAATGAAGCATTCAAACCAAACATAAAAAAGGAATAAAAGAAAATATAAAAAAACTGTTGTTAATGTGTGTTTTTTTCTTTAAATATAAACGATTTTTTCGTTTGCGTTTCTCCACGTGGTTGGTTTTGGTAAGGGACAACTGAATGTCCTATTGAGATGTGTGTCCCGCCCGGTAGCCCTTTTCTTTGTTTGTTGAAAGCACGAGGAAAGTAAAACTGGCGATTTTTACTTTCCCACACACTTGTTTTTTTTTTTTCACAATTGACAAAAAAAGGCTACCGGCGAAAGAACATCTCATAAATACTTCCTTTTTCTACTTTCATCAGTCACGCGCACACACGGTGGTGATAGAAAGCGTTTACCATTTCCGGTTAGCGATTGGTGAAGGAAGTAAAAGCTGGCGATCTTTTACTATAGCCTTCAATCCACCGCAGAACCGTAGGAAACAAGAAAAAATTCGTAATGAGATACGAATTAAGAAATAAAATAAAAAAAGATAATTAAAACATTCTTTGAAAATAATAAAAAATTACAATAAATAACTTGTTTAAGGGTACTATAAAGTTTAAGAAGAAAGAACAGAATAAACTCCAATGAGTGAAAAAAAGCAAATAGAGAAGAAAGAAAAAAACTAGAAAACAACAAAAAAACTACCAACTCATCATAATTAATTATAATCAACAATAAAAAAAAAAAAAAAACAAAACGAACGTAAAAAAACAAAGAAAGCAGAAAGATGTTGGCTGTGCTTTCATTTCTTTTTTTGTTTTGCTCACACTCAAATGAGAGTCTGGAGGAGAAGATGGAAAAAGAGATAAAACTGGCGATTTTTACCTCTTTAACACACTTGTTCGATGTACAAGGGATCGTTTTTATCGAACTTATAACCTATTCGAGAGCTGCTGCGTGATGTTTTGCATATGTTTTTCATTGGTTTTATCCTCCCTCTCTCTCTCTCTCTCTCTCTCTGTTGATATTCACTGGAAATAGAATCATTATATATCTTTTCCTTCTTTCACTTTAACGTTGCATTTTTTATCATTCTGTAACTCATTTTGCTCTCTTATTCTTCGCTTCCTATAGAGTTTGCATACGTTTTTCTGTTTTTTCTTTTCAAAATTCTTATCCATTTTATCGCTCTTTTTTCCTTCGTTATGTTACTTTTGTTTTCGAAAGTGTTTCGTTTTAGTGTTTCGCTTTAACAGAGATGTTTCGTTTCGTTTTCATTTTCTTCTTTTCTTATATAGCAGCGATCGTTTGGATAGCGAAAAACTAATACGTAAGCCGTTGTTGTTGCACGGGGGTTACACTTTCTGGCACTGGTTGCTCGCTCACGAGATACTACTTATATCACACCGGAACGTATTCCGGACGGCTTTACAGCCGGAACGGTGCCCGCTTTTCGCTTGGCGTTGCGCCACGCGAATTGCGACTTTCTGGCCGGGCCGGGATTGTGCTGCCGGGTGTGCCTGGTTCTACCGAGGTGCGGCGTGGTGTTTGCATACCGGAAGGCGTCGATGCACCGCTAGTTTTTCTGTTGACCGACCAAATTGTTTAAAAAAAAAACACAGGTAAAAGACTATTAATACCAGTGAAAACGTAAACGGTGAAAACGGAAAATTGAACACACAAAAAACACACTTGTGAAATGGAAACGAAACTGTTGTGAGATAAGAATGAGCATATAAGTGCAAATTTAAAAGAAGTCAGTTAAAAGTGAAATGAAAACGTGCCAATTCAAAAGATGACAAATGTGCAAAAAGCAATGATAAAGTATTAAATGCGTAAAACATCAAAATAAACTTATTTTTGGAAAGATATGGCAAATACCATTGTTAAAATACAAAACCGGTAAATTAAAAAAAGTAAAATTTTCTTATTAAATTAAGTAAATCAGAATAAAAATAAAGCAAAATCAAATTAATTATAAGCAACGATCAGGCAAAAGCGACATTAACAAACTCTATTCTAAACAGAGAACCTAGCTCCAGTGCTTTGCCAAGTTTCTAGCAAACGCCAACTAGAGGCGAACGAGATTAAACAAAGAATTACAACAGTTACAATTACCCCGTCGCTGATGAAGAGTTCGATACATTGGAAGTTTGACGGACGGGAATCCGTGAGCGAGGTTGGCTTTATATCATTAAGTGGCCATTTTGCATTAGAGTAGAGGCACGCAGTTAGTAAGGCACGTTGTTGTAAAAGAAGAGAATTAAATAAAATTATTAAAGAGTGGCTTAGGTAGAGAAGCCGTAGAAGGGTTAAAAAAAGGGAAGATTTCTGCTGCTAACTGTCCACATCCGGTTGTTTATGTTCCCAAATAATCCCTGGTGGCTTTTTTTGCGGTACAGTGCAACCATTCTTAACCATTCACACCATCGATATTTACCTGCTATTTGGTAGTCCTATTAGTGTTGGTATACTGGATGATCGACTCATGCCACCGTTTCTGTTCCAGAAGCCACGTTTGGTTAGAGGCGGTTGTTGGTTTTTGTTTTACGTCAAGCGATGCAATTATTAGGTTTTGCAATAACGAGCAGGAGTTAAAATTGTACGATGCAAAGTTTCCGAACCAGTTGTATTAATTTATATTGTGTGAGTGTTTTATTATTTTGCAGGCATTTGTCATTTGATTGTGTGAGAGAAAAAGAAAGAATAAAGATACGTATTTATATTAATATGTTTCCTGCTCATTATACATCAGGGTGTACTATTTCCAGTAGAAAGTGATATTGTATTATGAATTAAGATAGGCGAAATGATCATTTACCTCGTCGGGGCGGGCGATGCGGCTCCGGAAGCCGTCCGCGATGAGACCCCGTTTGTGGTGGTGGTGGTTGTGGTTCCCGTTCGACCGGAAACCGATCCGACCGACAGACGTGATGGCCTCGGGGTCGACGTTTGCGTGAGCCGACGGGTAGGAATGCGGGACGGCGTTGCATCGTCCGTACTGTCTAGCGACAGTGTAGATCCGTGCCGGGACGGAGGTTTCGATCCAGCACGACTGGCCGGTCGTGAGCTGGGCCGAGAATTGGCCCTCGATCCGCCCGGTGTCATCTGAGATCTACTGGAATGGACAAAATCGAGCAAATGGGATTACAATTAGATGACCGTTTTCTTTTTGAAGAAATTTTCAACGCACAGGGACATAGAAAACAACTTACCTAACTGGCACTGAAGATTTGCGGCTGGGCGTCTGGAAACGTCCTGGTGTTCCAATTCCGCTTTCATTATCGCTGAGCGAATCCGGCGTGGAAGCGGATAGGGATGAGCGCGATGGTCGCGACATGGAAATCGACTTTGCCGAACGTTCGCGTACCTACATTAGTTGTATATTCGCACATAACATTTGGGAGGAAAGTGTATTAGTTTATATTTCATAAAACCACCCATCGCGATAAGGAATGATGGAAAAATGGGTGAATATATATTTCCCCACACAGGCTGTCGTTTTTTGGTTAAAAAGCCCCGACAAATGTTTCATCGAAAACGGTGGCGCCATCTAGTTGTCAGATATTGCTTCATATTCAACGCACAAACCACAACAAAATCTAGATCACTTGCATGTATGTTCACATATAGATGGCGCTAATTAGCCGCCAGGAACGAAAAGTTCCTGACCGATGAAAAACATCAAACGAACACACTGACTCTTCTCTTGATAAAAAAAAAACGGATAAGGAAAAACACACACACAGAGAACAACGATGCAGACTGGAACGGAACTGGAGAAACGTTTCACTTACCCAATGCGTCGAGGGATGACAGTGAGGGGCATGCGGACTGAGCGGAGTAGAGCGGGAACCGCCACGAATAAAGGCAGTCCCGCTGGAGGTGACGTGCAATGGGTATGTGCAGGGCAGGTTGCCCTGCGCACGCAGCTGCTCAAAGATTGGCATCAGTTCGGCCAAATGTTCGTCGGCTGGAAAATAAGGCGGGTGGATTGGGGGCGATTGAAATTTGGTTTGTCTTGTGGCAAAGTGGAGCCTTGGGGTTCCCTGTACTTATTTCGTTCTGCTTCTCAGGCTTCTAAATATAATGTATATCTAGTTTTTTTTAAAGATTTCCTTTGCTTTTCTGACTCTCCAGCATTGGTAGTAGGGGCAAAATCTTAAATACAAAGCAATACTGCCACACATTTGCTTATTTCATTATTCACGCGCTGTTCATTGAAGTGTTTCTGTTTATTAACAACCCAAAGCATTCGTCCTCATGGGCATTTTTCTTGTATGGGCCGTGTAACAGAAAGAGAATCATAACCACGGGGCGGACAATACTTTCGTGCTTTTTAAAATGCAATGGAAATTGCTTTGCTGCAGCGTTTGAGGGTGGTGTTTTAGTAGAAGGAAGACAAATATGCATTCGTGTTGCGCGATCTGTATCGATAATGAAACAGTGAAAGCCACACTCACGCGCACATTGGATGATTTTGATGCAGCCGATCAGTGCAATCATATTCCCGAATATGCACTTTGTGTTAGAACTGAGCCACGCAAAAATACGACGAGATAAAACCCTTTTTCTCCCAATTACTCGTCGGGATGAAGTACACACACACATAAATACCGGGCCAAGATGGGTGACACCCAGATGAAGTAAAAAAAAGATTGAAAATATGTTTTCAAATTAAAAAGAAAAAAAAACGATGAACGATGCATGACAAACACTCAAACTTATAAGTAGATGAAAAACATGCAGAAAAACCGTAAAACAAGTAATAAAATTAAGGAGAAAAACACACGCATGACAAATAATATAAGAGAAGGATAAGGAAAAGAAAACACATCCATTCTGAGATTTTTCACAAAAACTACACATCAAGAAATTTAAAAAGAAAAAAAGGAACGCATTCAATTCAAGAAAAACTAAACATACATTTGTGTAACAGGCACAACTTAAACTTGCAACACATTTGTAGCCATGGCATAAGTCATACGGCAAAAACACAAGAATCATATATACGGAAAGAAAGAATAAACACATCACAGAGTTCAAACTAATTTTGTACACATCGATCAACAACAACAACAACTCTCTACGACAGCCATTTTTGTGTACACACGAACGACTACAACCGTTGTTCGAACATACGTACCTTGCCCGGGGGAACTTTGGGGTTCGAAAATTGGGTATGATGGGAGTTGGAGGATTTTGGGGGATGTTGGAAATATGATGTTGGAGATATATTCTTCCTATCGGAAGGCAATCGTTAAAAGAAATTATCAAACTTCATATCATCAAAAGAAAAAAAAAGGCTTTTGGAGTAATAATTTCGACCAGCCATTCAAATATCGCTTTAGGTATTTAAATTTCAAATACCATCATATTTAAGTTCATTATAATCTCCCCTTAAAAAATAACGATCCTGATCTATCATATTGTTTCAATTGTAAGACGATTAAAGTTGAATAAAACAATCACGCTTTCGAAGAGATACGATTGGCAAGGAAGAGTACAGCATGGAAACCAGTTTTCGCTACGTCAGTTACAAATTATACGAAACATAATGATATTTACACTAGCAGGTCCGATAACAACCACCAATACACAGTGGTGTGTTGTTGCGGTCCTCCAGAATTCGCCTTATGATACAAAAGAGTAGTATAGAGAACAAAATACCAACCATTAACAAAAACCCACACCAAAAATTCGATTCCGTGTGTATCCTGACGGTGGTGCACAGAGAGTTACTAAACGCCTTCCCATCGCGTACATTTTATACTATTTGCACACAAGTGATCGTGATCTAGTGGTTCTATTGCGCTCTATATGATGAGGGTTTTCAACTACGTAAATGTAATTTACAATATTCGGGGAAAAGAGAGACAGAAGTTTAAAATATAGAGTTTTCCTTTCCGAAACGAAAGGATAGAAAAGAATACGAAACAAAGATCCAACTAGAAGACAAAAGGTCACCAAGGACCGTTTCATAGAGAGACGGATCTTCAAATTATTGTCCATGTTCCGTAGATTGTGGAGATAAAGGAAGTAAGAGGGAAGTTGAAAATAAAAAGGATACACTAACACACTCAAATACGTTCATAAGATTTGATAGGATACACATCAAACGGACTTGATAGGTTTTATCTCCACGAGATAATGCAATTGAAAAGGTACATATATTAAAAGGGGCAACCCCATAGTCAACTTCGTAGGACAGCCTGATGGGAAATGTTTGGAAATAGCAATGGGATGTGAGAGACAGAAAAAGGGGATGATAGAGAGAGAGAGAGATAGAGAGAGTGGGAAATATTTACCTTCACAATAGGACCTTGTGTTGGTATCGGCGAGCTGGTTTGATTCGATCCGGAACCGGCCGAGCCAGACATACGCGGCTTAAAGGCGGCCATCGACTGCGACACACCGTCGGCCAGTATGAACTGCTCACGTAGTTCGATGTTTGTGCGTCCCTTAGCTGTGTGGTTCGATTTTGCGATCGTATTTTGAGGTTTTTTGTTTTCGTTTTCCAATTTGTTGATAGCAATTTGTTCATTTTTTTTTATTGTTACGAGGCAGGTGAGTATTAATGCATTAATGCGTGAATGGTATGTGAAAGGTTGAACGAAGGGGAGAGGGAGCAATTTATAGGTGTCGTTATGGATAATGTGTATGTGTGTTTGATTTCGATATTAAAAAAAAATTAAAAACGTTGTCATTAGGATTAAAACATTCAGCACCACACACAAACACGCAAATTGTTCGTGTTCGATAGAGGAATGTCAGTAAAGGGTCGATTTGGCGTTGGAAAAGTAGCGAGTAATTAGTAGAGTTTGTGTGTAGTCATATTGGTCGTATTGAGGAAGTGATAAATAATGATGTAGAAGTAAAAAGAGAAAAAAAAACACATTTGTTGTTGGTGGTGGATGATGGTTGGTAAAAAAAAGAAAACAAAGGAAGAAGAAGAAAAGAAATTTCGAATTCGTGAAAGATTTTGAAAAGAAAAGTTAAGGGAAATGGAATAAAATTTTGTTCAAATTATGTCAATACCCAGAAACCGGAAATAATTCAAAAAATGTCCGTCACCAAAAACAAAACAAAATAGGTATGATCGATGTTGAAATAAGTGCAAAAATAACCGAGAAAACAGTGTAGTTTTTTTTGTAGAAAAGCAACAGGAAACAGGATAGGATAAGAAACAAGGAATGGTACATTGTGTAAGGAAATGGAGATTGAATACAAAATAAAACATTTGAAAGAAATGAAAAAAACAAACAAACAAACAAATATAGAATGTAAATACGTACACTAAATAAGAAAATCAAACAAACTTAATCTATCAAACAATACTTAAACTATAATACTAGGTAATAAAAACATTGATGAAAAGTATATCTTACTGCTATAACTACTTTCTGGCAGTTTTGACACACATTTCATCAACAGATATAAACACACATAAAACAAACCAACCAAACTTATATGTAAATTAAACTAATCAAACTAAAAGTTAAACGCACTACACGTTTTAAAAATTATGTGCTTTCCCAATTCGTTGATCGGTGGAACAAACATAAAGCTAAGATCATGGAAGGCAACAGATAAGTGCAGTATGAGTTTTGGATGTCTGGTTTGTCCACTTCGTTTCCGATTTACTATCGGCTGTTCACTATCGAATGCGAACGAAGCTGTGCTGTGTATTTAAATAATTGCCGCCGTACGGGTTGTTACTTTGCGTAACACGCGGGGCAGAATGGATGAAATTTCATGTTCGATTTCGCGATAACATATTTGTTTCTTTTCCAATTTTGTGTACGAGCCGAAGCAAACATAGGAGAAGATAAACAAGGCTCACAGTACAAAATTATTTCATTCAGAAAAGATAATTACAGCAACAAATTTGTAAAATAATGTTAAATAAAGCACATAATTTCTAAGAATTGTTAAATCAATCTAACCAAATATAACGCTTAACACAACAGTGCTGTACAAAAGCTTAAAGATAAAAACAAACTAAACACACACTAGCAATAAAACTAAAACCAAAAAAACTTAAACAACATCTACTATACACAACCAAGATGATAAATAGTAAAACTTCACACAGCAAAATACGAAAACAGATGATGCCAACGGCGCACAAACTTAGCTAACGTGTTGTTTTCTTAAGAAAGGTAGAGAAATCTTACGGACACAAATGGCAAATTGGACATAACACGTAGTTTCATGTTAGTAGAAGCTGTTTTAGTGGGCTGAGGCTGAAGAAGATTTAAACGGTTGAAATGTGAGATGTGAGATGTAAAATGTGTAATAAAAATGGCCAAAGTGTACGATCGATGAAGAAAATGGCTTGAAACTGTGACAATGGCAAGACATGTGCATATCGCAAAAGTGTATGGGAAATATGTGAGTGTTTAAGTGTGTGCAGGTTGGGTTGCTTGTCAGTTCTGAAGAAGATAGGGTAGTGCCGGACATAAATTGTCAAGATATTTAAGCCATACACACACAATGAAATAACAAGGTTATTGCTTTTAAAACGGCTTCATTTTAGGTATTTTAAAATATTTTTAAGGATTTAATATTTAAAAAACTTGTTTGAAATCTAGAAAACAATTTTCGAAGGTATATAATGAAGATATCATTCAAATAATTCAAAATACAAACATTGTACTAAGCGAAAGGCATACATTCTTAACTTTATTTTAAGAAGAGCTACATTAGTTTATCGTCTCATCCATGTACAAAAATAAACATTTAACAACATTCTCAGTACGACAATCACAACTGGTAAGGTAAAGAATTCAAATTAAAATACCAAAAAGAGCTATGAACAATTTTGAAACAACGTAACGAATATTAAAGAAAAAAATAACAAACATTCACTCTTTTCAAACAAAAAATCAGATAACCAAGATAAGAAAAAAATCCCATACATCAGAATGTTATAAAAGCCGAAAAAGTTTCATAAAAAAATAACAATGTGATAGATAGAAGATCGTATAAAAAACACGCACACAATAAAACACACACATAGAAGTTGATTTGGAAACTAAATCGTCGGCCCCGGCAACACAACATTGGATTGAAGAAACAAACACGTTTTCCCCAACGGCACATTGTTGGAAGCTCATTCTTTCAATGGCCCTTTTCGTTGAGGAAAATGTAACGCGGCCCAGCACCGTGGTCAGCGAACTGAAATTTCTTCCTCTGCCACAGTAGCAACTGCCGAAGGCTAAGTAGTTCCGGTTGCTTACACAGTGGGCAGCAGGCTTCGTGCTGGCGCGGGTCGTTCGGATTCGGCAGTGGTAAGACTAAGGCCACTGTTACGAAATGTGTAGAAAACGAAATCATAACGAAATGTTCAACCCATCCCAGACATTTTTGTTAAAACAGAAAATTGGTCCGAACAGTTAATGAGTAACAAAATCAAATTGCGTTTGATGCACAAATTGGTTTAAAACAAAAATTGTTTACATCAACGATTTGGTCCGACGACGACGACGCGTACGTTTTGATCAGATTTTCCCATCCCCATCAGAGACATGATATCGATGATCGATTTTTTTGTGTTTGTGTAGTGTAGTAATGATGACGTGTTGATGATGATGATAATGATGAACGTGACGATGTACATCGCAGAGTTTGAATGTGAAATGTGATGCACGATGCACACATAGATATGCACCAAACACGATAACGAAATGCGACAGAACGGATTATGAAGGGGAGTTTCATATTGTTTAACGTATATCGGTTATGTTAGCGTTAAAAGAAAGAAAGAAGAAGGAAGAAATTGGTTGATTAGTTTGTTAGAATTACCATGGCAGAAGGCGTACAAAAACACAGCACGATGGGCACACGCAACGTCACAAAAACACACAAAACGCACACAAACGCAGAGCACGAAATGGAAAAGCAACATTTTCCGTTAATTATTTTTGCAGTGTGATAAGCAGAGAGATGCACTCCTCGCTGCCAAGCGAAACTATGAAAAGGGGGATTTTTCGATTGCATTGCAACAAGAATGAACGGTCTATTGGATGTGATGTGCACTTTTTCTTCAACATCAGTATGTTTAGCAGTTTGGAAGCGCACTTCCCAAAAAATAAAACCATAAAGCACAGAGTGAAGCATTGTATGCTGGCATCGATTGTATCAGTCCTTCAATACACCAAGCTTTGCATTGGAAAGCATATTTTAAGAACGATAGCAACTCGTTAGACATCGTTAGTTGGTAGTTGTTTTTCAAAAAAATCCAAATAGAAAATTAAGCTCTCCCGTACGTTAGGCATCAAAGGTAGTGACGTGAATAATTTTTTGTTAGTTTTTTTTACGGCATCAAAGAATAAAAAGATTTTTTAGAGTATCCAGAAGGAAACTCCAAATACAACGAGGATACAAATTACTCGCATTAGTGAGCAAATCTCGTCAAACTTGTTATAAAAAGAAAGGCATGCAGTTTTGAAAACACGTTTGCTCTCAAATCATCGCGAAAAGTGAGGTGGGTATTGTGTTAATAAACAGAAATTAGCTTCATTTGTTTTTGCTTTGGGAGGAGGTACGGTATTGATTGAGTGTTGATATGCTTAGTGGCAATATTAAAGTGGCTCCCGTATTAAAACTTTGCCCATTATACCACCATTATTATTTCTTGCTGCGTGGCAAAAGTTGGGTAATAACATTAATACTTCTTCTATGCTTTCAATATTCGAAAACAAGGGGGTTATAATGATCTGGCATGAATTAATAAAAAGGGAGCACGAGCGAGAGCACTCTTGCACGTAAGAGTTATAACAATTCACCATTTTCAATTGCTGGAAGATTGAAATCCGTATTATAAAAAAAAATCCTGTTCACCTAGCAGTTGGCAACGTTAGACTTTGGGAGCATTTCGAAAAGGTGAGAGCGTCCATTTTAACCTTATTATTATCATTATTGGCATCTTTGTTTTGACAATTAGAAACGTTGCTATCCTAGTTCAACGGTATAATTGACGTATGAGCTTGCGCAAATCAAGAGGAACTAAGGGAAAGATTCCGTTGAACGGGTTCGTTTTATACCATGTATCTTTACTAAGCTTACTATCGCTACACCTTAACACTAACCTAACGAACGATAACGTAACGTATAGTAAAAAAGAGAACATGGACACAAGGGAAAGAATGTACATACCTCTGCAAGGATCGTTCTTGACCAAGAATTCGTCAAGTGCTACCCATCCACCGCCGACACGCACCATGACTGTGCTTCTCAAAATACGCACCAGGCGAAGCTTCTGAGAGTCACCAAACTGTGAATGAGAAACAATAAAGAAGCACATATCAGTATATAGCTATAGATTCATCGCAATCAGATCATCAATTTTACATACCCGATATTTGCCTTCGCCAACCTGGAACACACGGAACTTCTGTCGACACGTACACAACATGACCAACCGCTTGACTTCGTCGTGTATCTTGTCCGCCTCAGTCTTCGGCTTGCGGTCCTGCCAGTCTGGTCGTAGCGCTGCAATGAACTCTTGCCAATCGATAAGTCCTTCGCCATTGCGATCGAACAGATCTGCAACAGCACCCATTTCCAGCTTGGACGTGTCGAACTCTGCACGAAAAATAAAACAAGTCAAATTTAAAGATATCCCCTTAAATGATGTCAGGTACAAAAGCAGCACACGTACTTGTGCCAATGATTCCATCGATGAACACCTCGCGTGGTATCAGACCGTTGTTATCCTTGTCCATCTTGCGGAACAGATCCGTCAGCCGTGATTTCTTGTGGTTCATGAACTTCAAGAAACGCTTACGCCATTCTTCCCAGCTAAACTGACGGACGCGCTCCACATCCTGTAGGTAAAGCATGTGATCGTGCAGACGGCGCTGACGTTCCCACGCCAACAGCCACACGTAACGCCATTTCTCCCACAGCAGTTTGGCACGCGGTGATCGGAGTTCTGTATCCGCTTGATTGCTACAAGAGAAGAGGCAGGGGGTACGAAGCAAAACGTTAAGGAGGGTGATGTCCAAAAAGTTTTTGTTTTCCGATTTGTATGTGTATGTGTGCATTTATGATACAAAATGGTAGTGGTGATTATGGTACAAAGTTCGCCACAATCGAAGTTGTATACTTCTACTGTTGATGATCATAACCATGGAATGTACTCTTGATGATGGTCGGTGAATGGATCATGTGTCCGTATATGTTGGTGTTAATAGCTGGACACCGATACATGGTGTCATTCTATGACGTGGTACAATGACCAAACTACAATACCTTTGCGTAAACCGTGGACCATAGTGTGGCAACCGATCTCGTTCCGGTGTTTGCGTTTCACGTCCAGGACTCACGCGGCTGCTGGTTGCGGTAGAAGTGCGGATATCGTACGAATGTGCGCATGAAGCAATGAAGAGGAATAATATTTCACGCAATGGAAATTTGATGGTTTTTGAATTTTCATATTTTTGATTGAGGATTTTTTTTTATATTATCCAATATTGCATACGCATGGCACAGGAACAACAAATGTTCGACGATGGTAATGATCCGAGTATGACGCAATATACACGAAGGAAACATATAGATATACACAGAGCCACACATACACATAGGATCATCGCAGATATGCAGGACGGTTCAAACATATTGATACAGATGATAGCGCAACGCAATGGACATAAATACAATCACACACAGCAACAGCGACCGGAATACATAAAAGAAGAAAAAAATAACCAAAAACAAAGATATATATAACAAAGCATGCACAAAACGGTAACTACTTATGAACAAAACTTAACTATGAACCAACATAAAGACTATTAACCAAAAATGAAACACAAACAAAAAAGGTGCAAATAGATATACACATTTTATGCAACCATTTCCAGAAAGAAACCGAATAAGTAACAAAGTTTGGTAAAGGAAAGATTTAAAGTGGAATGCTTTTACACCTTGAGATTGGAAAATGTTTTGAAATTGAAAGAGTGTTAATGACTAAAGAATGTCATGAACAGGATATGAATCATTTTAAGAATGATCCAAGTATCACAAAGTTGGTGAAAAAGTGATTTAAATGATAAAATAAAAGAGTAAACAATTTAACAAATTATATGAACCAATAACCAATACACACCTTGTGCGACGTGAATTCAGGCCTTGATCACGCGATCCCTTAAAGCTGCACGAAATGCAAACATTGACACGATAGAAAGCAAGAAAGAAAAAGATAACAGACAAACACACACACATAATGAAGCATGGAACATGAAAACATAACATGTAATGAAGAAATAAATGGGCCGTGAACAATTCATTTGATTAGTAATGTGACAAAAGGAGATAAAACATATGAAAGATTAGTAGTATGTCTTAAAACACATAATAACGCAAATGGATTTTTTTACAATCTGTTTGATTATAATAAACTTTTATAGAAAATCTAAAATGATTTTTTTATATTAACCACACAATTGAGACATGAAAAAAAACACAAGAAACTGATAGAAATGCAATGAAATTAAAAAAATAATGAAAATTATAACAAACCTCTGCTTGCGTCCTAGGGTACCGTAGTCGGGCGAATGCTCACGAAGATCGGCCTGAGATCCTTTACTGTTATTGTACAATGTGGGATGGATTTGTGGTGCGATGTGCGCAAGATGGTGTTGGTTTTGTTTAAAAAACAACGGCCGACACAAACGTGAAACAATAAAATGAGTGAGTTACAAAAGTATTCAACAGAAGTTAGAAATGAATCAAACATAAACGGTTATGGCGCACGTGGTGTGTTGACAGTTAAGTTCTCTTAATGTGTGCTGTGTGACTCGTGGACGAAATGAAAGAAAATTATTTTAAACAACACACATACAAACAGATATAACGTTTTGTAACTCACAACTATTCTAATGTGTAAAAGTTTCATTAATTTTATAACTGAACGTCTAATACGGCTATTGAACGCACACGCACGCATGAAAAACACTGCTCTTTTACAAACAATGCATAAAAGATTTTTTTTCAAATTTATAATACTTACATTGGTGTCTTTAGTACACCACGGGACGGTTTGCGTGTTTCCTTGAGGCCTGGTGGTGGTTGGCGTGGTTTACAGGCACGATCAACCTCACCCTGACGACGCGCAGTATTTTCCATGAATTCCTTGTGATCCGCAATCAGTACTTCTAGCGGAGGAATTTCATCCGGCAGTGGCTCCGCATCGAGATCTACGAAAAGAGACGGCAAGAAAAATTCGTTAAAGAATTGTCTACATGCCTACATGCTTGAATTTCTCTCTTACTCAGCAACGTTGCTTCCAGCCCAGCCAACCAAGCTAGCAGCTCTTCGATCGATTCGTCCAAATCTTGCAAATCCTTCAAGTGCTGCTCCAGCTTGGTCTGGCGACTGATGGCCCATTGTGAAATTTCATCCCACCGTGACTGGATGATGGAAATCCAGTTCTTGATGATGGGAATCGCGTCCGGATGAGCTTTTCCTAGAATACTGTTGGCCAACCCAATCGTATCCTCCTTGTCGTACTCCTTTTCGCGCAATTCCTTCATGAACTTGGCGTGGATGTCCAGCAGATCCTTAGCCTGCGACTCATCGTCCGGTGCGGCAGCTGCGAAACGAAGCTTCTGTTCCGCTTCTGATAGCCACTCGAGCAGCATATGTACAGACTTGTGCAGCCGTTCCGCCTCCTTCAGGGCTACATCCAGACGACTCTTACGCCGGCTGCTCAAATCCTGTACATCATCCCAAAGCCGTTGCATTTCCTTCAGATTCTTGCTAGTTTCGCGTGACTCGTCTGATCGCTCCAACTCAAGACCGGTCTTCATGACACTTTGCATTTGAGCCGAACGTTTGTCCAGATCAGATTCCAGCTGACGATGATGCTCAACAAGCGTAGTCACTGTGTCGAGATCACCATGCACTGGTCCATCCTCAGCCAGTCGTGCCTTTGTTTTGCGCAACCAATCGAGCAGGGCCTGTAGAGCATCGGCAAACTGTCCGGAAAGCAACAATGCCTCTTCGAACTTGCGCTGTCGTTCAACACTCTTCTGACAGACGCGCTTCCACGAATCCTTCAGCTCGCTCATCATCTTCGACAGCACCGTTTCGTCCGATTTCGGGGCACGGTCCATCAGGCCCTTGCCATTGCGCATCGTGCTATCGTAGAAGCTTTCCTTCGACTGCAAATTGCGCTGGATTTCGCGCAGTTTCTCAAGATGCTTCTTGATTTTCACAGCATCGTTGCTCGTTTCCTCGGCCAGTGTATCGAGAGTTTTCTCCGTATCCTTCAACCAGCCGGTAAGCTGTACCCATGCGTCGTGGAACTCGCGAGCTTCTTTATAGCCGTGATCGAGTGCACGCGTACGTTCGGCGGCCTTTGCTACTACACGCTCCCAGCGATGTTGCACGGACACGAGTAGATTCTTGATCAGAATGACGTCCTGTTTCTGGCTGAAGTACTTCAAGTGTGTACCCTTCTTGTCCAGCAGCAGCATCGATTCACGATGGATCGATACATCCTTTTGGAGTACCTTGTGTTCTTCCATCTGTTGCTGGATCGTTTCCAGCACGCGCGACACTGCTGATGCGCTCGAAAGCTGCTTTTCAGCCTGCGTCAACCATTCGACGAACGCCTGGAGCGCATCATGGAATTCGGTTGCTTCTTTGAGCGCAATTTCAAGCTTGATCTTTTTGTCTGATGCACGTGATACCACTGCATCCCAACGCTGTTTCAGTGTACGAAGCGTATGCTGCAGATTGCTGGATGATACTTGCAGCTGCGACTGCTTGCGGACGTACTCTTGTCCTTGGGCAATTAGCGTTTCTACCTTGGCACGGTTTTCTTCCAGCTCGTTGTAAACTTCCATGAAACGTTCCAGCTGCTCGGACGCTGTCTCGGGTAAACCACCGACAGGTTTGCTAGCACTAATCACAGCATCAACATCACCCAACCATCCGAGAAGATCCTGAATTTCGGCCGTAAATGCTTGTGCTTCGCGCAACGATTCTTCCAGCTCGTGCTGACGGTCTGCTGCCTTTTGCAGCAAATCGCGCCATTGTTTGTTCAGCTGCTGTAGTTTATCTTGCGTCGTGGAAGCCTCCAGCGAACCACGATCGTTCTCGATCAACTTGCGTCCTGCATCGTTCAGCGTATCAACCGAGCTCTGGTGGGCGTGAATGTCGTTTGCCAACACCTTCAGCTTGGCCAGCTCAACTTCCAACAGTTGCGGATCGCCTGGGATTGGTTTCAGCTCGTCCAAGTTTGCGTCCGTTTTGTTGATCCAAACGAGCAACTCATTCAACGCGTGTTGGAACTGTCCTAGATGTAGAAGGGCATGCTCCAACTGCTTCTGACGTTCGACCATACCGCGTAGTAGACTCTCCCATCGCCGATTGACGGCATTCAGTGGCTCACGAATGGCACCGGCCTGTTCTGCAGAGGTGCGCTCCGTAAGCTCTACCGCTTGTCTGTAAATGAATGGGCATTCGATTAGATCCGCGCGAGAAAAACGTGGGGAATCACACATAAAAAGCAATAATCATGCGATCAGCTAGCTACATTTTTCGGGGAGCTTTAAATCATTTTTTCAGATGATAAGTGTTGACTAGAGATGTGATTTAGTGAGAAGTGAAGTGAGAGAAACTAGATCTTACACACTGAGTAAGAGTCAGTGAATGATTTAAATCTCTTTATCCACTCTTCTTTGCTGATTCAAACTACCAAAAAGATTTTTCTCATTTCTAGTGTTGGCCTCTACAAAGAATTTGGAAATACGAATTTCGCGGATAAAAATTCTAGCACAATAGTATAGTCAACACTTTCATCTCTATTCGCAAATAAAATGCCAATCTCAATCCCATTCGGTCATCTTCTCCTCTTCCAACATCCTGCCGAGTGGAATAAAAGCTATAAGCTACATAGACATTTGCTGCTAAAATTAGCAATTGTTAATGCTTATTCATTCTTGCCTGTTTAGAGCTCTATAAAACCCATCCAATATGACAGCATGAAAACGAGAGAAAAACAATGTTACTTTAATTCCGTTCGACCATTATCTTACGCTGTTGACCGAGAAGTTCGTTGGTGTGTGTGTGTGTCAATTGTGAGAGGATAAATCAAGCTACTTACCGGTTCAATGCCTCAACTTCCACCATATGCGGATCGACATCATCTTTGAAGTGCTTCAACTGCTCGATCTGCTTCTTTACTGCTTCAATGTCCGAACCAAGCGGGCCAAGTTTCTGGAACCGATCTTCAGCACGAGCCAAGAAGTTCAGCAGGTTTTGCAGCGTTTCGTGGAACTCCATAGCCTTCTCCATGGCATCGATGAGGTTCTCCTCGCGCTTAGCATACAGGGCAGTGATGTTGTCCCATGCGTTGTCCAAGTCTTCGATGTGTTTCTTCACCTCGGGCTTGTCTGGTTCACCGCACAATGACATGAGATTGCTGCCAGTACGGCGCACCTGTTCGACCTCCGGCTTGGTTTGATCGATCTCTTGCCTTATTTCCTGCAGCGCGACTTGCTGCTTCTGAATGGCCTGTGGTTGTGCTGCTGGCGGTTCCTGCGTTTGCAGAGCTTCCTGCAGTTCCTTCAGCGTCTCCATGACAGCTTGCATTTCCTTCCAGAATTTCTCTGCTACAGCGAGCGTATCGTTCAATGCAGCACCACGCTTCGACGTCGTCTTCTGCAGATCACCCCACAGAGCGTTCAGCTTGTCGAGTTTCTTCTTGATGTCGCGCACAGCAGGGTCCGATTGGTTGGTAGCCTTCGAGATGACATCACTCGCAGCACGTTGTACAGCAGCGAATGCTTCTCCACGCTTATCGATGTCCTGAACCAGAGCAACGTTTTCGTCGATTTGATCGTGAATCTTGGGCGGATGGGCAGAGATCGGATCGGCTTGGTTTGCTTGTTCAGCGGTGTTTTGAAGTGCCCGCAACATTCCTTCCAGTTTGTCGGAGAACTGGCTAGATTCCTGGAGTGCCTGGTCGAGCGCATTTTGACGATCGCGTAGCTCAGTGCGGAGAGCAGCATATCGAGCGTTATCCGAGTCCAGAATCTCACCAATCTTAGCCGCATCTTCATCGGCCACCAGCGCCATCAGTGCTTCTCCAGTTTTGTTCAGCTTATCCAACAGTGGTTTGTGCTCAGTGATCGATTGCGTCAAACGCTCGTTCTTGTCCTGCTGAATTGCAATCTGATCAGGACGCAATGCCGGCATCGATAGCATCGAGATTTGATGCTCCATGTCGTTCAACCACGTAGCAAGACCAGTGTGCGAGTCGGCAAAGTGTTCAGATAGGGGCAACGCTTGCTCTAGCACCGAAAGACGGTTCGAGCATAGGGCGGCTACCGTTTCGACCACCTCCTTTAGATCCTCTAGCTTCTCGCGCAATGCAATCGTATTGTCATTCGGCTGCGATTCGCGCAGAACCTTCTTGGCAGCTGCGGTAACATCACGCACGCGTCCCTTCTGGCTCGAGATATCGTCATTGATCGAACGGTGCTCTTGTAGCTGCGTTCGCACCAACTTCGGTGTCATTGCCGGAGGATCTGCATCACGCAGCGTGGCATCCATATCACGGAACCATTCCAACAGTTCGTCGATATCAGCGGTAACCTCATTCGAGCGTTGCTTGCTCAAATGTAGACGTTCTGCCTTACGTTGAATCTGTTCGACAATTGCCTCGAATCGACGGTTGTCTCGTGTGACGATTCCTTCAATGGTCGACGCACCTTCTCCAGGTGAGATCTGACACAACTGAGGTCCGATCGAGTTCACCTGCTCCAAGAGCTGGCGGTTCTCGGTCAGTTCAGCTTCCAGGCGAGCAATATCGTTCTCGTTAGCATCGCCCGTAGCCAGTGCGGACTCAGCAGCCTGCATCCAGCTAACCAATCGCGCGTGACTATCGTGGAACTGTTGAACCAATGGAAGTGCATCCTGAGCATGCTTCAACAGATCGCCACCCTTCGTCGTCAGCTCGCCGTAGCGACGCTGGAGCGAATCGAGCTTATCCTTCAGCTGCAAAGCTTCATCTGAGGAAATGTGCTTCATCAACTCTGAGCCAGCTTCTACCGTCGACTCAACGTTCGGTGAACGGCTGGCAATTTCTTCGTTCAGCACCACCAATGCATCCATTTGTTCGAGCAGCTTCTCAGTGTGAACGGGAATTATTTTGAAGCGCTGCAGCTTATTTTCGGTCTTCTCCATCCACGAAACCAGATCCTGGTAGGTGAGCACCAGATGACGCAGACCCTGTCGCGATTCGTTCAGTACGTGACCAATGTTTTCGCTAGCGACCACCAAATCCGTGTACCGATCGGTAGTATTTTTCACCTTCTCGCTCAGTGTGACCGCCTCATCGTCACCCACCAACTCCATCAACTGGGCGGCAATGTCCGCCAATTCGGTGAAGTCAGGCTTCTTGGACAGAATTTCATCGTGCAGTTGTTCATGCTCACGAATACGCGCCTGGATCTTCTCCTCGTCTGTCGGAACCAGCTCCATAGCTTTCACGGCACGTTCTGCACCATCTAACCACTTTGTGAGTGGTATCAGCTGATCCTGGAACTGTTTCGCCACGTGCATTGCCTGCTCCAGATCGTGGGTACGACGCTGGGCAGCATCGGTAAGATCATCCAAACGACGCATCAACTCCTTCAGCTGCCGTTCAATGGCGGCCTTTTCAGAGGCATCACATCCAGCTGCAACTTCCTGACCTAGTTCGAACAAGGAAGCCATCGTTTCCTGTCGATCGGACAACATCTTCATGAGGAATGGCTGATCAGCAAGCTGTGCCTTCACAACCTTGTAGTCAGCGGATGGAGGCTTCTGGTTGGCGACCATCTCTTCCGTAACCTTCAGCCACTCCGATAGACCATCGAGCGCTTCTTGGAATTTTCCCGACTGCAGCAGACCAACGTCCAGTCGACGTTCGCGTTCGTTCAGCTTTTCCTTCAAATCGTTCCAGCGATCGTTGATCTTTTCCAGATCCTTTTCAAGCGCGGTCGTCGGTACGCCACCCTGAGCAGAGCGAATCAAGTCTTGTCCAAGACGATTCAGTTCATCTATTTTGCCCGTGAGTGGTTCAACCACGCGCTGACGGAACCGACGCAAGTCATCCTGCTGATGGCGAATCTGTTCCAGCTCCGAACTGACAGGCTTCATTTTCTTCAACTGATCTCCTACCTCGCCAAGATCTTCCTGCGTATGCTGATGCAAGTCATAGAATTTCTCCAAAGCTTTCAACGCGCGCTGAAGAGCGTCATCGTGGTCGCGGGCTCGGTTATCCAGTCGTCCAAGCTGCTTGCGCAGCGTTCCAATCTGATCGCGAGTTTGGGCAGTGTCGGGAGCAAAGCCACAGTCAACCAACTGCTCGCCCGCACGTTCCACTTCGCTGACGTGGGCTGCTACACGGTCGATCTTGTTGATAATACCGGACACCTCGTCCAGCTGATTCAACACAACTTTGATCTCACGTGCTGGTGGGTGCAACGAATCAACCTGTTGCTCTAGATCGTTCAAATCAACACCAAGCAATTTCACCTTATCGTTGAACTGCGACACTGCTGTAGCTGCGGATTGTAACTCACCGCAGCGATCGTCCAACCGAGCGTGAAGATCCTCGATACGATCCGAAATACCGTCCACTTCCGATTTCAGGTGATCAGCATCGCCTCCGGCGGCACGAGCTTCGCCCGCAATTTCACCGGCCAATTTGCGCACCGATTGCAGAGGTTTGCGGAGAGCAGTTGCATCATCCTTGATGGCACGAACGCGTTCCAGTAGCTTCGGATCTTTAGCTGCACCTCCCAGAGCGTCGTGTGCTGCAAGACGATCTTCACAGCGACCGACTGCATGGTCCAGATCTCGGAGCTCTTCGTTGAAGTCACCCAACCGTTTGGCACATGTTTCCAAGGTCTGCGCACGAGCCAACAGCTCATTGTTCAAGCGTTCCCAACGATCCTTCATGTCCTGAAGTTCCGCCTTAATCGCCTCCTTATCGACATCGCATGCACCAATGAACGTTTCGCCAAGGCTGCGGCAGGTCTCATACTCTCCGGAACGCTTCCACACATCACTGCGGAAGGTCTGAAGATCGCGTAGCTGCTGATCGAGTTGCTGCTTCTTCAACAGACCAGGCTTCAGCAAGGCCAGTTTATCTTCGGCACTGCGTAGCCATGATAGGAAGGCTTCCGATGCGGCAGCATGCTTTTTGCAGTGTTCCATGCATGTTTGCAGGCGTGAATGCCGATCCACAGCTGCCGAGCGAAGACGATCCCACTGCTGGGCAATCTTCTCCAAGTCGCGCTGCATACCACGATCAGTTGTTTGTCCGGGCTTATCCTGCAGATCACGTCCCTTGTTTAGTAGCATGATAACTTCATGCTCTCGGCCCATCACTTCACGATACACGGGTTCGTGCGTATCGATCTGATGTTGAAGCGTTGGTCGATGGGCCGAAACAAGCAAGCGATCAGTCAGATTGCCCAACTCACCAGACAACCATCCCAACGTTTTAGCACAAGTTTCAGCAAACTGGCGACCATCGCGCAATGCAGCATCGGTCTCTGCTTTACGCATATCGAGCTTCTTCTGCAACGTTTGGTACTGTTTTCCGACTGCGGTAACACGTGCGTTCACGTCCGCACGCGACACCGGATCACTCAGCACACGGCAAAGCGTTTCAGCTGCTGCTTCCGAATCTGCCAACAGCGGTCGCTGACCCTCTAGCTGGCGTTCGAGGTTTTCAATCTTACGCAACGTCTCCTGGTGATCACGATCGGTTGGCAATGAATCAAGGTTATCACTTATCGTTTGCAATGCCTCGCGCAGTCGGTTCAAGCCGGCATCGAACTCCTTCGAGCTGTCCGCAGCAGCACCAAGGCTTTGAGCTCGCTCATCAAGTCGGGCCACTAGATCATCCCACTTCTTCTGTAGGTTGCGAAGCTTCGTTGAGACAGCCTGTCCTTCGGGCGAAGATTCGCGCAATTGTTCCAGGACGGCATTACCAACTTCCTGCAGATGATTAAGCTGCGGCTGCTGTCCACGGAATTCTTCCCGCAATACCTGCACCTGCTGCACCTGACTCTGCACCATACGTGGATCCGAAGAGATCGGACCCAGCACCGTCAGCATACGCTCCTTCGCTGCCAGCCAAGTGTTAAGGTTGTCATGGGTATCGAGGAAGTCACGTAGATACTCGGAGAACGTGATACGATCCTTGCACAGATCGTTCAGATTCTTCCAGCGATCGGCAACGGCATCCAATTCGGTACGCAGACGCTCCGCTCCCTGCACGTCCGGTTTGCGTTTCAACAGATCCTTCACTTGAGCCTTCGTCGAATCTAGCAAACTCTGTCGCTCGTACATTTCCTCAAGGATTTTACGGGCCTGCTTGTTGCAACGATCTGCTTCCTCCTTGTTTCCAATAACATCACGCGGTACCTGACGATGGATTTTGTCTAGGAAGCTGGCCAGTGTCTTCAGATTATCCTGATGCTTGCGAACCTCGTCGCGCACCGAATCCAACTCGTTTTGTCGATCGTTCAGCCGAGCTCCCACCAAACTGTAACGGTTGTTAATTTCGGTAAGCTGCTGCTGGATCGGAGTCAGATCGGTTAGCTGGAAACCGTCTTGCGACGATCGCCGACTACCAAATCCGCTCGATCCACTTGCGGGTGAGAGCGGCGATGGTCCTCCCTTGGTTGGGCTTGGCGAGCGTGCATCTCCCGAGAGTCGTCGCATCGGGCTAACGTTCGAACGCTTAATCGGACTGTATACCGATCGCTTGCGTGTTGGACTGTCCGGACGAATCAATGCATCATACTGTGCACCAAGATCGTTTACGCGATCGATTGTCACACCATATTCACGATGCTCCTTGACGAGAGGGCGAACCTCCTCAATCTGATATTTGATCGCATCCACATCCACAGCCACTGGAGCGAGATTGTTCGTTCTCGTTTCGATGCTCGAAAGCCACACGAGCACTTGATCCTTCAAGTTCTCGTAAGCATGCAGCTGCTCAGCCTTCTGCTTGGACAGCTTCAACTTCTCATCCAGCTTTGTGTCCATCGTCTTCCAGAGGCTCTCCAGCACCTTCACTAGATCTCGTACTACACCCGTATCGGTCACGTCACGCTTTGCGATCAGATCCTTACCCAGACGAACAGTAGCTTCGTACTGTGGACGTAGATCTTCCTTCAGACGTGATAATTCGACCATACGCTGGGCAAGTACTTCGGCCGGTAGCGAAACCAATTCCCGTCCTTCCAGCGCATCGTTCAGGGCTGTCAGTTCTTGTTCCAGGTTGGATGAATCGTTCAAGAACTTCGATAGCTGCGAAAGAGTATCTTCAAGGAATTCACCGCGCTTCAATGCCTTATCGAGCAGCTTCTCAAAGCGACCGGTAACGTCACTAAGGTTGCTTTCAATGCGCTTGGCAAGACGCGTATTGGAAGGAGTAGCCATCAACTCTTGCGCAGAGAGTGTTACACTCTCTAGGCTCGTACGATGTGATTCTAGATCGTTCAACAATCCACGATGTTCGCGCACTTGCTCGTTCAGACGATCCTTGATAAGTGATGCGGGACGATTTTGCAGCTTGAATTTCTCTTCAGACTGGTTAATCCAAACCGCGAGTCCATCCAGTGCATCCTGTACACCTTGCGATTGAACCAAAGCGGTGTCGAGCAGCTTCGAACGATCACCAAGCGCCTCAAGCAGTTGAGTGTATTTATCCTTCACTTCTTCTACTGGAATCTCCAGCGCAGATACCTCAGAGGGGCTCAATCGGCCGGCCAGCGACTTCAGCAGCGCATCTAAGCAATGTTGCACATTATCGAGCAGACGTCCTTGCGACAAGAACTCACTCTGCAACGCCTTTGTCTGATTCATCTGATCCTGCACGGATTGTGGATCGGCGGCGATCGGATCCGATAGAACATTGCTCACGCGTGGCTGTACATCACGCAACCAACTACGCACCTTCTCAAGCGAATCCTGATAATCGCGCTGACGGTTGCCAAGTCCAGCTAGACGGTCCAACAGGGCATTAGCACGGTTCAACAGATCGCGGTACTGCGCCGTCACGAGCGAAACCTCCTGACGAATCGGACTGTCTGAGCTTGATATTTGTTCAATATGCGGCAAACGATCCGGTAGCGTTGTGCGGAAATCATTCAGCACGCCCAAATAATCCTTGCACTCGTCGACAAACTTCTGTGCCGACATCGTGATGAACCGCAGATCGGCTTGATGTGCAATCACATCGCTGTGGAACTCCTTCACCGAGTCGGACTGTGATGGGAGATTGTTCAAATCGGACAGTGTGCTTTCCTTATCCTCGAGCGTGCGACGTGACGACTGCAACCAGCTGGAGAACGTGTCCAACTCTGTGCGCAGTTTACCCAGCTCATCGCGAGCAGCACCCAGCCGACGCAACAGTTTGCCGGTACGATCTTGCGCTTTATCAACACGAGCGCGAAGTTCACGGCCAGACGTCTCGAGAGCAGCTACCTCAGGTGCACTCAGCACATCGCCACCCGTCAGTACAAGCTGACGCACTTGATCCAAGCAGGACGCGACCGGACGGCTCTGTCCATCGATATCTTCCTTGATTTGCTGTAAAAAGGAAGAAAATTTGTGAGGAAAAACTTTCGGATAAAAATTGAAGAATTTTTACACACCTTCAGCGAGTTGATCTGATTGCGCAGATCGTCTACCCGTTCCTTGGGTCCTCCCACGGCTGCAATGTCTTGCTCGACACGAGTTATCCATTCCAGGAGCTTGGCCAGGTGGTCCTCACAGAGAGCGAATTTCTCAATCACTGCTTGCTGTAGCCGCGATTCGGTAGGAAGGAGAACAAACACAGAAACATAACATTAACAGAGTTTACGAAATGAACACTGCCAATACCTGGATATGGTTATCATCGTTTACAAACGAGATTACATGTTACAAATGTACAAAGATGCAGTTTTTGTTTCATTACATTTAAAAATATGATACATAAAGAAGGATACAAAAAAAATCATCAAAAAATAGGACGAAAAACGTAAATCAGTTGAAGAAGCTGAAATATTAATGATGATGATAATTCACACGCTTCTAGAAAATAAGAAAACATACAGCGAGAGAAGATGAAGAGAGTAATATAGGTAGTACATACAAACGAACCATAAAACAGAAAACAAATCAAAACCAAAGTCATAACAAACACAACAAGTAGCATATATGAATAATATATAAAAAGAGCGAAGGAGAAAAGACAAAACAAAACACACCGACGAGTACAATCATATGCTGGAAAGAGGATACAAATTAGGATAAATAATAAACATAAAAACAGGATGGATTGCTTATGCACAGAAAGGGATTTAAACACACCGGAAGTTCAATACACAAGTGAATAGATAAAATAGGGATAGACACAAGACACAATCACACGCAAAACGAAAGGAAACAAAAAAACAATCAAACAACAAAAAACCAGCCAAACACAACAGAGAAAATGAAGCGATCAGAAAGTAACAGTCTCAAAACATGTGATCGGCTATGTGGTGATCCAAGCAGTATGATAAGTATTAAAGCGGTTCCTATACTTATCAGAAGGTAGGATGAAATGCTTTTAACCAGTCCGCTTTAGTGCAGGCTTTCGAAATACGGTATGTGGAACGATAATACAGAAAACATGGAACATCTCAACACTAACGACTACCGTCAAACCCCAACACCCCTAGTGTGCTTCGTTAGTAATCTATACTACGGTGGTGTATTCATCAAGATATTTAGTGAGCAGTGTGTGTTAGTTTTTCGTGCATACAGTATTTTCCTTCGTGCCAAAGGTGATTACGGTGTGTGTTAGTACGCTCTGCTATTATTTGTTTGCTCCGCAAGGATTAAACTAAATTGCTTGCTCTAAGTAATTTAAATATTTACACAATCCTGAAAAGTAAAATAGATAAGATTGATTTCAAAATAACAACTTAAGCTATAAGGTAAACACTACTGTAAAGCCGTACAACAACGTTACAGCTCGTTGTAAATTAAGTGTGAATCTATCTTAAACTATACAAAATTGGAAGAAAAAGTATTGAAGATTTTTGTCGCACATCTATCGAAGCAGCGTAAGTTGTCTCTGATCTATCCTTTTTCTGCTTTTTCTTCTTGGCTTAAGGACCTTCTAAGTGAGGCCGGTCGTATAATAACTAAAGCTAACTAATCTTTCTGATACCTGATAATTGGATAGTCAGGCCTCACCACTGGACCAGCCCGTCTCTGATACTATAACATCTTTAAAACATAAATCTACAATCCTATTTATTAAGCCTTCCTTTATAATTAGTCTTTTTGTTACACTTTCTTTGTAACTCTACCTTTATTGATCCTGCCTTAGATATTCACCTAAACTTAATTGATATCTTTATGATTTTCTATCTGAAACTATTTAACTGAAGCCCTACGCACTAAAATTTCATACATATCGAAGCACACGCACACACACACACAAACGGCATTGATTTTGCTATTTTATAACTTAGCAGCCCCCGCAAGGTACAGCACATTCGCACATTTTCCATTCCGTTTTTATGCCGCATGCAAATGCTTGATTTTTTTTTTATTGTAGCAGGTGTCATCACTCAGCGAAAAACAATGCATGTGTGTAGGTTTGATTTTGATCGTATTCCGTATGTTATACACCATGATGTATGTAATGCCAATTGACTCCAATGATAAGAAAGTAAAAAAGATTCATTATGATTATGACCAGGACCTGCGTTGACTTGCTTTACCAAAAAAGCGAAACAATTGGATTGTTTGTGTAGACTCTCAGCTAAGATTTTGTGATACGTGATCGCTAGATACGGATATCAGACGGATAGTGAGTGAGTGAGTGAGAGATGATCAGTCGGTAATCGGTACATTTTATAAATCGCGCAATACACAATCTCTATGAGCATTACAGTTTAACACGCATCCCAACGTCATTTGGAGGATGCTATGGCACAAAGATCATCTAAAACCGTTACGGCAAACTAAGAACCACCAGCTTTGAGACAGTTAAGCAAACAAATAATTCCATACGCAAATAATAGACTAACAAAGCTAACGAGAGAAAATAGAATACAGACTGGTCAGTATGGATTGTAGCTGTTAGATAAATTATTAGTCATTACTTTATGAAAAGGAAGGAAAAGATTGCGTAAGTTTCCCTCAATTTGATTTAAAAGAATATAATCGTACAAACAAAAAGGTTGGTTAAATTAATAGAAAAAGAAAACAAATCGTTTTATTATATCTGATGGACTGATGGATTATGGAAGTAAAGAGTGAGAATTTTTTAGGTTTAGAAGTAAAGAAGGTTGAGAAGAAGTAAGTAAATATGGTTTTATTTTATTGCAACACGATTCTTGCAAACGATCCATTTGTTAAAGTACCAGAATTCAGAAAGTTAATTAATCACTTTGATTTGTCACACTAAACGTTTTATGTGAAGAGTTATGAATACGAAGGAATTTAAATGTATTGATTTAATGCAAAATTCAAAGCAAATATTAGTATTTTCATTGTATTATTGTATTGCATTGTATTAATATTATTCATTGTAATATTTATTTGCTGCTTAACTTGCTGAAAACTGGCGCTGGAAAGCTTTAAGCTAAACTTCTTCATTCAAGCAATTAACAATAACGCAAGAATGATACAAAAGTTGTAAACAGTCATTCCATTCCGATAATTTAACATGTTTTCCATTCTTTAAAAATGCAAAAAATTGAAAAAAGCACCAAAAAAGGAAAAAAAAATGTAGTAAGTGAAACAAACAATATAAAAGAAACGTCTTTCAAAGCTAGATTTACTGTTAGAATGTTTTTTTTTTTTATTTTTGACAAATGTTGAGCTTCAAAATGAAAGTAAGAAAAATGAGACACATGTGTAAAAAACATGAAATGAAAGATAAAACAAGAAAAATCTGAAAATCCCGTCATAAGTTGGTTTTGGTCGATGGTAAGAGAAAACAAAACAACTAAAACAGAAACACGTAACGCCCCACAACTAGAGCCTAAGGATCAGAGGGGAGCGCAATAGTTTAGGAACGGAGTTGACAAGTGAGAGATTATGTGAGAGAGGGAGATAAAAACAGAGGGAACGTGCAACACGGTCACTTACCCGTTGCTCCGCTAGCAATAGATATCCCTTCTCACGTGCTTGCACGAGATCGATCGCATCGCGATCGTCCCCGTTGTAACGGCCGCGGGTGGCATCGACCAGCCCGCTACTGATGGCGGACGCGAGCGGCACTATTGCACTACCTTTACCAACACTATCGCGCACAACCGTTGTCGAGGGATCGACCAGCCCGGCCTCGATGGTGGCCGTCAGCGTACGGGCCGGTGCCGTATGATGGAACGGATCGCGGAAGTTGCCCTCGGCCGGCACATACAGCTGATAGTCGAGCGCTTCCAACAGCCCAAACGAACGGCGAGGCGTGGTAAGCAGCCCGGACTCGACGGCCGTCTGCAGCGGGATCAGCTTCGAGCTAGCCGTATCGAGTACGTTCGATTTTTCCGGCTCAATAAGACCCTTACGGAAGGCTTCCGGTAAGTGCAGCAACTTGTGCTTCGCACCGTCTTTCAGTAGTACAGATTCGGGATCGATAAGACCCTGTACGATGGCGTCTCGGAGGGTGATGGCTGGCGGCAGGCTATCTTGGTCGGGTTGGGTGCTGGATAACGGAGGCAGGAACCGGCCGGTCGATAGGTCCAGCAGCTGTAACTCGACGGCACGATCGAAGCTGAGCGGTTCACGCACGTAGACCACACAATCATTGTCGAAGGTGAAGAATAGCAATTGTGGATCAATCGTAGCACGGGCACTATCCTGCAGAACACCATCATGTAACGCTTGTCGCAACGGGACAAACAATCCTGTACGTGGATCACGTACCACGGACATTTCGAGCGACAGGAGATCGTAGCGCAACGCATCCTGTAAGCTCATTTCTTTAGGACCCTTACCTACAGGTGATTCCTGGAGAAGGTTATCGATCGATTCCTTGCGCTCCAAGATTTTGCCCGTAATCGGGCGATTGATAGTCACCAGTAAACCTTTGCTGAATGCTACATCAAAGTTGTACGCACGATCATTCTTACGATCGAGTACTTTACCCTTTTCCACGTCGATATCGGCCTGATCCATAGCTGCACGAAGCGACTTATCTTGTCCGGTTACTGCATCCTTGTACACGGTCGTCTCGAAATCGAGTAGACCAGCGTCCAGAGCTTCCTGCAGATTCAGCAAGTCGTCCGAGCTGGGTTCAACAAATCCACCAGCATCGGCTCGATACAGACCCATCTTGATAGCTTTTTCTAACGAGAGCAATTTCTGATTCGTTACTATCAATCCCCTACGGCGAGCTTCTTGTAGGTCGATCTTCCCATCCGATAATACATATACTCCCGCTTGAGCATCTACAACACCCTTTTCAATCGCTTCATCCAAACGCACGTAACGGCCCGTTGTCGCGACCTTCACTATTGAAGCAGCTGGACTAACAATATCTTCGGCGCAAGCTTCTTCGAGCGATATTTGTCTACCAGTAATGGGATGAAGAATATGTCCCGTTTGCGGACGATAGAAACCCATGGCGAGCGTTTCGAAGAGACCAAAGCCGGCACTTTCAATGTCTACGATCAGTCCCAAGGCGAGAGCTTCACTGAGAGGGATAAACACCTCACTGCCCGGCTCACGGAACACTCCTTCTCGGCGATCGATCAACTTCGCCCGGCATGCTTCGAAAAGATTGAGCATTGTTTCGTCACGCTCGTTAAAGTAGCATGGAAGCTGTGGGTTGATGATGAACTTACGCATTGCTTCTTGCAACGTAATCTTACGCCCGGTGGCTGGCTCTATAAACTTGCCTGTTTTATCGTCGTAGATACCCTGATGTATTGCACGTTGAAGACTTACCGGTGCCTTACGATCGTACAACAAACCGATGTCAAACGCGTGCTTAAGTGTGATCCAACCATCACCGTGTTGTACTTTGGAGCTCTCTCCATCGATAAATTGTGTTGCAATGGCTTCGTTCAGATCTAGATCCTTATAATAACCAGTAGTCAGATCTCGGACCT
Source organism: Anopheles maculipalpis (assembly GCF_943734695.1). Lineage (NCBI taxonomy): Eukaryota > Metazoa > Arthropoda > Insecta > Diptera > Culicidae > Anopheles > Anopheles maculipalpis. Next base: position 76,325,819 of record NC_064871.1, read on the forward strand.
GTACCGAATGTGGATCGATCAACTTGCCAGTGATTGCTTGGTCTAGCGTGAGTTTCTTGCCCGTCTTGGGTTCGACAAATTTACCATTACCCTCCCGATAGATACCCTTGAGCACGGCTTCACTAAGCCCGATCGGTTTACGAACTTCCACCAGCAAGCCTCGATCGAATGCTTCGCGGAAATCGATCCGAATTCCGTCGTCATCACGAATCGTACCTCGGCGCACATCTACGGTACCGTTCTCGATGGCAAGTTCGAATGGAACTATTTTACCACCAACGGTTACGATAGTCGATTCCGGATCCAATAAACCACGTCGAATCGCACGCTCAGTAGACATTCGCTCTGGCGTTGTGGTACTGCTAAATTGACCAGACTTAGGATCGTACAGGCCTCGGTACACTGCGTCCGGTAAACTACAACGTCGTTTCGATGCCACGATCAGTCCACGGTCCATTGCCTCTGCAAGACCCATGCTCAATCCTGAGCCTGAGTCTACAACCAAACCCGCTTTAGGATCTACCAGCTCGCTGCGTATTGCTTCAGCTAGACTAATTACTGTACCACTCTTCGGATCGCGTACGATCAAATCGTTGGTGGAAATTTCACCCTTGGCAATCGCTTGCTCGAGTGTGACAGGTGTGGTTGCATCTTCAAGCAACAGTTTTCCTGTCGCAGGATCGTAAAAACCTCGCAGCAGTGCATCGGCAAGCGAAATTGGCTTCTTGTTACTGAGCACATAACCCTTCTGGTAGGCACGGTCCAGCGTAAGTTCTGGGCGAGTCAACACACCCCTTACATCGTCAACCAAACCACTAGCGATAGCATCTCGGCATTTCACCACACTTTCACGCGACTCATCGCGAATCAGTACACTATCGATCTCCACCAGCTGGGTGTTGATCGCGTCCTGCAGATTACTTTCATCGCCGTTAGCTGGATCGAGAATTTTGCCAGTTGCAGGATTGTAGAACTCACGGCTTAGCACGTCAATCAAACTGTGCGTTACATGCTTGGTGTCCATCAAATTCTTTTCAACCGCCACGTCAAGTGGTACAAGTTCATCAGTGGCAGTGTCCTTCAGCTTACCTGATTCTGCATCAATCAGTTTCTTGTCTAGCGCATCCTGCAGCGGTACAAGTGTGTTCTCCTTTGTATCCTTAACGTTGGATATTTTTGGATCAACGATACCCTTGTCCACGGATTGCTGCACATCAACCATCTCCTCCGTGATCGTGTCGAGAATCAGACCCGATTCTGGATTGTACAAACCCTTCTTTACGGCCGCTTCCAAGGATATCGGCTTTCGCTTACCCTCCAGCATGTACCCTTTCACGTACGCTTCGTTCAGATCGATCTCTTCCTGGGTGTCCTTGTTGAATAGTACACCAAGTTTCAGATCAATTATGCCTTTTTCTATGGCTACCGCAAGCGGTACGATCTGTCCATCTGTAGGATCTCGCACAGAAAGTGAATCGTTATCAATGAAACCTGCCCTCAGAGCTTCTGCAATTGGTATGCTCTCATTGTTCTGAATAAATTCACCCGTCTGAGGGTTTATCTGTCCTGCATCGATTACCTCAGCCAGCGTCGGGGAAAGATCTTCATCACCCGCTGGTTCTCGCTGCACGATCCAACCCCGGCGACAACATTCAACAAACTTTACCTTCTTTCCCGTCTTATTGTCCAGCATATGGCCTGTATGCTTATCGATCAAATGCTTCTTCAGTGCAACGTCCAACCGCTCGAAGCGATTCCTTCCAAGATCTTTTACGAAGATAGTGCTCGGATCGATTACTACACCGGCATTGTAAATAAAGTCACGGAACGATACACGCTCCCCAGTAGTTGGATCGAGGAAGTAACCATTTTCTGGATCATACACTCCCAACTCACTCAGGCGCTGTTCGGTAAGGGACGCATCTAGCACAAGCGTATCTTCACCTTCTTCACCTTCAACGAAGGAAATTCGCTCTTTCGACAGTACGTCGACCACATCGTAAATGCGCACGTTTCCTTTATTTAGACCCTCTTCTACGGTATAAGGCATCAGCTTGTCGTCTACCATGATGCGGCAGAGTTTGGGATCAATTTTGCCTTGAGAAATCGCTTCACCCAAAGTCATTCGTTCTGGCCTTTCTACTGGACGTTCAACGAAAGTGACGTGGCGTTCTGACGATTCCGTAGGCCCAGAAGAAAGCACTTCATTACCAGCGGCTGGTTGTTTGTCAGACTTTAGTGCGTCTACTACCGCTTTACCGGCGAGCAGAGGCGCACCTACGACTGCCATAAGCCCTAATTTGGCAGCATCCATTATTTTACTACCGGCACCGCTGACAGAAGACACATCAGTGGGACTAGGAATCATTATACTTTGCTGAACGCTACTTGAAACATCGCTCATTGGTTTTGAAGTAGCTTCCTCCGCTACAGCTCTTTTTGGTACGTTGGAGGGTTGAGCTATCACAGTACTCTCATTTTCTGGGTAAGGTTTGGTTGAATCTGGCAATGTGACCGAATCAGGCATTTTCTTCGAAGAGTCTGTGCTTGGTATTGGTACTGCTGCTGCTGCTGTTGCCAGCGAGTTTTGCAAATCATCTGGTTCCAATGATTGTGGAGACTTTTTATCCACAATTCCACTATCAGACATTGCGGGAACATCAGAAACAGAAGCGAGCTTGTCTCCTTCACTGGTAGAAATAGAAGTACCAATATCTGAATCAGTATCCCTTTCCATCTGTGAAGCAGGAACTAATGAGGATTGTTCCACATGACCCATTTCATTTTTATTCGAATCCCTTAAATCATACGACATTTTGGTATGTTCTTCGTACACTTGTTGTTCAGGTATTTCTTGTGATTCTGTGAGTAAATCGCTTGATACCGATGTTTGAACAGGTTTAATCGACGAAGATTCTGCTGGAATCTTATCAGAAGATCCAGTTTCTTCATTCGTTTTAGCTTCTGATTGATTGGTAGAAACTTTCAACACTTGAGACGGTTGAGAAGCTAGCGAAGCAGATTTTTCTGCATCTAAAAATTGGCTCAAAGTGTTTTTTTCTGATTTTATTACATTCTTCCCTGCTAGCAGTTGATCTTCTGTGCTTGCAGAAACGACATCCGAAGTAGTCGGTAATTCATTTTTGATAGCAGTTCCTTCCGACTGAATCGGTTTCAAAGGCAAAACATCTACAGTTACTTCAATCGACTGTTGATTGTTCCTATTCTTTGGATCCAGTTCGTCTAACGCTTCCGGTGCTTTCTCTTGCACACGTTCAATGGGGGCTTTTTGAATGACAAGAGCAACTCCTGATATTTTGACGTCAGTCATTTGCCTTACCTCGGGCTCTGTAACCGTATCCGTTGCAAGATTAACGAATGGAACCGTTGGTTTCTCTACATTGCCAACTACTTCGAATCCTGCATTAGCAACATTGTCTTTTTCTTTCTTTTCGAAAGCTTTCTTTACTGCTCCAGCTATAGCCATACCTCCGAGTACCGGTGCACCAACAACAGCCATAAGACCTAGTTTTGCTGCATCCTTTATATTGTTTCCAATGTTACTTCCACTACTTTGAGCAGGTGAACTACTGACCACGGACAACGGTCCAGTAACGACAGAATCATTACGTTCTACCACACCACCAACGGAAGATTGTGGCAAAGCCTGCAATTGCCGATCGATATCAGTTTGTGCCACTTTCTTAGGCGAGTCAACAGGCGTACTCTCGGACGCTGCCATTTTTTCGAGAGCTTTGTGCGACATTTCTGGGGAACGATTAAGCGTTTCTTCACTGGACGACTGGGATCCAATAAAACCACGATCGACAGCGACCGAAATCGACATAACTTCACCGCTAATTGGATGGATAAAGGTACCCTTCGCGACATCCAGCAGTCCTCGTTGTAGTGCTTCATTTAGCCCAATCTTTACTTCTTGCTGCATTAGCTGCTCGCGCGTTTCTTCAGGGTTTGATATTATCCCCTGTTTATATGCCTCTTCAACAGACATGATCGCACCGGTTTGCAAATCTTGCACTTCATTGACTGAGATCAACGCATAGCCAGATTGAATTTCTATCGTCTTTGTCGTGATGGTATGGAATGCTGCCACCGTTTCCTGCACCGATGTTACGGCATGGTTTGCTTGCAGATTTTGAATTAACTTCGGCAAAGGTTTAACTATCAGTTTGCCCGAATCGATTGCTTCTCGAAGCGGTATGTCTACAACATCAGTCGTACCCTTGAGTGGTGTTTTGAACGTACATTTTGTCGTATCAATTCGGCCGTGATCGATGGCGTCCATGAGTTTCACTCCATCCACATCCGGAGTGTATGGAGTAGCCATGATGAAATCATTTTTCAACGCTGCCTCTAATGGCATCGGTACGCGTGATATTGGATGCGTTACCTGTTTCTTCTCGACATCTAATAAACCTCGTTCAACGATAACCGGCAGTGTCATTCCGATTTGCGGAATCTTCGACTCATAGTTTGTAGTATGACACAAACCACGATCAATAGCATCGGCGATCTTCATATCATTGGCAAGTGTACACCGATCTTCGTTCACTAAACCGGCACTTATCGCTTGTTGCAGGGGCATCTGTTGCTCATTGATTGTTACCTCAGCTAGAGGATCGACGATTTCACACAGTAACGCTTCACGCAGTGTTAGCAATTGTCCAGATTCTGGATGATATATCCTAGAGTCAGACGGATTCAGCAAGCCCTGCATCTCCAACGCTGGCAAACTTAGACAGCGAGCGATAGGAACAAAAATCATGTTTGTTCCATGCACATCAAGCATACCTCTCTGTATCGCTTGATTCAAATTGAGCACGTGCCCCCTCTGAGGGTCGACTATCTTACCACTCTCGCCGTTCAGCTGTCCATTCTTAAGCACATCCGAAAGAGTGGTTTTTGGATTCGAAAATAATGCTGGGTCTTCTAATTTTTTCGCTGTCTCTTGATCAATTATACCCTGTTCGGCTGCATCCTTCGGTCGAAGCACACATTTGCGCATCTTTTGTAATTTCCTCGGTTCTTGATCGTATTCCTGTGGTCCCGCTTTCGTCAGCACTGTCGTAATACCTTCAGAAGAGCGTCTGCTCTCAACACTAAGCTTCTTCTTCAACAATGCAGCTCGCTCCGGACTAGGCAATTGGCTGCGAGTAATCAGCCCTCTTTCATATGCTAATTCGATAGGAATTTCCTCACCCGTCAACGGATCGGTAAATAGTTTTAATGAATCTAATGCACCTGCGGCAGCAACTAATGGGGCACCAGCTACCAGCAGGATACCTTTCTGGATGGCTTCGATCATGCTGATAGGACCGTTGGCAGTGCGTATTTCCCCCGTCTGTTCATCGATAAGGCCACGCTTGATTGCTTCCGCAATCGATAGTTTCTCCCCGTTAGAATCGACCAACTGTACCAAAGTGGAATCAATTTTGCCACTTGCCACCGCTCCCACTATATTGTCTGAGCGACCCGTTTCAGCGAATATAACAAGCGCCGTGCTGGGATCGTAAATAATTCCCGGCGCCAGCTGAAGCGGTTCCGGGCTCATTAGTTCCGGTGTTGGAACAATCTTAACTTCAACCATGTTCGAGTTTTTACCCGAAGAAGTAGATATTTCTACTCGATCAGGTTGTCCTGATCGTTTAGTAATCTGGATCGTTCGATTATCTGACCCGTCGGAAACTGTCGACGATTCGGGTAGGCACTGTTCAAAGATGATGTACTCCTGTTCGATCGCTTGCCGCATCGTTAACGATTCGGCACTTTTGCGCATCGCATATCGTCCAAATGGATCGAGTATCTTCTTCTCCAGAGCCCTATCAATTGTTACACGACGCTCCGGATTTTTGGGATCTGACACGAATGCCGACTGGCGGTTAATGATTTGTAGCTTGATGCATTCCTCAAAACTTACCATCCGATCAGTTCCAGGGATGACTAGCAAGCCTGTGTCCGGGTTCAACAACTGTCGTCCAATGGCTTCGTTAAGAGCCCATCCGCTTGCCGGTAGTTCAAACGTTTGCATCTCAGGTTCTCCCCGCTCAAGATATTCGGACGTAATGTTAAGAGAACGACTGTTTGCTCCCTTTATCACGCGAGTTTCAAACTTTAGTAGCGGAACGCCACTAGTGGTGGCCATATTAGAGTGCTCAGGCACCGCTTCCGTGTCTGGTAGAAGCAAACCATGATTCAGCGCTTGCTGAATAGAATAAAGATTACCCGTTGCCGGATCACGGTAAGTGCGCGTTTGTTCGTCTATCAAACCCTGCCGAACGGCTTCCGTAAACGAAAGCAACACCTGCGGTTGGCTTTCCGCTGTTTCTCCTGTGTGCGTTATAGTGACGTATCGCTTAATCGTCTTGGTAACTGTTTCTGTTGTGAGCGTTATATTGAGCAGACTGATCAACAGTAGTGCTCCTTCCGGTGTGATAAACTTCCTTTCAATTGCCGGCTCGAGAGGAAGAACTCGCCGAGCATCGTCAAGCAGGAAGCCGGTTTTTGGATCGATATGATCATGGTATACTAGCTCCAGTAGAGTTAACTCCCTGCCTGGAGAAGCTTTGTCTTGAACACCGATTGCACGATTAAACATCTCGTATACCTCTGGCCTAACAAGTCCTTGTCCAACTGCTTCTCCCAACGGTATTAAAACACCCTTCCCACTATCAAGCATAAACTGCCCATCCCGCTTGCGCAATACATTCTTGGCGAGTGCCATATTGAACGATACGAACTCCCCGCTGTGTGGATCCTTAAATCCGTGAATGTTAAAAATCGAACGTATCGAAACGGAAGAAATAAGACCCCGATCAACCGCTTCCGGAATGGTCATCAGCTCACCTGTTTCGTGGTGTCGGTAGCGATTTTCAAACGGCAGCACTATACCCTGATCCATTGCTTCGGCCAGCGTAAGCAGTTCTGTCCCGCTAGATTTGAAAATTGACCTTACATTTTCCCCATCCAGTACACCCAAACTAATCGCCCCGGGAATGTTAACGCGCTCGCGACGCGTTGGCGACGCAATACGCTCGGCTTGATCGTACAGCTGAAGATCGCACACGTCCTTCAGCGTGAGCGGTTTGCCGATCAGTTGTCGTTGTCGGGCTTCGGCAAACGTTAGCTTCTCCTTCGTCTGCGGGTTCATGTAGCGACCCGTGCGTGCATTGATGATGCCCTGCTCAAGTGCCTGTGCTACCGTTACCTTTGTATCATGCTTCGTGTCCACGATTTCGCGTACATTCGGATCGATCAGCTGTCGCTCGATGGCCGAGTCCAGGCGGAACGTATCGCCAGTGTTACGGTCCGTCACCCAGCCACCGGTATCGACCAGACCCTGCGCCAGCGCATCGGCCAGACAGAGTGTGTGTGGTGCTATTTTGATCGCTTCACTCCTAACCAAATACCCGCACTCGTACGCTTCGGCCAGTGAAAGCTCCCGGCCCGACGGCGTGCGGTACAAGCCACCGCCGCCGGCCGTCCCATCCACCAGGCCCTGCTTGATTGCATCGACAATACTTTTTGCTTCCTTAGTGTTATACTTTACAGCGCGCTGCTGCGACGATGATGAGGAGGCCGCCGTCGCCGCAGCACCACCACTACCACCACCGCCACCATCATCGGTCGCTGTTCTACTGTAACTGCTGCCGCTAGTAGCGTGCCGCTCGTTGATGCCTTCGGTCGTTACCTTTATGCGCTTTTCCGTACTTTCATACGATCCACCATTTTCGGCTTCGAGTATCTCTTTCTGGATCACCTCCAGCAGGCTCATCGGGCGCCCGTCACGATCGACGGCTGCCCCGGGTCGCAACAGCTTTCCCACCAGCGCCGGATCGATCAGCTTCCGCAAGGCGGCTTCCTCCAGACTGATGCGCTCACCGGTTGTGCTTACATTTAGCAGCCCGCTGCGTACGTCCAACACTCGCAACCGGATCGCCTCGCCGACGGTTAACGTTCGACCGGTGGACGGATCGATTATGCCGGGCGTGTTCAGTATGTTATCATCGCCGCCCAGTTCATCTGCGTCTGGGCCATTGTTGGTACCGACCGCTTCGCTCGTGCGCTGAATTCGCTTCAGGCTGCGAATCTCCGTGAACTGCACCGAGGAAGCACCGTTGGTCGGGTAGCTGCCATCGGTGGGCTTTGCTTTCGTGGGCGATCCGTTTTCGCGTAGCTGTGGCGCAGCAGTCGTCGGCATGCCATTGTTATCGATGGTATCATAGATCAGCTTGTTGTTCGTGATCTTCGTTATCCTGGGGAACAACACGAAACACATTTCACATCAGTACTCTTCATATATAGGCTTAACGACCCTTTTAGAGTCATCACATGGCTTACTAGCCACTAGCTGATCTAGTCTAACAAGCCCTTCCAACTAGAACGTAGTTGGATAGTCAGTCCTCACTACGAGGTAAAAACGGTCCGGACGGGATATGAACACCGGTCCTGGCCATGAAAAGACCAGCGCCGCTATCGCATCCTCATCGGGCTAGCCCTCATCCCTCATCAGTACTTAAGGTATCTATTTTGCGGCAACGTTATACTTACTGCGATGTGCTGTAAGTTGAAGTGTAGATGTCCTCCTCGATCTCCTGGTGGCCCTCAGTGCCATTGTTTGACGGTCGACCAAGGTTGAACTCGACCCGATAGGTTCGAAGCGGTTTATGAAGGCTTTCTGCGTAGCGCTGCATTTGACCGAGAGAGAAAAAATACGTAAATAATTATAAAATAAATATTAACAATAACCATTAGTCAGCATTAAAAATGCAGTTTAATAAGTAAAATATCAAAAGAATGAATTATGATTTTACCCGAAATTCGTACGAGAAGTCATACTCGTAAACATATTCATCGATCTCTCGTAAACGTTTCGTCATGGTTGACGTAGACGAGGCGGACGATGTGGTGGTAGTGGTGGCGGACACTGAAGATGCATTGCTCAATTTGGTGCTATTCGCGATCGTACTACTGATTCCGGAATCTTTCCGTTTGTTACGGGATTTGGATTTTTTTCCCGCCTTATGCTCCTGATGACTCATTTTCCTTTCATGTATGTACAGCTCAGCGCTAAATCTGCAGCTGGTTTTGTTTTATTAGATTTTTGTTTTCCTATCCCACGGTGGGAAAATTGTATTCCGTGATTTTATGCAACGCTTTACACCGCTGTACTGTGCACTTGTTCATTCATTAAATCAATCACTAAATGCTCTATTGAATAATAAAGTTAAAATTTCAACATCGATTCAACAGGACTAAATAATGTTCGCCCTCGCCCCGGGTGTAATGTTCCGTCAGCAAGCTGCAAAATCTACCTTGCAAGTGGCCACACAAATTTCGTGCTCGTGCATGTGAGTAATCACACACATAGATCGCGCACACCAATCAAACACGCCAACAATTTGAATCGCTTTTAAACACGCTAACGTGTTATTTCCCCATCAGTATTTTATTGCATTGAAATTGAAAATGGCATAACTAATTTAAAGCTGGGATATCATACCGTAAGGGAGGTAAAGGCTGTTGCTTAAAGTGCAGTTTACACTTAATTAATTAATTTCTTCTAGAGCAATAAAAACAAAACCAAGTTCACGTGCAAGTTTCGCTTTTCACTTTACTCCACAATAATTTAAATCCTTTTTATCAGATATGCATGCACACCAGCCAACAGTATTTTTTTTCCAAATAGATACGAGATATGGCGCATCATCTCGACCTACAACTGTCGTCCCAACTCGCTACAATAGGTCGGATGGTATTCGAAAAATGATATAAACATACATACGCGTTGAAAACAGTATTGCTCTAGATGCAGATAAAAATACGACAAATGTCATTCAATCCGTTCGCAGCTGCGAACTTTTTTTTATGATGGCGAGTTTATTTTCAGGAAGCCACGTTGCAAAACGAAAGCGAAAATACGCCAAACGCAAACACACGCCGCCTTCTATTCATCGCTCAACACGGAAGGTGCAGCCGAACCGAATGAAGTAATGAAATCATTTTCGCAACCATTACATAATCGTGACGAAAATATTAAACGTGCGAAAGCACGCAAAATAAATAAATTCCCTTGCGCGATTGCGGACGCATCATCGTTCATATGCGACAGAACACATTTCGCACGGAGCGCTGATGCGGTCGACGTCAGCGACTGGGCGCCTCCATTCTTTGTTTTGGCAAAGAAAGCCTCTCTCGTTCGCTACTTGCCATATGTTTCCATGTGATTTGATACATGGCAGACTTCGGTAGGGAAGTGCTATTCCACTTGCAAAACCAGGATGGAATGTAGCCGCACTTACGATATAATATCGACCCGAGTATTTGAAGACAAATAATCAATGGCTGGTTCGTGGGACACTTAAACCAATTCCTCTTTCCGCGGTGGTTAATGGAATGCATAAATCACACAGTTCTTCTAGCCACACCGTCTGGCGTTTGTTTCTGTATAACTTTCAACTGCAAACCATCTGCAACTAGCAGTCAATGCACCTATTCCACTTAAAATACCGATCCGGAGTAAAAGCGATCGAATATCGGTCTCTAAGTACGAGGAACTACACAATGCGATGACTTGCTCAATTACTTCTCCGGTTCCGGTCTTGCACGAAGGCATGTGACACATGTGCCCGAACCGATTGTCAAATTCCGCCGGCAAAAACAGACCACCTTGTCGGTGTTTGACAGTTCGACACACGAACACAGGAGCAAAATGAGCAACACAGCCACGATAAAACAAAATTTCCCGAGAGGATGAGATTTGCCGCAATGGGTTCCTCTTTCTTTTTTGTATAGAACACGAAATGAAGATTATAAACACTTACTCGTGAGTTCCCGGAAAAGAGAACGAAAGATTTAGGTGACCTAATTCGACGGTATATTGCGATAACACTCAGCTGCTCACTGGAGGGATACTTGAGAGCAGACGGTACCATCAGCTGTTATAATCGAGTGAGTTCCTAAGAATTTTTTTAGTAAAAAATTGCAGCACAATATCTACAAAAGGAGATGTATATTGTGATAAAATCTTTCTGCTTTTTTTGCACCTGCACTGAACTATATCAGAATAATAGATTTTCATCCATTGTGGCAAATCTGAAGGTTTTCTTATCAAATGTGATAAGCAAGTTAATTGACCATTTTCTACTACTACAGAAGGTATCGATCATTTTCTATACTTTGCCCATTACATTAAAGGGCAGCTCCCTTTATAACACTTTCACTATTTTCTCACCCGACCTTTAATCGCTACGTAACGATAGCGAAAACGGTCACTTCCCTCGTGGCGTCACCTGGTGGGGTAACCTATTTTTAACGTGGACAGAATTCGATCATCATCACCACAGGGTCTAGTGATGGCGTTTTCGATCGATGTACATTCTGTTGGCATTCACGAACCGAACCAAGTGGCAAAGGTTGGGACGAAAATGCTTGTAACATACATGGCGCCGTTATGTTGTATTTACGAAATACATCCACTTGCTTGTGATCTTGAGTTAATGGCACCTCTAGACTGCAAAATGGGTAACACTGCTCGTCATTATCACAGAGTGGATATGAAGTCATAAACACTTTGCCATGACAGAGTACACACAAGAAAAAAAACGAAAACTGTAGCAATGACTTGCTCGGACGACGCCCAGAGCAGAGTAAGACGATCTCGTGAGAATGTGAGAGAATTTTTACGGTTAGACGCGTTTGCTGACCTCGCCGAAGGGCATCCATAAACAACCGTGACCGATCGCAGACATTTCACATTGCCACCGGGACGTGAAGAAATAGCAGCGGACAACACCGCGTCGCTAACACAGATATACATCACAAAACGCCGCATACGAATGCGTCATCACTTCGGGAGGTCTCCAAAATCAAGGTCTAACGATCGTTGTGCGTTGCGATAGCAGTCTTCTTAACGGACGTGAAATTTACACAACCGAAACCACTCTACCGGACGCTCGAAATGTGATACTCTCGGCACAAAATGGAAGTGTAACTTCCCCTTCTCGGGGGGAGAAGACAAAGCTGAGCCAAGCGTAAGGTAAGCACACTTGGTGCACAACTCCAAAATAACACACCACCGGCAAGTATAAGCAGAGCCATAACAACCAGACGGAACCGGAGCCCGGTCGTGTTCGTTTTTGAAGTTGCTGAAAAGAAACATCACGGCCGGTGTGCTTCCGTGTTAATTGAAATAGCACACTGCGTTAAGAACTAACCGACAGAGCGAAATTGTAACAAGCCCCAATACAGCTCAGCGCCATCCGCCTAAAGAGAACGCTGGTAATCCAATTTGTTCTTACGCTTCGCTGACATTCTTCGTCGAACGCGAAAAGACCTGCCGAACTTGTCGGCTAAGGTCGGTGTAAACAAGACAAGAGGCTTTTTTTCCTGGGTTTAAGGAGTGAGCGTCTCCTACATTTTCATGCCATATATTCAGCCGATTGTGTCATCGACTTTAGCATACTAATGAGAAGCTTGACACAAGCTGAAGCAAAAGCATAATTGCAACCGGATCTTCATACCGTTAAGGACACAATAAACAATCTCGTGACCATAACCTTAAAGCAGAAGTGAGAGATTCGCTGGAACTCCTTGCACTTCAAGGTACCTACGGTGAAACAATTGATCAGTTTAACACCGACAATAGGAGGCGTCAAGAGAGTGGTTTGAATTGCTTGTACGTTGTTTGCGTTTTATTATGATTATCATTTCGCGAAATAATAGACTTCATTCAGTGTTCTCTTGACACCGTTGTATGCGGTTTATCACCCCAAGCTGACCTTTCTTCGATGATAAAAAGGGAACGAGGTGAGCGTCGTGGTCAAAGATGAGAGAATCATTTTTAATATTCAACACACACGTGGAACTTTACCAATGAGATCAGCAACTGCGTCTTGGTCATGGCAACTGCTGTTTCAAAAAGAGTCACCGCCCCAGTCTTCGTGTAAGGCTCGAATTAACCGTGCTAAACAGTATTTCCCAATCGTTATCTCGTCCATTTAGTTCATTGATGCAAAAATAAACGCTCACTTAGTCAACGCTAGTCAGCAAACGGAACTCACACATTTGTCGTCCGCTGCAACACACCACACACTACAGTTCCGTGTTTAATCATTTGCTCGCTATAAATCTGGCACCCTTCTTTATCAGCACCCATATATTCCATCGACATGAGCTCATCTTTGTCGATAGCAGGCAAACCTTACACATACATTCGGAACTCGCTAATGCAGGCGTAGCACAATAATTGGCATAAATGGTCCACTCGCGCGGTCCACTTTAACACGGTTTGTTTACATTCCGTCGAATGCTTGCTGTGGTCCAAGGGGTTTATTCTCGAATCGTTGCTGCCCTATACGTCCAGCCCGCGCTAGACGCTAAACATGAAACATCTTATCAGCGAAAGCGGAAAACGCTTTATTGGTTTCGTGACTTTGTCTGATTCTGGTTTATGAGCGATGACTTAAGAAACATCACTAAAATGTTACACGATAAAGTTACTGCTTTGCGATACAGAATCTTAACTCAATTCTGGAAATCATATGCTAGTTTAATAAACATGCTACCCATATGATCCATTGAGATCACTCTCCATAATCGCGTACGTGACTGTGTATTAATTTAAAACAACTTAAAACCAAACTAGTCATGCCAGTAGAGGAGGCACTTTACGTCTGTTTATTGTAGTATGAGTTAACCCTACCTTACGCTCTCTTAGACCTTACAGTTAAACACTTGACACCACTAGGAGACGATAACGCCGAAGCAGTCATTGAGAATTATCGTAGAAATAATACTTCTTTCAGTTTATGGCTTTTCTGATAGTCTCCACAAATCATGAAACAGAGGTTATTTTGAGCAATGGAACAGACAGACAAGTGCTTAACAAGAGTGTTTGCAATAGCACCAATATTTTAATAAGCAAAAAGGCTTCTTTTACATACAACCATAACTGATCTAGTGTGAAAATTATCTTCACATCGAAATTATGCCTGCTGCAAACATTTCTCATACAGCTAGAATTTCATTCTCAGCGCATTTTTTCTTCATCATAATCGTGCTCAAGTCGCATAACGACACCCAAAAACAAACACACAACACCCAAGTGTGCGAAGCAGACGAAAGGAACGTTGAATTTAATTTTGTCGCCTCTCAAAATTGTCTACCATATACAATCGGTTTCTTTGTCAGTTTGTTGTAGTTTTACTTTTCTTTTCTGCGATAGTTAGAGACTCGCATCAAACTAAGGAGGTATACTGCTCGAGGATCAGAGAACCGGGTCGGGTTTATGCAGATGTTTGATTAATTTATGATCATGTTGTTGTTGGCCGGCTTCGTTCCGTTTCGTCTCCCATTGTAACGTTAAAGGTTACCATAAAGGAGAGACGAAAAAGACTGATCGGATCAAACAAACCCAGAAAAGAGTGGTGAGCAATAAAAAATGATAGAAAAAATGCAAAACCTAAACTACTCACAACGCACCAAAAGCTGCAGGAAGCGTCGTAAATTCAATATCATTCAATGACAAAATGTTTATGTCTCCGGAAGATCATGCTGAAATCCTTGACGTCCGTCTAATAGGATCGATTAAGAAAATTGTCAATGTAAAAGCGCAACTTTGCTAAAATATCAGTAGTTTGCAAATATCAGTCAGACACAGCTTAACGACGACGTGAGAATAAATTCATCCAAGGTAAAGGTTTCGATCAATATTCCCATACTATATACTGCTGCAGGCCTGACGCACATCAACAAGATCCGTTCTGACACCTAAAATAACACTCTCTCGCTGGTTTGAAATGAAAATCTTGACACTGACATTAATAAAGTGGCAAAGCATTAAAAGAGGTGCTAAAACGGATGCTAAAGAAAAGCATCCGACCACACGTAACGTCTTCTGCCCGCGCAGACTTATTCGATCACCATCTCGACTCGAAGAGGATCATACTGATCCTCGAAAAGTTGGTAAGTTTGCCACCAACACCGATTTTTTAAACATACCTGAAGGTTGAAGTGATTAATTTGACGGTGTAAAAGGAAGCTATGTTTGCCGTTCATCCTGACCTTGCTTAAGTGTCAAACCTACGCTTTACATACAGTGTCGAAACGATCATCTCCCGTGTGAGATTTTGGAGAGGATCCAAATAGAAAATGGGGGAAATAATATGGGAATCTACCAACGGATAAGAGCAGCATCTTCTAAAAATAACTCAAATTTAGGGCACGAGCACACCGATGGGTGACACAGTAGAACACCATCAGTCCAAAGTTCATTAGCACTACATCTGCGATAATGAGTAAAGTGTTCAAATATTTCTTCCCACTATCATAACATTCATCTCGGGACTTATGGAGCAAACATCTGTTGTTTAAACTGAAATGAAAATGAAAATTCATCTCCACAATGCTCACACAATCAGCTGATAGCTCCCCTGTTTGCGTGTTTCAGCGAGCTTAGTGTGGCGGGTTATCGGGAATTTTCAATGCTCGTGTGCATGTTGACCTTGGTCATAATAATGTGTAAGCCGTTTGTTTTCAATTTCTATTTTGAATCACGCTTAGTTACGTTTTGTTGCGATAACGCTTAGTGACTTTTAGTTGAGTGGAACACCACGTACAGTTGATGACTTTTACTCCACGGAAGAATATTCAATTTTTGAGCGGAAAGCCGGTGATTCGGCCTGAAATAAAAGTAATTTTATCTGATGAACTCAAAGCCACTATGAAGGAGTAAAGGAGAAATAATTCCATTTACTCTCTCGGTTAGTTCAAATATTTTCAGAGCAAGTCTACTTTCATACTGTATTTATAATCGATATTCTTTAAAATTTTAACTATTCAATGCATAGCAGCTAAACTGCATCATTGCAACTTCCCATACCACATTCACACGGCAAAACGAACCGACAATCCCACACTCGAAATGCTTGGATGCACTGGCGGCTGCTGCTGCCATTACTTTTTGCCATGCTTCAGCACGGATACGATTTTATTCCGAAACGCACTTTACCATCGTTGGTCGGCCTCTCGGTTTGCAAAAAAAAAGAAGAATAAAACAGCCGTGAAATAGGGTTTGAACAAAACTTTGTTTACATTCACCCCCGGGGGTGATCGAGTGTAGAAAGTGTGCTGTTCGTTTGTGGTAGTTGCAGAGGTGAGTAGATGTATCGCCATAGCTAAATACGCTTAATGCACCCATTGCACCACCGTTCGGTAGTATTGCTTTTGGGTGCAATGGCTTACTATGGCGTACTGCACTGCCTGCGGTGGTACGTGTAAGCTGCTTGATGCATGCCGATTCGAAGAAACTATTTTTGCCCCAATTACTATTCTACTGCGTCTGTGTAAGGTGATGATAGCGTTATTTTTCCTCTCTTTTTTCGTAGAAGCATCAGAACTAGTACAATACACCACCAGTCTGGAAGTATTGATTAGATTTCATGACCAAACGAGCCGAGATAGTTACTCGAATATATTATTTCCGCTTTGCCTTTTTCTATTTTACTGTTTTTTAGCGCTGTTCTTCACTATCTTTTGTGGCTGCAAAATGTGTGCTTGAGTGGATTTAGGTTCGAAAAGGGATTAAAGTTTAAAAAAACGAAGCGAAATGACACGCCAAGGGCGATTGGAATCGATTTTGTGGCCCCCCCACAAGGGATGTTTGTTACATTTTGCAGCTAGCGTCTGACGGGAACATTCCACCGATTATGTTTGATAATAATGTTGATCGATTTTTTTTATATCTATTTGAAGAAGTACAAGAAAATTTAATCTAATTTTATTTTTCCTCTTTATCTTCTCGAAACACTTGCGAAGAGACATTCTCCTTTAATCGATGCATTAAATCGATAAATAAATCAGCACGTGTACTTCACAAAACACCATTGACAAAAGACGATCAACCGAACACAACACTGCTCTACGGCAGGTTCACACGCCACAATTGCGAATATATTTTAAACCGAAAGGCTAAATGCTATCTTGTCAGCCGGCGGTATAATTTCGCACTTTTTATGTCGCACGCCTATACACACACCGGGCACTATTATAGTCGAGCTAGGTAATTTGTTTAAATTTTCTTTTTTGTGCACTATAGGACAAACAAGCCGCCTCGCGCCAGCCGCCTTCGTGACCTTCACCGAAAATATATTCCATTTAGACGAACACACGGCACACAGCACTTGCTAAGGCGGCGACGGCCTAGAGGAGTGTTGGATCTGCCGGTATCCTCATCAAAACACACACACACACACACTTGTAGGGGGGTTGTGTTGGGCGCTGCTTTTTCGGTGACTCTAGACATTTGAATAATTTTCTTTGCGACGCTCTGCCATTCTTATTGATTGCCGAGAAGGATTAAGCAACACACTTTTGCACAGCTTCTTCTCATGAAACCCAAGACTCATCAGCGCTACCTTTGGGTTTTACTTGTGACGCGTGATCACGCTCTATTGAATGCACGAACTTTTATGCTTTTCTGAACTTTTCTTTACTATCATGGTAAAAAAAATCACAAAAAACACACAAACACACAATGATAGTATTACAAACGGCTGGTTTAAACGTGTAACCGCCTTTTTTATCAAGTGAAACTGTTCTGAGCAATGAACAGAAATAAAGTTCCGCGAGCGAACAGACGAGCCGCGCGCGTATACGTCCTATCAGTTTCACTATCCCGTCTAAAACTGAATGAACGAATTGAGCTGGCCCACGGCCCACGGTAGCAAGTGCTGGTCAGTGTTTGTGAGTTCCCGGAGCGGATGTGTCTGATGGGGCCCACTTTAAGGGTGGATTCGCAGAACTCACGAGAGAAAACAATCTGATGAGTATGAATGCATTCGTACGCGTGTGTGTACTAAACAGCGAGAGTGAGCGTACAACAGCCCCAAACCCTCCCACTGTACTATTTCTCTCACTATGGGTGTTCGTCATGGTTCGAGTGGACCTCGCGACACTATGACATCACAGTGCACACAGTCCCGGCACAGGAGACCGGTTACAGTGCTGCCCATAAAGCAAAAACCTTGAGCAACACAAACACCAGAGCGCGGCTTGCAAAAATTGCCTTTTCAACGTTCTCAACAAGCGTTGAGAAGACTTTTTTCTTTTTCTTCCTACATCGCAAAACCATTAATTCAACCAAAAAAAGGGAGATAAAATTTTATGAATCGCAAAGCACTCAGCAGGAATGCGTCTGGTAAACAAATGGCTGCTTTTTTCGATTCTTTACCGGTTCCGACGATGTTAAGTGTGATCGTACCGAAACCTCCTTCCTACAAGCTAGCTCTGACCTGTCCTTCGTGCAGTATATGATGTCATTATACTATAAATAAACTTTATGCTTCGGTGGGCTTACAAGCGCACCACTTTCTGGGTGGGACGATAGCGAGAGTGAGCTTTCGTTACGCACTATGCGAAGCTTTCAGTTTTTTTTTACTTTTTTCGCTTAAAAAACGAAGCTTCGAGAACGATAAGCCCATGTGTACCTCCTCTTTTTTAATTAATTGTCTGATAACATGCAGTGAGCTATACGGTTTTTATTGAATAAATTATTCTGAAAATTACATTGAGTTTTAAAGTGAATCCAAAAATCCAGAGAATCGTTGTTAAATCAGGGTTCAAAACACTTCAATCTCAAATTAGCATTTCTTGACTAAAGTAAGCAGCTTATGCAACTGCTACAATCAACAGTACACCTTCGCACATGTCAAAGGTACGCAGGTATTAAACCATAAATTATCAAAAAGACAGTTAGAGGTGAAATCAGAATGATATTGCATTGGTGATCCGCGTTTTGAGGGCCGTTTTGACATCTACTGGCAACGTCATATTTTATTATAGCTCCTACACACCACTGTCCTCAGTGACCCATTTTGTGGCCATCAAGTGATGACGCAAAGGCCAATAAAATACCAAATGACTTCGCAATTGACTTCCGGACATTCAGTATTGTAATGTCTTCGCCTCACTGGATTTGAGTTGAAGATCCTACAGCCGTATGTGCACATGTAACTGTTGTCGTTCGCGGTTTTATGTTTAACGTTAGTACATTGTGATGGATCAAGTCAATTTGTACAGATTTCTCATTTTGAATGTCAACAAAAGAATAAACGTGAAATTGGGCTTGCTTGAGCTGACAAACACGACATAAGCATGATGCTAATGAGCCTGAGCAGATATTCAGCGAGCCGTTATATCTGGTAAGATATACAACAAAAAGGCACTGAAAAGCACTTGATCACTTGTAGAATGTTGATTTTGTACTAGTGTTTATTGACATAGGAAAAAAAAAGCCGTTTGAGTGTTAACCGTGACAATTGCTAAATTAAACAGCGAAAATAAAGAGAGAAGACGCCATCAACATTCAATTTTTACACCTCACTGACAGGGTATACTGAAGAATGCAAAAAAAAACCATAACCGATGGTTTCATTCAAGAAACGGCATCGCAAAACATCAACCGAAACTACAATAAAGCGTCATCGGCGTCCAACAACACAGTCACGGTAAGCCACGCGTCGAAAGACAACTGACGGTTGAACAAAATCGTAATCGCCTTTAGAAATAGAAGATGACGGAATATCAGCGACACAGTTGGTGCAGTGATCGCTACTTATGTGGAACGGACGCGTACCGAAATCAAATCGGTTAAAAGGTGTTGTTGCGATGATGTCAGCGCACCACACTGGACACAGGAAAAAAGGCATTCACAAACTGGAGCTTTTTTTATTCAAAACAGGAATTTAGTCCGAAACACAGCGTTGCTAAAGGTGACGTACCTCGTTTTTCAATGATCAAATAGGATTTTTCTTAGCTAGAATCCGGTTTTACAAGTTTTCTGTTCAATAAAAAAGAGACGTCAAGTTTGCAACTCGATTTGAACTCGATTTGTTCAATCTAAAAGATAGGCTTAATTTAATTCTGTGAATGCACAACTGACGATCACCAGTAAACCACCAACTGTGACTTTCCCTACGAATTTCAGGTATATCTTGAAAAGCTGCTTGTTATACTTGTATAAACTATTATAATATATTTCACTTACCAATCCGTCCGCGCCATTCACCTCAATAGCCGTCTTTAGCCGCTGGGTCAGTTGTTCAACGAGCGTCTCGAAGCGAACGTTGAGCGTGTCGAGCCGCTTAGAGTACACTTCCGTCGCACCGGGATCGGCATTCGCCGGCCTGAGATCCTGCCGAGGAGGCGAAAAGCTGGGCCGTACTTCGCTCAGCCAATCGATATAGTGAACACATTTACCATCGTAGATCTATGATAGCCGAACCCATCGTAACAAGCGGTTTTGCACAAATTATTTGTTTGTTTGTTTTTGTTCCGTTTTTCGATGAAGATCCGTTGAACCGTTGCCGATGATGCGGGGATAGTCGTCCAATTGAGGTGGATGTATTTTTGGAGGATGCGACCACAATTTTCACAATTCGATTCGATGTTACAGATGGAGAAACAACGTGACCATTTCGCCAACACACACGTTCAGTCATCATCGTACGAAGCACAAGGTTACATTTTTCGAGGCGCGCAGGTAAGGTGCGTAAGAAGGTGTGTAAATCGTTTATGATGCGTTTTATGTTGTTAAGTTGCATGTTGTTTAATTGTTTTAATAGAGTGTACGTGTGTTTCGTGTAGTTGAAATTGGAGTTATTATATTGATTAGTATTCGCAAATAGATCGATACGCATTAGGGCTTGGAAAACGGAATAGAGGGATTTTATTGGTTGACAAGTAGCGAGCAGTCCAAAAAACAGTGTTAGCTCCTGAATGATTCCAAAATTGCTTGAACTAAATTTTTATCCCACTACTTGTCAACGAAACGCTACAAGGGACTCGAAGGGAAATCGTTCAAAAATGTAAGATAGCACAAATACAACGGATAGTAAGGTAGGCTGGAAGGATTGGTATCGAAGGCACGTGAATTTTAAGCCACTCTGCGACGAACTTTACTCTCTGAACCACATGGACGTGGTGCTGCTCTACGATTGGTTAGTCAATTTCGAAAACTAGAAGTTCATATGTTCCGAGTGCTTCGAGTTGCCATTTTGTGCTACTTTTTTGGGATTAATCACATCTACCGAAGACTGTTCCAGAGTGGTCAGAGAGTATAAAGGATAGAGCTTAGAATTTTTGTTGAAGAGCGATAAACTTCACAGAATTTTGTTGATTTCTCGCAGTAAAGCAAACCTGTCTGAGCGGAGCTTTTAATAGCAATCGTTTGCCTTCCAGTGTGGAAGGAAGCGAAAAAAAATGTACCAACACCAGGCGTGGTAGATAGGAAGGCGGATAATAAATTGTGAAGAGTGTTGCAAAAATTGCAAAAAAACAAAAATAATGGATTTAGCTTACCTAATCCTAAGGGAAAATGAAGTTTCAAATAGTATAACCATTCACCAGCTAAAAAAATGCATGTGTATCGTATCGTATCGATATCGATATCGTATAACACCGTACAATCGCACATTCGTCAGGACACGCACTCATACATATCATCGAGCAACAATCACACTCACAAGGGCGACGCACAAAGTAATGAGCTATATTAACATCGGCAAAGGACTAAGCACTTTTTTTCTCTCTTTGAACAAACCATCCGTCCACAAGGAATAAATAAATGCACCATAAAATGTACAACGAAAGGAAACACGCACGGGCTTCTTCACACAGCGAGACAACTCAATTTCAAAGTAAAAAAAAGAAAGACACCAAATCCTTTCACCGAGACAGAAACAGTAGAAGCTTGGAACGAAACACCGAAATAGACCAGATAGCGACAAGAACAGACTGAAACGTAGCAACGTATTCACAATGTTTGTGCCACAAAGGACAAACGGCTGGCGAGTCCTCGGAGAAGTAATTGCACACACAGCACGAACAGACAAGGGAGGAGAAAGTTTCTTACACTTTTGTAGATTACAACGGGATTTTGGAAGGGTATGTGGCTTCGAGAGCGAGATCGCTTTCTCGCTGGGAGCGAAAGGACAAAGGAAGAAACCACACGCATTATTCTACGTACCTTAGCTTCACGGATCAAGCGGCCACCGGTGAGATTAACCTGTTCAACCTTCGGAATGCGTTCCACCGTTTCGCCGAGCATCGACTGTTGAACGCATGTTCCCAGCCAACCAACCGAAAAAGGGATACAACACACACACAGAACAGGGAACGACGGGAGTAGACAATAGACAGTGATCGTGGCGTGTGGAAAGGTCGTGTATTGGTTGGATGTGGTAATTGTTGTTGTTGTTGTTGTTGGTGGTGATGTGGTGGTGAGTTCACGGGGTAGTTTGCAATTGGTATTGTTGGTGTGTAAATTATTACGCAGAAACAAAATGGAGGGAAGGAGAAAAATAAATAAATTAACGCATTAGTATGTGGGTTATACACTGGAGACTAACAATACGAGGATTGCTAGTCCTTCGTGGGGTGCATCATAGGAAACTCTACGGTGAAATACGAATCTAGAATCTACACAGTATTAAGTTGTGCTACATGAACATTTTTCTACTTTCTAGTTACTTGTAATCTTGTGCTTCTACTGTACTGTGTGCAACTGTAGTTGTGTCTCTTTGGAGCATAGAGCTCCCCTATACCTTTACCATCGTGTACTAGTATCGGAGGTTTAATGACGTCTTTTACCTATTCAGTTTACTTAATCACAAGACTCCTAACATTTGCTTTGTTCCAAATGTGACCCTTCTCCCATACGCATGCAGTATGTAGTTTGTAGTTAGTTATATCTCAGTACTAAGTGTTTATGATGTTCCTATACCTCTACTTCTGATAACTTATCCTCATCACTTTGGAGTGCAGTTAGTCAATGGTAATTGTTAAATCTCTATACTGTCAATTAGCCTATATATGGTAGTGACGTTAAACATAGTCTATCTAAGGTATGTGTGTTTTTTAGAAACCTGATTAGCCTCCTTCTCTTTGTGTTTGAAAAAGTGTTTTTGGTTTGTTTCGTGTGCAAAAGAATACACCTCTGTACCGACGCTCGCTCAATGGGACACGACGTTGATTTGTTTCCTTTACAGAGAGCGTAACGTTCCTATCACAATTATGTTTCACAGTTTCGTCTGTATGTATCCTTCACTTTTCTGCTCCATTATCATCATCATTACTGAAAATCATATACTTGAAGAAGTCGTTTTTACACTCATGTTTGTCCAGCGTCCTTCCTATTCAATCTGCTACCACTCATCAATACGGATAAGCTTTCGTTGCTATACAAAGAAATCTATCTCATTAGTAGGTACTTACATCGAGCTCCCGCGCGGATGTTGCCGTCGGAAGAGCTTGCAGCTTCTCCGTCTGTTTCTCCACCCAAGTCTCCTCCACGACAATGCTGGTTTGCAGGTTTTTCATCAATCCGATTGCCGTCTCCACACTGCGCATACTGTAATGACCACATAATGTTTGTATGTTGTAATTTCATACAGTAAAAATCAACTATTAATAGCTGCATGTACTTACCGCTCTGCCAGTTGTCCGCAGATATTATTCCATCGCGAGTTCAAACGTTCCACGTTGGAATGTAGGCGTTTCAGATCACCTAGCACCTTCGTTGGGACGCCCATGCGACCAAGCTGATCCGCCGAATCGTTCATTTTGTCCATTTCGGGCTGTTGGCTTGAAATTGTTTCCTGAATAGCGGTCAACCGCTTGTACACTTCATACAAGCCTTCCTGCGACGATGGCAGCTCCAGCTGGCGTGACAGCTTGCTTTCCAAATCGGAAATAACCTGCTCATTGTCTTCCAGGCCAGCGAGCGCACCTTCGAGAAGCTTCAACCGATCACCATGAAGACCTGCCTGTGTGTTCAGTTCCTTCCACAGGTCCATCAGATTGTCTAGACTCTTCTTGAGTGCCGGTGTTTTCAGCGTAATAGTACGGAACGTTTCCTGCAGATGCTTTAGATCGGGTTCCAGTCCACCGAGACGACGCTTGTAGTCTTCCAGTATCTGCACCGTGTGCTCGAGCGAGTCGAGATCGCGTGGCATTGGCGACAGAATGATGTGGTCCAGTTCGCGGGCCATCTCCTCCAGGCGTGTCTTCAGCGAAATGCATTGTTCAGTAAAGATACGGCTTGCCTGTTTACTCTCCTCTGTTGGATAGAGAGATAACCGATAAAACATCGGATTAGTATTGTTTCTTATAGCTTTATAACTATCACTTGGGCACATCACATTAAAAACTTTGAACCTTACCCCGAAAAGAACGAAAACGAAAAACACCCTTCATTTTTAAAAAATGTTTGTAGTAACTCTACTTTAGCAATAATGTCAAGCGCGAATAAAATCACTTTTCAATATCAAATGTACGCTTACAAAAAGGAATCTATTCACTTGCTTTATATCTCGATCCGCTTGGTACCAGAGCACAACTTAGACTGATCATCAGTATGCTTGCAAACGTCCAAGCTCAGAGCGTGGTCTAGAGACAAATAACGCATTTCTAACTAGCCTAAGGCAAACTTAAAATAACATCTACAACTTCGAGGCGGTCTTAATAAATGTCACCTTCTTTGGTTCAACAATTGGAAAATTAGTATCTCTCGCACAAACAATGGGTATAACTCAGACAGCAAACGTAAACTTATTTGACCACAAGCAATATTAAATATGTTACTAAAACTTCCCAAAAATTTATCCATTCAGAGCACCAACGTAAACTGGATGTATTTTATTTTGGACATTGGAGGCAATTAATGTGCTCCGCGAGGGCGACAAAAGCCCGATCTATTATTATTGACCTTCACGATTCGTCCAAAATGGGTGGTTCCAGTTGGAAATGAAGCGATCGACGAGTGATCACCTCCCAATTATCCAATTATATTGCTGCACACATGGTCTTCTCATCGTTGATGCCGTTATTCAATTTATAGCGCTCAGTAAACCCAGTTTAAGTGAAAGATGTCTCATTTTCCATAAACGGGGTTTCCCCCTACAAATCGATGCATGATTGAACACGCTGACACATACATACCTTCTGCTCTGGCACGTTTCTCGAATTCATCAAACAGCCGGTTCACTTCGTCCATCTCGCGACGCAATCGACGAAGCTGCGGATCAGCTGGATCGCCCTCGGCTAGCAACTTGTCCGCATCGTCATTCAGTGCCCGCCGGATGGCCGTTCGCTGTTCAGCACCCATCGCCAGGAACTGTTCAAAGTCCCAGCCCTTCACGACCTTGATTGTGGCAAAGATCATGTTCTGCCGTAGGCGAAGCTGCTTCTTCTGCCACAGTGCTACCGATCGGTCAAACAAACGTTTCAGCCGTTCGGCCGCCTCGATCGCTTCCTGATCCGGTGGCGGCAACAGTAGGCACACACCATGGACGGAACCTTCGACTCCCTTGGACGTCTTCACGCGCCATTTCACGCGTCCCGAAGTATCAAGCAGCGTGCAGGATTCGTTTTTATCCAGGGAAATATTACCTTGCTTGTATGAGCAGATCGATTGTACGGTGCACTGCCGGTTGACTGGTTGCTTGCGCTGCTTCAATGGCACGATCGCGGTTGCTTGATGTTGCAGCTGAGCAATCGTTTCACCGAACGCGTTCAGCTCTTCACGGATATCCTGCATGCCGCGCAGCAATGATTCGCCCTGGTCGAGCGTGAATTCTGACTGCGAGTACTTGCTGTTCAGAATTTCGTCACGCTTAGTCAGCCAGTTTTCTGCTTCACGCACCTCATCGAA
Source organism: Anopheles maculipalpis (assembly GCF_943734695.1). Taxonomy (NCBI): domain Eukaryota; kingdom Metazoa; phylum Arthropoda; class Insecta; order Diptera; family Culicidae; genus Anopheles; species Anopheles maculipalpis. The sequence goes on from NC_064871.1 coordinate 76,351,545, forward strand.
GAACGAATGGTAATCGGTAGCGTGCTTCAGATGCACCTCAAGGCAAAGTGTCAGCTGCAACAGCCAAGACCACTGTGACTGAAGCGCCTGCAGATGACCCTCAATACACTTGGATGCCGGATGCGATTGGACAAGCAAGGCTTCTCCACGGTCCAGGATGGTAGCGAAATGCATTTCACGCTTTTCCAGCTCGGACATGAGATTCTGTTGGAGAGGTAAAACGCAGATTAATTTTGAATGACTAGAGTAATAAAGGCCCATCTAAAATTTTAAGAAGATCAACCAAAATCGCAAATTATCAGGACATACACTATTAATTTCACTTACGCAAATTAAACATACAAAACATACGAGAGAACTTTCACAACACACACATATACAAGAAGACAGGTTGTTGGTCAAACCACAAACTCAGACGAATTGATTGTCATAATCCAGGGTTTACCAAGTCCCTTGCAATTGCAACGATTTATTTCGTCGGTCTTGATTTGTTTTAAGCAATTCCATTCCACATAGAAAATATGTACATATGAGTGAATTGGAATTGCTCGACAGAAATAGGAAAAAAAAATCTCACAATCGTAGAAATACACTATTCAAATCGTATAGTGACTCGATAAACCCTGTAAGACAGTGAAATAAAAACACAATCGCTAACAATACAAAACACAACGTAGAAAGCCAAAACACATTTCAACACTGAATTACTGAAAATAGTGTTAATTTCAGTTACTTACTTCCTCACCATTTCCATATGTACGCTTGTAAGTAGACTTTTTAGATTAGTATTTTCGCACAAGGACAGGTTAGAATGCGTTAAAAGGCATCAGGAAAATACCGTAACGAACGAAAAAGAAATACAAGAATGAGAATAACGAAGAACGTAACAGATAGATAGTCACGAATAGGTACACACTGAGAACAACCATCTGAAGACGACAATTACTTTCTATGTTTCAAATCGATCGTAATCTACACCTACCTCATAGTACCGATGGACCGCCGATAGGTCTAGATTTTTATCTGCCCAATCACGGCTCACTTCAATCTGTTCACGATCATTCAACCAGCTCAGCTCTGCGGTGGCAGTCGCCAGGAAGTCTACGAGCGCATCCAGATCGGACAGCCGCTTGGTGGAGGTGCTGAGCAGCTCGGCATACACCTTCTGCAGCTGACTCAATCGCTGCCGGTACAGCTGTAGCTCCTCGCCGGTAAAGTTTGACGCGTGTCGTTCGCACTGAGCTATTTTAGAGTGGAACTGATCGATCACTTTGTGCTCGTGCTGATGGCGCTCTAGTTCCACTTTAGCGGACGGAAGGTCAGAACCGTAGTCGGAGGTATGCAGTTGTTTCTAGAAGAATATAAGAACAAAAAACATTATTTTTACGGTTTCTGTAAGATACGAATGAAGTATATCAATCAATTCGTACCAGTTTTGATTGGCACCATTCAGTGTATTCTTGCACATCCCGGAAGTAAGGGTTGGTACCGATCTGTCGCGTTTCCGTTACGACGCGCGTTTGCTTCGTTATCGTCGTCTCTTGCACCGGATAGCTCAGACCGGACAGTTTTTGTACTAGGCTAGTATGGAATGTTGTCCTTAGCTGGGACCAACGTTGGTGTAGCTTGGTGACCCTGAAATAAAGAAAAGATAAATCGTTAACATAAGGATTCTAGACTCTTCTTTATCTTGCCCATACTTACTTTTTGTGAAGATCGCTGGCTTGTGGATAGCGGCCATCCTTCAAATTGTGACAATCGTCGTTCATCTCCTGCAACGGTTGCTCAAGATGCCGGATATCACCATCAAGCCCCTCGACGATGTTCTTCGCCTCGACCGGATGTAAGCGATCGATGCGACGGCTTTCCTCTGAGATTCGCGTTTCGATCTTCGTGATGATCGTCTCTGTGTGCTTGTACTCGCGCTGTACCTTTTCGGCAATCTTCTGAAGCCGTTCGAGTCGTTGCACTTCTTGCTGCAGAATCATGTCCCGATCGGCCAGCGCCGACATGAGCCGATGCCAGGCCTTTTCGAGTGCCTCTGGACGGAGTTCCGTTTCTACGTCCACCTCACCGATCGATTCGAAGTATTTCTCCAGCTCTTTGTAGATCGAGAAAAGGTGCTGCTTGTCACGCTGACGTGGTGGTACCTCTTCCGTGCGGAATCGATTTAGATCGGTGAGCAGCCGCTTCAGCTCGATTAGCGTGGTCGGGAAGGCTCGCTCTTGCAGGAGGGATGTTTTTTCGCGGCACCAGTACAGTAGCTGTTGGGCCTGTTCGCGATACTCCTGCACGCGTCGCTGTGAATCCATATCGAACAGTGGATGCATCTGTGGCGGTTCCGGGAACACATCGTACAACGAGCTCAGGTAGGTAATCATCGACTTCTCATCTGGTTCGTTTGTGTCGACGTCTGTTGGAGAAAGTAAATTAAAGGTAAGGTGAGCGTTAGATTTCATGGGATCAGTAAGAGTTTCCAAATTTATTTTTTGAACCAATGTTTAACATCTATACAATGCAAACACTTCCGCACCAGAGAGCGTACTTTTATCATGAAAATATTACTTATTTTATCTAGTAAAGCAGATATCTAAATAATAAGTCTGAATAATTTGTTTTCAGGGGCGGCTCAGTGGTGTCAGGAGACAGCGGCACCGATCTTTAAACGGCATGATCGGGGTTCAAATCCCATCCGGACCGTCCCTACATAGTGAGGACTGACTAACCAACTACGTGGTATCGGCAGTCTAGTAAGCCATTTTGATGGCCGGCATGACCTTAAAAGTCGTTAAGCCAAGAAGAAGAAGAAGAATTTGTTTTAGATACTTCTAACATAGACGTATTTTTAAAATGAAAAGTATTTTCCAACGCCAAAGGGATCTTTGCTATAAACAAAAACACTACACACAACAAAAACGGAAAAAATATGTTAGAACGATCACGTACGATCGTGTTATGGCATTCGCGTAGATTGAAGGATCACACCGCTTTCAGGTAGAGCGTGAAATATTGCCCCTAAGGGCACCGCAGACTAACTATGACATTTCAGCGTAGATATTCTATCGAAGCTTTCCTTTTTTGGGTAAAACCTACGCTGCGTGTCATCAAGCTATCTAGCCGACAATGTGCAGGGTGCGTGAGTATCTTAAAGTATGTACGGCTCCTCTTTGATCTTGCCGCGTTTCAGCTGTTAAAGACTCTGTCAAAACATAGTCAACACTGATGAAGTCCATCTCTACCCACTTTTTTGTTTCTTCTCCTCAACTGTTATTATCATTTTTCTGTCCCGTGTGTAATTGAATCGAGCGTTAAACGAACCACCTGCAGCACTCTATTTTGAGACCTTTTCGTACAACTTGTTCGTACGACTTAATCAATCATTCTCGGCAAGAGAAGACAGTCCTCACACTGACATCACGCTCGGTTCTTACCTTCTGGATCCAGCAACCGTGTTACGCCGTACTCCTTCTCGACCACGTGGAAAGCTACCTCGAGTCGCTCCCTCGGTCGACGCGATCGTGATTCTCGCCAGTCGATCAGATCGGGTCGATTCCGGTGGATGAGCGCCGAGAATGCTAAACCGTCGCGCCATGAGCTTGTGAAGTCGTTTACCCGCACTCCCGGGTATTTGGCTGTCGAACGGCGGGCCCAGCGGAGCAGTGCTTCCCGGGCGGTAAGATTGTCCTCTTGTCCGACGACAATGTCGGAAATCTGGAAAAGTAGGCAGAAGAGCATGACAAGGTGAGTTAAATGAGGTGTTAATTTATAATACATTGATAAAACATTTGTTTTTGCTTTGCAGAACCGGTATGAAGAGTGTAGTTAATGAGTTTCAGACTATTTTATGAAATTTGAAAAAAATATTGTCAAATAAAGTTCAATGTGTTTCTACGCTATATCTAAAAACTAGTTATCATCCTTAAATTTACAGCCTTTGATTGGATCAACCGCTCATCAATTACACAGTGAAAGCCTAACCTCAAAAGCAGTAATGATGGCATTTTAACAATTGAACACATTTCAAATTCTTTTCCCACGAAAGGAGTGGAATTTTAAAAATTGAATCTGACAGACGGAATCTCATCGCCGGGGGAACAACGCCACCGTCCGTAACAATGCTGCATTAAAAAATGGCACATTTTATTCAGCACAAATGGCTGCTCCACACAAACCTAGCTGCACAGATAGAGGTTAACTGCAACAAAACAGCAACAAACAGCCACCGGAGGCACTGGACAATATCCGCATCTGGACAATGTGCTATGGCTGCGCGTGAGTATTGTTGCCCGGTTTCACTATGGCGTGACATTTTACTTTTCAATGCCATCCAACACAACAACGCACTACCGGTATAGTATGCTTCGCAATCGAAGCGTACGCAAATTGCGAATCACGACCATTGAGGTTAGGCGCATCATTCTGCATGATGATGATGGTGGTGGTGACGCAGAAGCATCCTCACCAATAGAGTTCTCAATTAAGTTTTGCCTTCTGGTGTCAACGCAGACTATTGATTGGTGAATCATTTACCCAACGATTCCTTTCAACAGTCAATTAATGGAAAGATATCTAATTGATACAGAGGGAAATGAATGCGAGACATCCAGATTATACCAATTCATAGCTAAACAATTTCCATTCTGTAAGAGCTATGCCTGAAATAGCAGCAATATGTGGTCGAAATGATATCCTTTAACTCAATTAGGTAAAATTAATTAATTCATTTTACTGTCAAGCATGGTTTACCACCATTCATCACGATCAACGGACAATCAGCACGAACTCTCGTTAATCATCTCGTAAACGATTTATTCTCCTTCTTCGGACACATCAATGTCCACCGGCCCGTTGTGATTGAGCTGCAGAGCATTTTCCACATCAAACCTCAGATGTAATATCGCGCTGAGACACGTAAGAAAATACGCAACATCATGATCGTTTAAAGCTGATCCCCTATCTGTTCAGTGCTGTTTGACATGAGCCAGTGCATAGAATAGTAAAAGGATTAAGTCAGCGCTGCAGTTTATATTTTTTACATCATTTTGAAGAACTCGATATGACGATACTAATTATAATAAAAAGTAAATATTTTTGGCACTTTAAAATCGTTCTTTTCCGAATAAAATGCTTTGTCAAAGACATCATGCTGGGTTCATTAGTGTAAGGGATAGCCTTGCCGACAGACAACCACAACCAACTGAGGTTTACTTTTCACAGTGGCTGGCTTCACAGCTGTCGCACCAAAACGGGCGATACACGAACAAAACTAAACAAACAAACGGTCGTGCATGCTACGGATCTACGGATTCCTTTAACCTCCCCAGCGCCAGACACCCGGGGTCACATGTAATGTAATCATGGTGCCAGTATACAAAATATGATCCTCTGTAAGCAAGCGAGATTGATGAAAGCAAGATTTTTACGATCCTGCGCAAGACGAAACCGATACGATGCCGCTAATAGTGTGTTGATCTTGTTGGTCAAGGATTTGCAGCCAACAGCATCAAAAGTAGCAGCACCACAGGGCAGCACATATAAAAAGGAAACGAGCATCATGCATGATTGACAACATAACTCCGTCAAATTATGGACCATGCCACCAGCACCGCACGACGTTTGACTTCATAAATCAATATGCATCACACGGTCGGGATGGCGTTAAGCCGATCTTGGGAATTTTTGGCGCCTTTTTGCTTCGGTCAGCACACAGCACGACAGCGTGTGCATCGTTTAGCGTCTGAGTGTGTTTATGATGATGGATGGAGCCGTCCAAATAGGAACGATTTTCAACACTGGCTGGGTGCTTGTGCGGTTAAACAAACATCTTTATTTTTTGGAATATTTCACACAGTTATCTCAAAGGGTCTTTCTGCTATTTAGCAGCATCATATACTCAAGCCCTTTACCAGTCCGAAAAAGGCATGCACGTCATGTCGTATCTATCATCTGTTTTATGGAATAAAGATTGTTACCAGCTTCCCGGTGGCGGTTAAGATATGGAGCGGTTTATGTTATCCATTTCCCAAAAACGACTCCTAACACCCTTGGAGGTGCTGCTATGTAGTAAAAGATGAAACAAAAAACATGCAAACAAACATTCTATTCCATCATCTGCACGACGGGGCGTCGTATGGGACTCATCCGGTATTTAACACGCTTTTATGAAGTCGCTCCAAATTCGGCGCATCATGGCAGTGGGCGCACCAGTCTTCCGTTTCTGGCATTTGTTGACTGAAGCGATTAATGACGAAGGAGGAATTTTTCCAAGAACATAAAGAACCTTTTAAACGTTCGGTCATTCTTTTCGAGCGAAGTCCTCGAGTTCTTATCTTCTCCCCCAAGTAGTTGTATGGAATGTGCTCAAAGAAATGGACGAATTGGTGCTTCTATAAGCTGAATTTAAATGCTTTCATGTAGTTTTTTGCCCGCATAAAAAAATGTGTATAGATTATTCTGGAAAAAATAACATTTAGAGGGAGAAAAACTACAATCTTCTAACAGCTGTTCGATCAAACGTCATCGCATCGAGGCGCAGATTGTTTGCTGCTACTACTGATGTTTTTTTTTCTTCAATTGAATCACCCTACACACCCGAACCACTGGCAGCAGTCGATCAACAAGACTAGGAGTTTCAAACGGGAATGAGGAATGTGGAGGCATTGTTGTTTGCTAAATTATTCATCCACCTAGATCATATCAAAACCCTTCGCCCATACATGTAAAACGATCTCCCGATCCTCGTTTATACGATGCCAATGGTCTGCGAGAGGAAATTACGGAGCAAACGATCACTATAAACTATCCTTCATCGCGACAACAAACATACAACGCTCAACAAGTGGTATACATATCGTCAACTTCACAAGCATACTACCCAACGCCATGCTCGATTCAAAAATATCAAACATGCAGCTAATGATATTGCCCCGAGCAATTACGATCGCTCCATAACGTCATGGCTGACGCTAGGTTTGGGGCTGTGCAATCGGTTCATAAAATAAATATCCCCGTCCGTTTGGAAGCCTACCAGACACGCCGGGTTGTACATCGCGCCAAACATCGACAGCCACGACAACCGAGAGAGCCGTAGATCATGTAACATGCTTGTAAACATTGAACGGTACAACACCATTACCAATGTGCTAACTACAGCCGCTCGATAACGTTACAGCCACTACAGACACTGAAATACTCTGCCGGTGTGTTGATGTTGACAGTGTGGCGCGAGAGCCATGCATGTGCGAGAGAGCGGGTGCGCGTGATGACGTTCGTCGCTTGGTGACGAAATTGGCGTTGAAATCTTTCTCACAACAGGTCCATGAAGCACTCAATTTTTCAACAAAACTTACATACAGTTCATTTTTTTTTTTTTTTTTTTTGGTAAATCGACAAAAGGTATTGAATATGTTTTATAACGTTTAAGTTATTTACACAATAATTCGTTCAGTCCAGTCCGGTTCCAAAGGATGCATTACCTACAATGGTAAGACGTTCATGCAATTGTTTCCTGTGTAATATAATAATCAACAACACAGCGAAACACCTTCATGCAACAGCAACGGTGCATATTAATTTGTGTCTTTCATGGTACCCTCATAAAACAAAGCCTTCAATTCTAAAACCCCTAGCAAAAGCGGACGTCAAAAACAAACCATCAGATCCATTTTCCCAGCCTAATTCCTCACAGAAGTGCAAAAACTACCTTCGCCCGCTTGCTGTCCATCCGCCCGGTCCGCATGTAGCCGATCTCGGTCGTCTTCACGTCCCGGTTCTGGCGGATCATGCTGTCCGCCTGTTCCTGCTCCTCGGCCCGCGTCAGCGTCGTAATCTTCCGGACAATGTGGGTCGTCATCCGCCGATGACCATCCGCTGCCCGTTGTGAGCTTTTGGTCGTTTCGAGCGTACTGCCCAGCACCTCGGTCGACAGCCGCTTGTTGCGGGTCACTTCCGACACGACCGTACCACCAGCCGGAGTGCCGCGCGGTGTCGCCACCACCAGCTCGTTGCCGTAAGCGAGCGATGACGGTAGGGCCCGCCAGTGGTCCCGGTTTATGTCATCGATCACATCCGGCAGCTCGGTGACGGTCGCTTCGATTACCTTTTCGTTCAGGATTTCGTGCCGAAAGCGTAGATTGCTATCGTCCAAATTGGTGGTGATGGCCGGTCCGCGCCCCCCACTACCACTCGCACGCGAGCTGGACCGGCTCGCGACGGCGTACGAGCTTCCGGCGGGATTGTTTTCCCGCTGCGCCTTCATAAACACCCGTCCCCGGGGTCGAAATTCGTCGTCGATTTTGTACATTGCACTTCTGGTGAGTGTTTAGCTTGGACGGGGGAGTTGCAACTGCTTTTGCGATCACAACGTTGTGATAGGAAGTCGCCACTATTTTTCACACTAAAAACACACTCAGGATGTCCGCAGTAGTTTTGAAGCAAATAAATGGTACCATTTATCTCACTGAAAGGGATCAAAAGAACACCCTGAACACTACCCTGGATCGAGAATAAACGTTCATGATACACAATTAACCTTCTGTAAGCACTCCTATTTACTTCAATGTCTGAGGCACATGTGATGAAGAATGAGGCATTAAAAATCTATTTTCCAAATCACTTGCAACACTAATCCGCAACCATGAAGAGAAAGAGAGACACGAACCCACCATAGCAGAAGAACAATTCTAATCATCCAAAAAACAAAACAAAAAACGGTTCCGATTACGGAATAACCTCGTGCATAAACTCCCGAAATAACAGAAAATTACCGTCCATGGTGTACCTTCAACTCTATGGTTAAACGAACAAAACACCAAGAAAGAACCAACAAAGAAAGCAACCATGTTCGGAAGCCAACGACCAAGAAAAGGCAACTTTAATTCCTCACCACGGTGTGTACGAGCGTTGAAATGGGACGTTTAGATGCCAGGGTGCTAGTTTTCCACCTGTTAGTAATGATGACTCGGTACACAACCTTTACAGCGCTTCCAAAACGTAACAACCAAGTAAAGATTGAAGTGAAGAAAACTCAAATTCCATAGGTTGCCGTAGGTTCCATGCTGGAAGAAGGAAGACGATGCAGGCATAGAACACAGCAAGTACGAATGAATCACGTAGTTTATGCCTTTCTCAGTCGACAGGTACAGTACGTTGGCTCTTCCGGCAGTAACGGAACCATGACGAAGACACCCGTGACGGGAAGCTTCATCCAACAACGCTAGAACGATTTAGGTGCTTTGAGGAGAATGGTGTTCAAAGGTCATTAAAGCCGAAGAATGTACTTTAAAATTGAGGAAAACTTAAACATCCATTACATTCCTCCTTTATTACAACATTATCCCTTTAACAAGCGCCAAATTGAAGAGACAAGTGTATTATTTATATGAATAATGTTGAAGAACAATTCAGCTTCATCAGTTTTGCTTTCTTTAAAAGTAAACGCACTCCAGATGAAAGATTACATTGTTAAAAGGTGTTTTGGAGCTGAATATTAATAAGACACTCACTTTACTCCTATTGTTTACTTTCCTTTAAAGGTTGTCCATTTAAATTTTCTCAACGAAAAAAAGTACGAATTTGGCGATTTAGCACACTATTTATTTTTCACTAATTAATGAAAAAACAGCTCACCAGCTTATTATTACGGCCGAATAACGATTAATCACTCAGCCAAATGGACACAAGCTGGCCTCCGGCAAATATAGCTATGGAAAATGGATGAGCGTGAACATCTTTTCAAGTGAAAGGAATTTGTCTCCTTATCAGCAGAGCACGTTAAATCGTGTGGCAGTGGTAAAAGATCGCCAAAACTGACATGCTGACATCCAGCTGAGGTTGTTCAAGTGATGTGCATTCCTAACATACCAACATTAATTTCATGTAGGACACGGTGTGCGATGGGCATTAGGTGACTTGGCAAATAATATTACAAAATGATTGGGTTATCCAAAATTGGGTAATTCCAAAATGACAAAAAATTCTTGCCTTCAGAAATAGGACGATAGAACCCTTAGCAAGAGAAGCTCATTCTTTTTTTCAATCGATTTGTATTATCAACGACCATCTAGAAGCTTCAAATATTGTGCCACCTATATATTGACATTTTGCCAATATCATCGATCCTCCTCATATGATGGAGAACCCCCAAAAGGGGATCTCCACATTATTCGATACGGGCGTAAAATTTGGCCACCATCATCGCATGCGCGGTGCGTTTTAGTTTTGTTCCTATTGCTGAGCCGCTGAAACTGACCGCGACCGTGTGGCAAACCCACACGAGATTTCCGTCCCCATACATTCGCCGGCCACAGATTCAATTTGCGCGCGTGTCTGTGTGTGGGAAGAGCAACCACAACTCGACCGGAACCAACCAACACACTGTACGGAACAAGGAACGCCAACGATGATGGGATTTGCTTTTTAGGTAGCGAATCCGCACCACCCGAAGTTGCAGTTTGTAACCGAGCGTATTTTCTGGTGGGCGAAAAGCACCGGATGCGTGGTACCTGTGAGCGCGCGCGCTGGAGGTTCTCCAAAAACATATTTAAATTGCTATATTTTTGCATTTGGAAAGGACAAACGAGCGAACGCATTCGCTGCTCGTTGCTGGTTCCGCCATTAAATCAGCTTCGCTGCTTCGGTTGTTCGGCAATTTGTTTGCGGTATTTTGAATGGGTTCGGTTTTTAAAACCATCGATAGCGATGACCATTAGGCGTGTAGATGGCGTACGTAGTGGGAGTGTGGGGGCATTCTAAAAATGTCGATAAAAAACCCCTTATTATGGGTGTTTGTCACTGTGATCATAGATCGATTCCAGATAATGGATTACTTCCGCAAGCAATAAAGTAACGCTATGATTACTTGTAGCCGAAATCAAACCAATGTTTGCCACCTGTCGTCATAGTAAAACGATGTTATTAATCCCACAGGGAGTTATAGGGTTATAAGCATTCTTAAGTCTCTCTGTGTAGGTTTTGGCTCTATTCCAAACGATAAGAATTCTAACTACCCCTTTGTTCCATTCTGAACAACAGCGTTTCCAATTTAGAGCTCGCCGAGAAGCCAACACCTACCGATGCCCAATTACGTCTCAAAGCATCGTCGTCATGGGGTTCGTCGCTTTACGTTCTCTCTAATTGAATTAGTAACCGATCTGAATGCGGTAACTGTCGCCCCAAAAACGATGCAGACAACAACAAAACGTGACAACTATGCGAATGACACGAGACAAGTGCATGTCACTAACACACAAAACGACAAACCGACCAGACGAGCGGGCTGAAAGTCGAGGCATAGCTCAGGTAATAGACACTTCTTGCTGATGCAGTAATGCAGTGTGGAATTCAAGTATGTCATAATACTGATGGCTTTGTTTGTTCATTAACAGAAAACAATATCTTCTCCAAAGTATCCCCAAAATATTCAAAAGTATTATTTATAAAACAAATAATTCTTAACCCCAGTTTTGATGGCGAAACTGTCAAATAAAAATTTAAAAATAATTTATTTTTCCCCCACGTTTGCGTCTGCTTTTTTCTTGTTTGTTCAGTACTTCAAATTGTCCGGGCGGATTAAAACGCGACACAAAACAATGTCACGCAACGAGCGCCACCATCACCGTTCACGATGTATCTCGTGGGCGCTAACTTGAATGTGGATCACCAGCACAACACGTAGGAAGATGTGTGCTAGGGACACCGTGAACCGGTGGGCCGTGTGGGAGGACTTTCCGGTCAAGGGGGAGAAGGAAGAAGGGGGCTTTGTATAGCTACTACCAGCTGCTGTTGTTGCTGCTACCACAACGCCATCTTCAACACACCCAGTCGCATCATTGCTCCATCCATTTTCAAGCACCACATAACAATGCCAGCCACATTAGCGATGATGAAGGTGTCAATGGTGAGCAAATCACCACCATCAACCATGGAACCGTTTGTCTCACACCCTTGGACGTCCCGGGCAACACCGTGTGTGTGTTTGTGTTTGAGGGTGGCTCTTATCGATAACAAATCACCGATCGGTGTATCGCCGATAAGGGATGGCTCGGAAGCTTGTGTGATATCGAGAATAGGTAGGTACGTTTGCACCCTCTCTTGCAACACCGACCAACGTCAACAATGGTCAACCCTCCATTGTAATTGCGGGCTATTGTGACCCATTTCGTGGAAAAGACTATACACTTCGAACCTGCCTCACCGAGCAACACCGAGCGGGAGAAATTTAATTGATGGTGACATCTTAACACTGTGATACACACATCACAGCGTTCACTCTAATTATAGGGTCACAACATTTTAAGACTTTTTATCCAATCTGTCTGGGCGTTTCGTTCGCTCTTTCTCTGCTACATGCGGGCACTAAACATTGGAAAAAATGGGACCGATCTGTGTTATTCCTTTAGAAAAGGTAACACATGTTGCACGAGACACAATGCACCATAATTTGTTATCATTCGTGTCAATTTTCTTCTTAATCGCACTAAAAAATGCACCAGCTGCAGTTACGACGCACGCAAACAAAAGCACACCGCAGCACAACAATATACACCAAGGAGACGGTGAGGTTATTGATATCAAATTTCACCGGTGAGAGAGCACTTATTCACACACACACACAGCAGATCTCAAAGTTGGCACTTAGCTGCTCTATTGCTACCAAAAACGCAAACACACTCATCCACAATATAATCATGAAACACACATTTTTCCCAAACAGCAACAAAAACAAATAATGCACAATTGGCCACTTTCGAGGGTGATAGAGTGCTGGGAATCGGGGAGAAACAATAGCACTACACTGAAGAAAGTTTTGTGACAAATCACTATGCCAAAAGTGTAGCCGTACACGTTCCGGTTTTTAGAAAAAAGAGGTTTTTTAGGAAAAAAGCTACCCTTCCTCATCACTGACTTTGCTTTGGTTTAATTTTGTACAACAAATGTAACGTTTAAAAACTGTCTCAACAAGTCACACGATTTTTGAAAGCCTTTTTTCCACTAAGCCACAGAAAGTACGATACACACGAGGTACAGCAGACGACGAACTTTTGCTTTACTTTCGCTAAATAAAAAGTGTACACAAAATTTCAAAAGACGCTTATAAAACTTTGACAAGCCATACTTTTCAATGCACTAATTTTGAACAACACAAATAAATAAAACAAGAAAAAAAAACAAAATAGATAACAAAAACAGATTGTGCACGATGGATCGCCGCACTCGAAATCGAACCGTTCGTTGCGTTTGCTAGCAATTGACTAAAGTCAACTGTCAGACGCACAGCAGCAGGGTGGACATTGTTGCTTCCCTCCCAACTGGCTCAACCTATCTCGCTCCATCTCTGTCGTCGGTGGCTCTCCCTACAAAACAAAAAGGTGTATCGTGCCGACGCCACCGCACACCGAGTTAAGTACGCGCGGTACGTCACAAGCTCTCTGACACTGGCGCTGCTCACGACACGACACAGGTTCCGTAATGTGGTAGGTTAGATACTCTCTTGCTAGACTATGACTTTGTACGGTGCCACTGCTCGTATTTTAGCTCGTATCGAAGGGGAGCAAGCAGAAGAGAAAAACTACCCCACTGTGACACAGACTAGCGATTCTCAGGTTCTCTATTTTCCGGTGGTGTTCTCCCGTTTGTTTTGAAGTTCCGAGGGTGCCGAGCTTTCCACCCGCACGATGGCAGAGAACCGTAGAATAACACATATGCCTGCCATAATATTCGGTCCCCTTCCGCGATGGACCACAAATGTCAGAAAAGGTTTGGTTCGGTGCTCGCGACACGCTCACAACCCTTTTCCCGGATGTGGGCAAATGGGAAAAGCGACTGTAACGAGTCCCGGAAGTTTTTTTGTGTTATTTTAAATTTTTAAACTTTCACAGCTACACAGCATTTTCAAATACAAGGACTTAAGATCAAATTTTTAAACTGATCTTACATGTCAAACTCTGAGGAAGGTTCTACAAACTTTTCTGTCCATAGCTAGTTCTACGTCCCCCGCTTCTGCGCATCCATGCAGAACAACCGAAGCCATACCTAAAACTGTGCGTCCACCAACACAGAACAGAGGGGAAAAAAGTCACCAACAACTGATGTCAGTTGTACAATACTGAGCAATACCAGAACACACACACACCATACACCATGTGGCAGCTGCTCTTTTCTTCAGGTAAGTCACCTCCCGCAAGTTTAAAGTTAAAGTTTCTCCGGTTGTGTAGTTGCGCAGGTTTGGTTGCATGCCCAATTTCGGCGTGCCGCCAACAGCAAGGCGTCATACTCGGAGAAGCGACTCTAGGTAAACATTAATTTCGAGCTCTTTTCAGCTCTGCTTGCAGCCCTGTACTGGACAAAGAATAGTAGACGGTTGACTCAATATGACTCCTAAATCTCTTTCACATTGACAAAATGTTCTCGCAGCACTAGCACATGCCTCTACAGCGGGTCATGGTTTGCAGCGAGCAATGTTCGTGCAACGTCTCCTTGGCGATGTCACCGTTGTCTCAATGTGTACTCTGTAAAGATTTATGATCGGTGTAAGCAAAGACCTGGTCGAGACCCTTTAAAGATTCCTCAGCGCCGTGGTATGCGTGGTACGCTCGTGCACTACGGATCCTCCGGATATGTAAGCCACCACACAACTCCACCTTGCTAGCCAACGTACACCTCATCGGAGACGCGACCGTCTTGCGATCGACGCCGCACGATCCTGACCAAAAATGGTACGATCAAGTTCAGCGCGTCTCAAACGGGTAGATTGATTACGTCACGGATTGTCCAAAGCTACCCCCGTCAAGAGGGTGGAAGGGGCAGTCGTTTACTGCCCACATCGCGCGAAACATACTCTGCTGCCGTGAGGCCTACATACATCGGGCTAACCCTCGGAGAAGATTTTGCTTCAACCATAGTTATAAAAGAGGTTTCCTCTGTCGCGTAGGAGAGATTTCCGACGTGTGATAACTGGCGGACACCAGGGTGCTGTACGATCGTTCACGTGTGGGACACGGTGGCATATGAAGATCAAGCCGCAACAGTCCCTGCTATGAATTAGGGCAAGGACAAGGTTGTGTTGCGTTGGCGTAGCAGAGTGTTACAGCGCTGCCGCAAGGTTACTTCGCCAACTTATGATCTGGCCCATCAGTAGGACGGTTCCCCACCGAACAGCTTGTAGGTGCCGTTTTTAGCTCCACCTATCGCGGCGCTGGAGATATTTCTCAGTCGCCATGTCGCGCCTTTTATGCCTTCCGCAAGGGCAGAAATGTTTAGGTAGCTTCATCGGGGGGCAAGCTATATTTGCGACACGTCCTACGCAAGCAAGGGTTCAAATATTGATGATTTGATCAATCAATTAATGATCGAGTTCGGAGAAAGATACCGACTGACATCTAGCAATCACAAATTAAAATGAAATCAAAGCAATTATTTGGAACTACAGCACTGATGATTTTCTTATACTCACTCATACCGGTTTGCAAAATACTTAACTATCGTCGTTGCAGAATTACTTATAACATCGCTTACCTGAAATGAAACGAACAAATAGAAACGTGTTAATTGATTCTGTTTCAACACATACGAGTTGCTTCCAAAAATAAACATCCTAAAACATCGATTTAACATAGGCATAGGCATGAACAGTTTGTATCAAATAGCTTTGCTTTTTCTTAGCTTTTTAAAGGCTTACGTTCGTAGCGTACGATTCCAAATTTTAATTAAAATTTTATTTAGCGATAAATTAGCATCATGAACTTTTTGGTGCATTTCTGTTTCGACACATGCATGCATAATGATAAAATTAAACAGGTTATGTGTTTGGCTTAAACAAAGATCGTTATATGAGAAAAGACCCTTTCTTTCCTGACCACCTGACCTGACCAAATTATTTCTTCCTGCGTTTAGCAAAACACCCCATTCAAGAAAACCGTTGCACCACTTCCGGTGCGGGAAGAAGTGTTTAGCTGCGTTTGCCATTCTTTTTCCTTAAAATCACCCCATGCACATCATAAAGGGGCTTTGTTTATGTTCTTCTTGATAGCTTAAGATTCAACAGCCAGTTCACTCCTCCTACAACACATTTTGCATCCATTTTGCATACGGCGCATAGGCTGTGACAGCTTTACAAAACCTTACCGTTGAACTTTACGCTCGGTTGACTTGCCGGAGGAGAAAGAGCCACAGAGACCACAGCGTAAAAGAAACAACAGTCAACATTTGAACCTCTCACTACATTCGATTAAAATTCCTCGCTCGACCGGGACAAGCCTTTTGTTTCACGGTGTGTGTTTTTCTTTAATTTTAACCATCTTAATTTCATTCAACACTCAAATATAGCGAGCCAGGCACACTTGGTGTCTCGTCCACGGCAAAGGTGTGGAGTAAGTCGATCAAGTTCCGGTCGAAAGAGTACGTTACGTAAAATCAGCTGATAGGAGAGGATGGCAAATGCAAAACGCCAAAATATTTACACATAATGCAATGGAAAACAGCTTGGGTTGCATCAAGCCCCATTGAAATCGAGTCTTTTTCAATCCATCACATACAGTTGGCGCGAAAGATAAAATTCAAGTAAAATTATCACTTCCAAAACTTCAGCAGGAATTTATGGCTCAATGATAAAGATTTTATCTAGCAGCGAGGTTAATCACTTCCAACACGACAGTTTTGTCAGTCGCGTGATAGCTTCAATCGATATCAAAACAAATGCACAGAAACAAAAAGCTCTATAAGCTGTCGGGCTTCTTTATCGAATCAAAGGATTTGTCTTATCATTCAAGTTCAAACAGCAGTAAGTTAGACGAACCTTTTGCTTCTAGCCTTCGGTCTGCATTGAAAAACAAAATCAGCTGAGAATTGCGAGAATGAAAATTACAGGGAAATAAATTAAACATTTTCTACGGCACATCAACCACCAATCAACAGACAACCCAGTGACCTGCTTGTCCTATACACACCGTTTGCCCTCAAGCTGAACTTTGCTGAGTGTGGGTAGATTGGGATGAAATTTGTTACACGTTGCTGCCTAAATCAACACCCTTTCAACCCCAGCATCAAACAGATCGTCAAAAGCGCGACCCAAGAAATACAAAACAAAAGACTACAACGCTCGCACACGCCAAAACAAACGACGAACCCAAAAACCGATAGTTGTCGGTCCCTCCCTCTCTCTCTCTCTTTCTGTCTTACTACTCTTTCTTCGTTCATCATTCAAACGGCTTAAAACATAATTCCCTTTACTTTAAATTGCTCCGGTTTCACAGAGATTCCGAAAATTGGTCATTGTCAGTGGATGCCAAATGATTTTCCGTTCCTGCGCCCGTATTCGTGTCACGAGTTGAGTTTGTTGTGGGAGCGCTTCAATTTCGTTGCTGACAACGGAAATGAGTTTTCCCTCTAGAGAAACAAAAAAAAAACCCCAAACATACATACACACACACCAACGCGAGAGGAAACATCTCAATCGGAAAGATAAACGCGGTCGGAAATTGGTGTAAACGAAAGTTTATGTCGCGGCGAAACACAAACGCTTCGCATAGAAGAGCGCACACAACACACAACAGCAAAAAAAAAAAAAAACGTGAAAGCCTGCCAAAAACTGTCCAATTAGTGACGAATGCGAATTGCGTTTGGCGGCCGATACGGTGTGCTCTGCATCGTTAGAGCGCATCGTAAAGTGCGCGAACGTCTCATGAGTGTCTCTTTTCTTTTAGGGAAAAAGCCCCATATACGACGAATGTCACAAATTGACGTTAATTTTTGATGGTGTTGTTTGATTTGCAGCAACGAGACAAGAAGCCACATCTGGCAAGCGATCGGTTGGAAGTGTTGTTTCTCCTTGTTTGTAAATTTGAATATTTGCAATACATTTAGCGACATGAAAAGCCTCGAAAGATATTTGTATTTAGGTATCTTTAAAAGAAAATATTTTTACACCGTAATCTCTAAGCGTTGTGCTTAATGCGAGTAATTTAAATCAACTTGACATACCGCGAACAGGCACCTCAATTACTCGATTACCTTATTTTCCCTATCAACCTTAATTGGACCTCATGTAAATCCTTACTATATACGCATGCCTAGTACATCCGCCAGCATACCACCGTCCAGCCTGCAGGAAGGCTAAGGGTTATATCAAACATCAGTCTCGCTGCATTTAAATGTCGGTTGCGGTAGAGTATAAAAGAGACCACCAACCACTCTCCACTGACCACAAAGCATAGATTCAGGTACGGCACAAGCATTAAGCCCTGTTAGAGGCAGCAAACAAGCATCTACTGCAATCAAGTGTGTACCGATTTTATGCAAAATCAATGCGTTTAGTGTCCCTTCTCAGATTCAGCTCGATCGGGTCACAACATTTCTAATGCAATTTTTTTTAGCTTTCGGTTTTTGCGTTACGTTTACTCGCAAGAATTACAATACAACACTGCTCCATCAATTGTTTAATGTCAGTGTGCTTTATGACTTCCTGCATGTGTTGAATTCAAAGTGAATTCCTCGTTTATTATCTCACTTGAGCGTCAAAGGAAAATCTCTTCAAGACCCTTTAGAATAATAATAAAAGCAACGAATTAATTTATACTTTTTGCACTAACGTCAGATTGTCTATACATTTCCATAACAGTAACACGATGATAGCTAGCAAAACCATGTATGCATATTTTAAAATTGCTTGAATAAAACTCAACTTAACATAGTCTTTCGGGTGCGAACATTAGCCCTCTTTGGATACCAGCAAACAAAATTAGTGACTACACAAGTAATTAAATTTAAATTAATGCTGAACATCCGAACGATTACAAATTGAAGGTAATCTACAATCTTTCAGCATGAATAAAACCTTTTTATCGTTCAGATGATACGCTTACTTGTTATGGCAGTCCTTTTACACAACAATTGCCATATATTTCTGCCTCCTTACTTTGATAACCCAGAACCAAATACACACACAAGCGTGAGCACCTTCTAAAGGTTAATACATTATACATTCCTCTTTGTTTTCATAAGCTTTTGAGCGATAAATAAATATTGAACATGCCACGAGTTCGCCAATCAATCGTTCCAATTAAGGATATTTGTATAAATTCGAGACGAATGTCTGTTGAGTATGATGAGGTGAATAGGGACGACTTAGTTCTAAATTGAATAATCAGTTCAACTGAACCGACAGCAAAAATAGCGCACATTATTTTGAACCATTAGCGAGACGAACGTAGAAATACGCCTAAAAGTATGCAATCGGAAAGGCACGATACACAATCCAAGCACAACGGGCAATTGTAATGCTATCTATCGGTCAGATTTCACCATATAAGCGATCTTCGAGACGCACTTACCTAATATCTTTTTATATTATAAAACATTAATTAATAATCTAAATTTTTATACAAAATGAAGAGTGTGTTTTTGTCTATTTCATGTAGAAAAGACTGGCCGTATTGCTCGAGTGTTGATTATGGATATAAACACATGGTAAATGAGATTTTTTACAAACCTTCATGAAGCTAGTAGTGCACAATTCAAATGCTACTCACAAATGAGCAATATCTAATGATATTCAACGTCACGAACTAACGCTGCACGTGATCATTACGCATCAGAAGCCAAAAGCTACCTCCTATCTTATACAGCTCTCGAAACCATAATGGTAATTTTGATTACATTTCTATCGCTGCTGGACATCGGTCCAGCTTTTGAAGGGATTGTTTTAATACTCCTTTCCATATGGACAGTGTATAATGTGGACAAAATTGCGTAGGATGAGCGGTCACTGACAACCCGTGACCAGCGCACTGCAAGTAGGTAGCAGCGATTTATTCGAAGGATTTCATTTTATCCGCTTTAACAACCATTAAGCCATTAGCAAACCCACCGAATCAAACAGCGCTTGTGTGTGTGTGGGACGAGATGCACCCGCATATGGCCAATAATCCTTTCTCGATCGTACACGGGTGCGTACGGGTCCATAACCGTGACGCCTGCATACAAATTAATACGAAGTATGGGCGCCCGGTGCACAGACCCGCTTTGTCGATTTTTATGACATATCTAGCTCAATGACGACCGCATCATCATCTGCTGGCACCGTACGCGTTGACAGATTTTGTGAATAATAATAAGCATTTTATGCGTGCATGTGCAATCGTGGGCACAACATTGTGCGAAACTGAAATGTTTTAAATATGGACATACAAATATAGCTTCCAACGGATGAAGAGCCGCATCAGCAGGAAAATGATGAAAGGATTATGCTTGAATAAGTTGAAGCTCCACTACATAATAAAATAGGCTCAGGTATATCTACTCTTGCTCAACCAACGAGAGCACATCATTACACATCATCGAGAGCACCGTGTTAAAAAGACGATCTTTTTTAGCGTGGAAAGTAGCTATTATTGACTAAAAGAAGCCCTTCAAGATAGCCCTTCAAAAGAAATATACTGGCTGGCAATACCATAGGAGGTGCCAGGGTAATTGTATTCATTAATTTCATAAGTCACAATACTCTATTGGTTGGAAAATAGAATACACTGTTACACAACATTTACGTTGCACCAACAGCCACGTTGAGGACACGAGTTTTATAGACATGTAATTTTATTCAATTCGATCCTATTTTAAGAAAAAGAATCAATGTACTGTAACCTCGATGATTCCAATTATAAATCATAATACTAATGTACTAGTAGCTAGTACATAAGTGTTATGTCATAGGAGCAAGATTAAAAGCTTTAAAAGGTAAAAAAGGGTCATAAATCGCCCCTTTAGTTTCAACTTCGATTGGGAAATCCACACCAATCCGTAGCTCGTTTCCGCAAAAACAATCATCTTCATCCTTCTTTACTCACTCGAAACTATTCAGCAACGGGAAATGAACCACCTTATCTCGCACAACAACACTACCCGGAGGTTCGCAATCTCACCAATTTTATGGGACCCCGTCGATAGCCAATCGGCAAATGTAAAGCGGCTCCGGGTCGATGTTGCGTGACTTTGTGATTGATTTGTCAAGCACCCCCAATCGATTCGATCTACCGCTTCCGCTTAGTACAATAAAAACTAAAACAGCGCGAAACGAAGAAGCTGGCATCTGCTTGCAAGCACGCTCCTCCGAAATGGGGTAGGGCCGATGAGGCAATTAGTTTCCCATCTGAGAAGCGTCATAAATTAACGTAAACACACTTTGCTAAAGATAAAACACTACCGATAAAGGGGCAATTGATTTGCCTTTCAGGTCGTACAAAGACTATTTAATTATTTAATCATCGGGTTGACTAATTACAGTGACCCAACTACTTACTCTCGTAGAGGGCACGATGTTCTGATGCGATGATCAGGGCGAGGAAAAGAACAAAGAGAATGCTTCCGACTGGTATGGATTTGGATAATTGATTGACAGGTTAGTTTTCATGCTCGTTACATGAGACAATGCTTCCGGTAGGAACATCTGCACGAGCAAAGCTACAAAGTATACACAAGACACAACAATCGAAACAAAACAACAAATCACGCGTGGGCACAACAAGAATGTTGTACAAAAATTGATTCCAGCACAGTGTCATAAATTATTCGTGCCTTCGCAAACCAGCCATTTCTACAGTTCATAAACCAACGCCTCTGCTCTTACTCCCAACCTAGAGTCAGCTTTCCATATACGAACCCACTTGGTTTACGGCTAATAAAAATATCGCACCCCCCGAATCGTTGCAGAAAACCTCCCGCATATCTTTTGAATGAGCGTAACATAAGAAAATTCATTCATAAAACTAAAGGTGAACAAGTTTCGCGGCACTATTTTACCTCGAAGCCAACCTACTGCTCAGCGTCGTGAAATGTAAGCGAGAGTGGCGTGTTCAAACAACCGCCTCTAGCCCAATGAACAGCTGTGCAGTTTAGTGATGTGTTTTTTTTTTTGCTTCTTCTCTGTTTATGTATAACACTTAGCAATCAAGTTCAAACGAACGGACGCGTGGGAGTGAGTGTTCTTGGAAGAGAGGCAAAAAAATAACCGAAGCTACTAAACGTGAACTATAGAGCAATCACCACCAACGCGCGTTACTCGCCCTCGCAACCGGATGTTCCGGCGACATTTTTTATCGACTGCGTCAGGCTGATCCGATTCAGTGCTAAGGTGATGTATCAATCGATTTTAATTCCGTGCGAGATAAAAGGTCGATTTGTGTGAAATCGTGACAAAAAATCTATAATGTTCAAAAGACTTAATTGCAACATTCTATGAACGTAAGCGACGAACCTCTCTCTTCAAATATTGCTAATAATCATACTATAGCAAGACAGTTAATGGCAACGAAATCTCATTTAAAATTACACTAATACACACAGTCTAATCGGGAAATCCCTTTTTGTAGTGTTACTATAAGTTCAAAAGATTCCAGGTTTGGTTTGAAAACCTTTACTTTGTTTGCAAACTACTTTTGCCAGTAAGGAGCGTGGCTCGTTTCGCGCGTCGCACCGATTATACATTAACTGGTACAATTGGTTCATGCTGCTGCTACTCCTAGCAGGATAACTTGATTGATACGATAATAAATAGACAGAAAATAGAACAGAGCCGCTGACCAATATTCAAAAACCGGTCGCATTTAGATCGGCGTCTGAGTGAACTTGTTTGGTATCATAAATACGCAAGCTTTATGAAATAATCCTTATTGCAGATATAAATTCCTCATGATTTGCATAACAATCGCAATGGTTTACCATACACCTTTGATTAAAGTGATTCATGCGTGTATCAACGACATTTTTCTTGTTTGTAATATAACAAAATCGTTCATTATCCACAGGTACGACATGACAAAACACTTAGTTCTCGTTATTTGTCCCTTTTGCTACAATACAAAAACTGGTGCTCGCAATTCAATGCGCCATCAGCCACAAACTCGTATGCAACCAGACCACTAATCGCTTGCACACTTTAACACCACTACAACAACCTTTTCTTGCCGTCTCATGTTTAATAATATGCTACCACCTTTGCCAACACCTACAACAGCACCCAACAAATTGTACCTAAATCTCTTCATTAGTTAATTTCCGCCGTTCTGGATATGTTGGTCCCGGGCGTGCGTGGTTGCACGTCAAGGTAATGACAATGGGCTGCCGAGGCAGCAAAGCAAATCAAGCTTAATCCGGTTTGATTAGATAGCCGGAATGCAAAATGCAACGAAATAATTCGTCAACATCAATATGGATCGTGTAGGAAGTAAATATATTGCCCACGTAACGTGCACTGGTCGCTGTCTGCAAAATATGATTACCAACCGGATGGAATAAAGTCCTGGCAGCCAATAAACCACCACAACCTTAAACAACACCACACGAACGTATCGACAGCTTTCAAATTTCATTTTATATTTTTCTCCTAACGATATGTGGGGCTTTATGATGTTCATGCATATGGAAATGAAGATTTTTTGTGTAAAATAACAGTGATCGAACATGATAACCATGAGCATGAATTAAAGCGAAATTAATTCGTACATCGAAAAACAAATGCACAAGCCAAACACGCCGATGATGATGATGATGATGATGCAGCAAGGATACGTGGAAGTTTTGACCACTAGCAAAGACCTAGATTGCTAAACTTACCCGCCGTGTCCACTACACAAATCAATGGCGCACATATTCGCGTGAGTACGATTTAATTTATATCGAGTTTTGAGTTTGGGTTTGAGTTTGGTTCAAATTATGTATGCGCAATGAATTTTTAAACACCAATCAGACAAAACACGTGTCGATCAAACATGCCGATAGGCCGCGAAAGGGCCCCGTAAGTAGATGCATGACGGTTTGTGTGTGTGTAACATTGAAAGGTATTGTAAGTAAGGAGGGAAGTTCGGTTAATAAACATGCGCGATTGTGATGTAGTTGGTGGGTTGAGTTGCGTCATTTGGTTGGTGTTGACAAAGTGGGAAAAAAGAGGTGATCAGTAGGAATAATGCAAAACTTTATCAAAACTATCGACTAATGCAATTGAATTGTCTATTATGAACGTTCAATTATTTTTCTGCCATTGCCAATTTTAAATATCTCTTTAAGTAAATAAAGATAACATAAGTTTTAAAGTTAACTTTGATATTTTATCATTCGTTAACTAAAAACATTCTTTTTAAAACATAGTCGATTCAAATTTAGAGTTCGTTTCAAAATAAAAAAGGAAAAGAACGTAACATATTCGATTAAATACTTCAATGTTTTCACTATTATATAAAATCAATTGAATTAACTGTGCACTACTAATTTGAAAGAAAACAAAATTGTAAAATGGTTCCAAAATAGAATGGTACCAAATCTACAAAAAAAAACAACAATAATAATAGTCTCATGGAATATTTTCTGCATGCGCTTTTGAACAGTCCCTACTGGAGTAAATCATCAGGTCCGCATATAGATCATTCTTTCCATCACCTACCTGGAAGTGCAGAATGATGGTCCATATAAGACCGAGTGTAAGCTTCGGATTGCCGTCCACGATGTCCTCCGCCCGAATGTTGACTAATTTGATCTTTTTGTACCGCAGAAAATCCAGCGCCATCTGAGCGTTCTGCAGCATGTGGAAGCGCATTTTTCCTTTCTCCCTTGGCTGTAACACAAAAGCAAATGTTTTTCATTAGTATACACTTTGTTTAGCTATTGTTTGTTGCTCATACTTACAAGATGTTCGCCAGATAATACTTCCAAGAGAGAAAGAAGATTGTGTCCATCGCGCAGATCTTCGAACAGGTCATCAACACGACGGGAGGCCTGAAGAATGTCAGAAGAAATAATCCAATAAAGCAAAGAGATTAGTTTCGTGGTAAAATAAATCGAGCTACGTTGCATTTTAAACCGGCTGACAACATGTTATGTTCTGTATTTTACGAAACACATGCAACAGTAAGACAACGAAAGCAATAAAAGAGTAGAAGAAAGAGCAAATAAATCACGAAAAGATTTTGTCGGATCATTTTCCAATCAAGATTAAGTCTAATATTTAACACGGAGTAACGGGTGGTCTATATCGCCACCAAAGATAGTAAACAGATCTAGGATTTCTAAGAAGTGCTTTAGATAATTTTATATCAGCATAGAGAAGGATTAAATCAACTACAAAGCTAGGCTTCACAAGATTTATAGGAAGTTCTATGAAATATGCCATCTCATCATTTTTCGTTCTATAAGCAAACTTCTATTTTTATGTTGAAAAATAATAAAAATAACACATAGCTTGATAAAGCAAAAAACCTTGCACAAACATAATAACACTATTTTCAAGATTTCTTTTAAGAAAAAATAAACTTGAAGCAGAAAAAGGTAGAAATTAATAAAGATTGTGCAAGAATTCAACAATAAAAAATGGTTTAATAACAAGAAAGTATAACAAATCGAAATATGAAAAGTAACAAACAGCACTCGAAGACAACGAAAGTGTCGGACGTAAAAACAACTTCAAACCACACAACAACAAAAAAAAACTCAAAAGGTGTAACACATCAAAACCACCCAAGAAAAAAAAAAGTTCGTTGAAGTCAAAAACAACATTCAAACGACATTTGGGTTACTTCACATTGCAAACGAAAACGAATCCTTTCGACTTACAGCTGGCGGACAACAGGGTAATCCGTTGATGATTACGCAAACATGTAAATGGGTGTAGGTCTGTAATGGAGGACGGAAGAAAAGTAGAAATACGAAAATAACTCGTTTCAGTAATTGAGCAAACTGGGCAGGCAGGCAGGCGTAGCAGCAGCGACAACATTGCAGCAATATAGAACCAATTTGTAATAAGTTGCCAGTACATTAAGAACATAAAATATAGCAACTACTATGAAAATTAAATTAAATTTCACATTAAAATTACGAAAATTTTACAAATTTGTACGCTTTTTTCTGCATCTGCTATAAAAACAATGAAAAAATAATTTTACAACCGAACATGGTAAATTCAAATAGCAACACTCGATCAAATCTACAACAAGGACAAAATGGATATCAAGCATACCTTTAAATATTTCCAATGCTTTATCGCACAATGCACGGGAGGTAGAAAAGGGTAAAATAGATGAACATTAAAAATAAAGTACGTAAAATTGTTCAAAAATAATTGAAAAAAAAAATATTTCAAATAAGCACACATAACGAGTGTGTTACGGAGAACAAAAAGGGAAATACTTAGCATGATAACACATGAACAGAGAATACATTGAACAACAATCTGGAGAGTAAAGAAAACCACCCGCTCGATGTCGCAGAACTAACAATGCTCTCAGGTAAATATGAAAAAAAAAACAAAATTTGTAATTATGAAATTGTATGAAAATTTCGAAGCAATTTTAACTGCTTCCACATTTACAGTTTTGAAAGGTAAAAAGACAAATTCAACGGAAACTGACTACAAGATTATTTCCTACCTTCTTTTGATAAGATATGCCACGGTATCGCTTCTACAAACAGCCGCTTCGTGCCTTCCGATAGCAAACGGCCATTGCGGATGACAACCCACGGACAAGGTCGTTGAAGGTAACTACCGTGCCAAAACGCACACAACATGAAAGAAGGTGCGCAGGCGGAACACGATTCCAAACTTATCTACGTCTGTTTCGCCCAGTTATATAGACACACAGCGACATTTATCAAATTGCTGCTTGCCTATTTATCTCCACTTTTTGCATGTGTGTTGTGCGTTGCAAGAAAACTGTCTGCTGCCAGTATTGATTGTTGCTTCAGTTCCGTGAGATCTTACAACTCACTTCATAAAAGGTATCAACTGTCATCAAACGATTCCGAAACACATTCCCACAATCCAACATTGCATCCAAACACTTACGAGCTTCATTCATCGCAGTTGGTTGACCTGAGCTCTTTTATTACCGCCCAACATACGCTCGCAAAGCCAATCGTTAGCATGGGGCATGACACAAACGAGCACAAAACGAGCATCTTCACAATTTCGCATACCTAATTGGTTGAGCTTTCACCGAAAACCGTCAGCTTCCGCCCTGCTCGTACCAGATCTCGTACGGGAAACCTTCTCGGTAAAGGTTTCTCGAATGAAGGGAAGCGAAAACTTTACCGTACCACCGTACCACGCTGTCAAAGGTTAATATGCTCACGGCTGAACGTGCAGCGAGCCGGGGAATGCATACCAGTGAGCGCACGTTAAGCCAATTGCCACTGTGGATTAGAAATCGCAGCAAAAAAGGCTAACTACATCCAATTGCATACCCTCTAGGGGTATTTCTGGTCTGAGAGAAGCGATCAATAAATCAGGGAATGAAAAGCTTGACCAATTCGATTGTATTTCTGTTGGAAATAGGGGTAATTCAATATCTCACGTCACTGAATTGTAAAACTAAACATATAAAAGCTTAGAGAAATAGAGCGAATTTTTTAAAATAATCATACTACTTAGACGTTGTACAATGATTAATAAATGTTTGTTGTGGTAAAAATCGCAGTTTGGCTCAACATATTTTCCCTTAACTATTGGTTACACAGATTCATTGTTACCTCCCCCATTCAACCTACCAACAACTTTAAAATGTGTAAAATTAAAGCCCAACCCGCTTTGCAACGCCCGAATTCTCCGTCACGGTGATTGGCACATACTGCTTCAAGTTTCGCTTTACTCCCAGGCACCTTCAAATCAAGTTTAACCTCCCAACAGTGAGATGATCAGTGATTGATGTGTTGGAGTTCAACACACACATTAAAAAAAAAAAAACATTCGCATATGCACTAAACACCCTTAGACCGTCTACAGTCTCGAAAGCCGCGTAATGGCGTAAAACGTTCATTAATTTCGTTTACGCAAACGGAACGATTGCCCGATTGATTTCTGATAGGATTAACTCCCGTGGTTCGATGAAAGCACAACACGGAACCGGCATCATCGCCAGCAGATTAGCTCGGCCGGCCAAGCAAGCTGCTGTTGGGGCTTTGAACAAAGGGGTAAAGCAATATGATCGGATGACGTTCCAAACATCAAAGTAACATTGGGTGATGGTGAATCAGAAAGAGAGAGGGAGGATGGCGGATGCAAGCTCATGATCAATTCAATTAAAAGCTTGTCCGGGAGTTCTGTATGAATTATAGTGATTGGATTACAGCCAGGGCCCGTACTTTATGAATGGAAAAAAGTGATTAGATATTATATTGAAAATATTAGCCTTGATGTGTCAAACAGGAAACTGTCAAACAGTTTTTATATTACAGCAAAATATAATCCATCCAAAACTTCTGCCACCAGCAATGAAAAACAGAGTTCAGATAACTCGTAAGAGAAGCAGGACTTGTCCCATTCGGGCAATTAATGGCTTTAAATGACAAGACGCGTACATGCTGCAACATGACACACGAAACGCATCGGATTACGGAAGCATCGGAGTGTATTTGGAAGCTGACAAAGCAAAACCTTTGGCCGTAGCGCGAAAAATATTTTGTGCCTCGCTCCTCTTGGTGAACGCCTATGAAGTCTCACCATGAGCTGTTTATGTCGTCGTTTATGTCGGGAATGGATTTGGATGACGCTAAAGATGCGGCCGTGGATGTTTATAGCACATACGCGTTCTTACGATTTAACCGTTTCCGGCGGATTCCGTTCGTGATGCATGTGCTCTCATTTTTCACCCAGTAAAACGGAAACGATTTGGCGATCAATGGACGTTTTGTTGAAATAATGATCAATTGAAAAGGAAAGCCTGGAACGCGCAAAAGATCGCTTTGAATGGAACAGGAAAAAAATATTAATTCTTATGTTTTGAATATTTGCAAAGCAAAATCCATCATTGGATCAACCTTTAGAACTATGACCTCTACCCTTTGATCTTCACTTTCTAAAGCATCCCAACAGCCACCAGATTGGCTACACCAACGTCACTGCATTCTCCCCATAACCCATTAAGGCCATCATATGCAAAAACAAACGACTTTGCATATCTGTGCGCACTCACGACACATAAAGCGCAACCTTTCGGACAAACCAACCAATCTCGCTTTTCCTCCAACCCTTTTTATTTGCTGCGTCCCATTTCCAACTACAATAATGAATGCCATACGTTTATGTGCGGTTGCATTCATCTTCGAGCGCAAATAATGAAGGCGAAAAATAGATTTCATTTCCTGCAAAAGACGCTCTACCGCGAACAGTCGAATGGGATGGTCTGCAGCAAATGCTCCGCACAACCCAGACAGTCGACTGCATCCCAAAAATGCATAAACTAAAACAGACTGTGAGTGTGCACCGCCACAGTAGTCATATGGGCAGCTATGTATCCATCATCGTCAAAGTGCAGTTAGACGCAGCTCACAGTGGGTATGAGCGGTACGTACGGTCAGGCCGAAAGGCAGACATATGGTGCACGTTCGACTACACAACGCCGTGTCACGTGCAGGTCATTGTACCGCGAGACGAAACCGCCTCATCGGCATCATCATGCTGCGAGATGTATGCAATTTACTTACCAAACAGCGTGGTCGCAACAAAGTGAGTTAAAATGTGGTAAACACATTTTCCCGGCAACCTCTATGCCGTCCTTACCGTATCTTAAATTTGGACCAGAGAGTTTGAGGCTTCGACACTGATCCACAGGATTTGCTCGGCACGGTAAAAGCGGTTCTTGTTTTGCGAGTTTGTGTGACGAATTGATGGTATATTTTATAACTCCAACCATCCATTAACGTACTTCAGCCGTTTCTTTTGCGTTTCCATTACACACTGGAACGCAGGAACAAGAGATGATATTCAAAACGGAAAGGAAAACCGCAGATTTCGGCCATCTTCTAGAAGTGATGAATTATATCGTAAACAAGCAAAAAGCGCGCTCATCAAATGGCGTACTAGACTCGCTAATACCACGTTCTATAGTCTTTCCTCAAAACTAGTGAACGATTCGGATGGGATTTGAACCCCAATCCTGACGTGTATATTTTTCGCAATAAATTAACCATTTTCTCTGCAAAACAGCATTCAAGAAACAATCGTAAAACCTGATTAAGATAACTCGAGTCAACATCTACAGCTCCTTCATAACAGGATATTAACCCAGCCGCACCCAATCAAACGTCAATGAGCAGCTGTCACAGGCAATTATAAATCTAGAGTGCGTTCTGCATCGCTTGCACCAACCAGCACCACAAACAAGAAAAACTCCCAGATGATCGTTACCATTCGTTACGAGTGAATTAATCAACTATCAATTCCACCCCTAACTGTCACACCATTCCATGCATTCTCAACAAACTTCCCTAAAGACGTTACGTGCGCGCGACGCCAAATCATGTCCCCTGAGGTCCCTCAGCACATTTATGGATTGAAGTTATTGGCGCGAATTAAATGGTGCACTTCTACACGACTCAAACGATACGTCCAATCGATTATGGGACAATTCAGCACGACACCCTCGCGTCTGGACCATCCTTCAAAAGTGCTTCCGGCGCATCTTCAACACAACGAAGCACGCATTCTTAATCACCCCATCATCCCCCAAATGGATATTAATTGTTCGTTTCACGCAACGAAGCTTGATGGATTTGAGTGTTTACCGTTGGTCGTGCTAACTCCTTTCTGGACGCTAATGCACCTCACGAGCAGTTTTGGCTTCCTTTTCTTCTTCGGCTCTGTACACCATCGGTTGCACATTTCTCACCGAGTGACGACTACGCGTTCGGTAGGCCATTTTTGCTCCCCGTAGTTCATAATTCATACAATTAACCTCCCCGTCACAGGCATCACACAAATGTATTGGCGAAAACAGCAGTGCGAAAAACCGGTCTGCCGGTTGCAGATCGCAGGACAAGATTTATGTGCCGCTCCAATTACATACGTTTGGGACAACGCGACGCTGCACTACTGGCGCCTTCGCGTTTTTAAGTGCATCTGACGCACGACTTTACGAGAGGCTCCTCCCATTGGTGGGTGCACCCGGGCGCCCAAACTAGATCGACGTAGACTCGGATTCACTGCTTCAAAATGATTAAATCTATGAATTATAAAAAGGGCACATCATAAACCTGCTTCGTTCTAGGGCAGATTGGTACTAAATACAGTAACGCCAGGGAATCGATCGTGCTCCCGGCACATATGGGGTGTAAAAGGCCGGCCGGATTGTCAATCATGTTTTACGATTAAATATTGCGGTTAGATTGTGTCGCACCACGACCATCGGCGACACAGAATGCGCGTCACACTTGGAGTATCGATTTCATATCCCTCTAACACGGTGGAGATGCATCTGTGCTCATCTAATCACACTCCCGATATGGCTAAGGCTTTGAATAATATCTCCATATAGGCAAACGTTCTGTTCCAGTGTAAAGTGTGGTGTGAAACATCGATCGTTTAATAATGGCGAGAACGAACCCACCCGAGAAACACGGTTAGTTCGCGTACGTCCAAAACAATCAATAACACGTGTTTTGTCGAGCTGCTTGTTGTTGTTCCAAGCGCGAGCGTGCGTGTGTATATGTCCGTAGAGGTACTTGGTTATGCGCTGATTTAATTAAATCCTTTCCGTTCCGTTCTGTGTTTGGTCGGCGCGACATCGATCCGGCATCCCCGGTGCTAAAGGGCGTAAGCGAGAACCTTCCCCGTTGGTTGTTTTTGGCGCGGCTTATAAATGTCGAACATTGCGCAGGTTCGGGGTCGGTGTATACCATATACACATGCCCGAGAGACAGGCCAGTGTTGACGCGCCTGCAGCTAATTGGGTTGTTAGCATGGAACGCTAGTGTATTACGCTCTCAACCAGGCTCGGCCGAGAGCCGCATCCTTTTAAGGAAAGTCGTGTCGAGCAGCCTGGTGATAGCCATCTTCGTGTCTGACCCATTAAAGCGCACTGGAATTTTCCTAGAAGCGCATGTAGAACATATCCTCTCGGCTCTTTACATCCAACCGAATGAAACGACAATGAAAGTGATTATAACAGATGTTCTACAATGTTGGAATTCTGCTCTTCTGGTCCGTTCGTCTATTTGCACTTGGCAACATAACCTGAACCTGAGTTACTTGATCTCCAACACTTTCTTCTTGACGTCGGTGACCTTTCTTCTAGTACGAACGTGAAAAAATTTTCAATTCCACAGCCATCCACAACATTGCAACCCAACCATCGCTCGCTCTACGATTATTATGAAACATTCCTAACGAAAAAGAAATCAAGAGAAGTATTAAACATGGCGCAAGCTTCTCACTATGGTTACCTCCACAATCAATTAATCCTGCCTGTTGCTGTTCCAAAGCTTAACCTACCTACTCCAGCACTACTCCCCGCACCAGGCACAGCACAGACAGGGAAACACAATGGAACTGATTCAGTGAAAAATGTATTTCGCGAAGTGATACCATCTTCTCAATGTGGCCGACTGCTCTCCTGGTCCGCCTTGAAGTTAAGCCTCATCACCACCCCAGATATGACGCCGGCTCGTTGAAGAGCTCGCGGTGCACAGACGCCTCGCAACCGGTCGGTTTTATCGTAGCGCACCAGTTTTGCTCTGGTTTTGCCCTTTTCCGAACGAGAGTTCGTTCGTTCCAATCACAAATCTCCACGACTTGTTACACTACACCACGAAACAGTCGAGCGACTTTTGGCGATGTGTCTAGGTTGGCCACGTCGTCGAGGGGGAGGCTACAGCCCTGTCGCCCTTAGGAATGCACTGCAACTTCCGAGAGGAAAGTGGTTCAAAATGCACACGAGACTACCCACTAATTGGCCTGAAAGCCGGTACGCAAAGGCACGTGGCTACAAAGTGGTCTCTTAGGATCTATCCGCCATCATTAACCGGAGCTAGCAAAATTACCAGATTGTTGCACAAATTCTCACGCTACTTCGCACACAAACAATCCAACTACAACAATGATGACCGGCTTCTACAGCTAGCTTTTTGCGTTCAGCATCCAAAGCGCTATTTGTTTGCAGAGTGAAACAGATCTGTTCTGAGAGTTAGTTTGTAAATTGTGTACTAAAGTGTTGAAACCTCAATGCTAAACTTCGTTTATACGTCCCTGTAAAATCATTTGGCGTATTTCGTTTTAAGCTCGATTGCCTTAACGACGTGATAAATAAACATATTACACGTTAAGTAATAACATCTCGCAACTAATCAACACTCTTATGTCACGTATCATACACCCCTTGACATTGCAAGCAGCTTCAAGAGAAGTCTCTGGCGCATCAGCAGATCTCAGAACATGAGGAGAGCGCAGGTTTACCGGATGATTGCTAGCAAAGGTCAGTGATCATAAAACAACACAATTTACGACCAATAACTCAATTTAATAATCAATAATTGCACTGAAACGCCATGCTACTCGACCGGTAGTTGCGCCCCCAACTCAACACGATAAAACTGACAAACCAGAATAGTGTAGTAGACGGGCAACAACACCACGCGCATCATGCGGCTTGGTGTGGTACCAGTTTTATGGTCTGTACCAGATGCTCCACCGGTAATCAATATAGATGTGCTCGACCTAGTGGGGTTGATTTGATAGAAGAACCAATTTGCTTCACCAATGGTAGCGAGTAAAGCCTGTTTTTATAGCATTGCGCCACATCCGACCCATCGCGTCACAAGCTTGTGGTTTACTTTTCTAATTGATTTTGAGGTTATTGTTTATGTGCTGCGATGAATGCATGCAATGTTTAGCCCGTCCGGTGTGTTAAAATTATTGTAAAGAAATAAAATAATTAGAACACACACCATACCTCGGTACCTTTCAAATGACCCAAATCCACTCCTTAATCCGCTCCTTCAACTGGTAAGAGCTCATTCAAAACTTTAGCTACACGAAAACATCTTTTCCCACATTCCAAGGGCATCTTCCTCCTAACGGCATCCCAAGTGATCGTCAAAGGCAGCGCACGCTCCCTACAGCAGGCCGCAAGATAACAACAACTAAACAGTTTTCTTTTTCGCCTCCGAGCAAGATATACCGCATCCGTGACAGAACCATTACGGCGAAACGGAGTTGAAACAAGGCCAAACGAAGTGATCGATCGGTCGATGATAAATAAGTGTTTAAGCTGTCGTTTCATCGCCGCTGCATGATATTCTTCTCCCGTCATCCGCACGAAAATCGAGTGGACACAACACCGTTAGGAACGGGGCTCGCCTAGCTCTCGAAAGTGGAAGTACGATTGAACTAGTGAAGTAGCATCGGATGCGGCTCGCTCGTTTGTGGCTTCCCATGACGTTCCGGGGGGCTTACAAATCGGAACCGGAGGCAGAAGTAGCAACAAAAAATACAACCTTTCCATCGATTCATATTTCACGTTTTTCGCGAACATTTCCAACACCCGACTACTAATGAAAAGTTAACAGCCGGATCATCGATCGTTCGAGCCGCTTCACTCTCATTCGATATCCAATCCACCTCAGCGCACAAAATACAACCTTTTTGGGTGAATTTCTTCAGCGTGTTCGCTGTCCATAGTGTTAAAGAAGCAGTGTTTTGACACCCGCTGCTTACACGGTTGTCAGTCAGCCAGTGATGCGTGTAAAGGGAAACTAGTCTTCGTTTA
Source organism: Anopheles maculipalpis (assembly GCF_943734695.1). NCBI lineage: Eukaryota > Metazoa > Arthropoda > Insecta > Diptera > Culicidae > Anopheles > Anopheles maculipalpis. The sequence goes on from NC_064871.1 coordinate 76,386,056, forward strand.
GATTTTGATGGATTTCTCCCGATAATAGAACTACATCTTCAGACTGGAGGATAGGGAGTTGAACTTAATCACGATCACGTCCTTTAAATAACCGTGATTAGCAAATCTTGATTAGATGACTGGATGACCGCAGAGTCATCCTTCACCGGTGTTTTAAAATTAATTAGGAGCTGAGGAACCAACATTGGAAATTAAGGAAAATTAATGAAACTCAAATGGATACATTAGCGTCTTAATACTCTTACTTTATTATCTTGGGATCGTGCTTTTTTAGAATAATTGGTAAAGTAAGTAGATCAATGAGCACAATAGATAGACAAACAACGTGACGTCATAGCTTTACATAAAATTTATTTACCAATTTGTAATGAGACCCATCACTTTTGCAGCATAGTCCACCATAGACTTCGTGAACCCAACCGGATCTCTCGGCCATACAGCAACGAACATCAACAACGGACCCCCGTATGACCATCGGTCGTGAGAAAACAGACATAAAACCGATCTACCTTCGCGGTTTCGAAGCCCAGGGACAAAGATTTTTTTTTTATCACACATACACTCACTTACTCACTCTGTCCGTTTACCGTAAGTCCCATTGTATGCAAATGGGTTTGAATTGTATGAAATAAAAAGAAAAAACACCGAAAAACAAATCCCAAAAAACTAAGATGATAAAATATCGAGGGCCACCGGGAATTTAAATTGATTCCCAGCTAGGGCGAACGCAGCGCGAGAGCCATAAGCAGCAGCCTGACCAGACAGCCGAACAGACAGTAAGGCGGCCGTCGGCTACTTGTAGAGTTGTGTGTCCACCTTGTAAGGAAGAAATGACCAAAAATCCACACACACACAATACTAACACACCTTATCGAATGTTACCCCAACCAAGGATCCAAGGGTAGACGCAATGGAGAACTCGCTTGACAGGCGTACACTCTGGCATTGTACTGCACCGCCGTTCGAGTCATGTAATGGCGTGGAAACGAAAGTAAATAAAAGTGAAACCATAGCAGTGACTCAGGCTTGCCTGGATAAGACTCTAAAGTGGTGGAATAAATCCTTGCTTTCTACTTGACAACGAGTGTCTCATATTTCATTTTAGTACCTCGAGAACCCCACAAGTTGACTTCACTTTATTGGGATAAGAAGCAATCGCTCTACGCCATTTTGATTATAGCACTATCTTGGAATTATAGCACTGTCTATCGAAGTTTTCTCAAGCGCCTGGTTTTCATTCAAAATCTGCATTCTTTTTAATTATAGCACTTGAGTGATGCAGTCGCGCCTATTCCCGCTTCACGACAGTCGCCAACACTCCAACGAATGACCTAGTCGCCGCTAAAGCTCAAAAGTGTGTTGCGAATACATCGATTCATCATCACCAGTACTAAACCCTTCGGACCGTTACATGAATGCGGCGCACAAGAGCAAACTGCACGCATAACAAACTGCATTCATTAACTCTTCAACTCCCTCCTTCAAGAGGCCTGAGAGGAAGTCACAGTAACAGGAGAAGAGTATAACGACGGGGATAAAGAATCGGTGTAGCTAGTAGTGCTGTGAGTCTCCATGGTTCGCGAAATCGCGGAATGTCACCTCCAAACCTACCTCTCTCCGTCGGTCATCTCCAATGCACCCATCCCGGGAGGGAATGACATCGAAATAAGAGGGAGTTGTTTTGTTTGCCAGTGACTTCTTGGCCTGGTATGCGTTTTTTATTGCACACGGCCGGCGACGCTTCTCTTTTATAGTGTGACCTTCTTCTTCTTGACGCTTACCTCCACACTCGGTCCGTACTTTTCTTATAAATCACTTTTTTACAAGTCATTACATTACGTACGCGCCCTCTGCCGACCAACGCACGATAATGTGTGTCAGCAGGGCTTGGTAGCTTCCGTAGCACACGCGCGTTCTTCTGCGGCATGGCGAGTTCAGCAGGAGGATGGTAGATTTATGTCCAGACGCTACATGTACGTTGGACAGCAAAGTTTGGTAGAGGACAGCAGTCTGGGGGCTGCTGATCGTTTCAGCGAATCTGACCCAATCTGACCCATTGACGAACTGGCGCCATTTGCACGCGAATTGCTCATCATCTTGGGTTGATCGAATCTATTCGAAAACCAGCTCGGGTCAACCATTTACAGAGCATCCTGTTTTGTAAGTCTGTGAAGCAGACAACGTCCACCATACACCCGTCTGCTAATGAGTTCCCACATTAATATACACTTATTTTATACATTAGCGCTCGCGGTGCTGTGTAACCATATTTCCATCACGATAGGACGACAAAAGATCAAATTCTTTTCTTCGGCAAACTTTTTGTACCACTCTTAAGGTTTGCAATCTTTTCATACTGTAGGAGGTTCAAGGACGCTAGGCAACTAAAAGCAACTTATACATAAACATTCAAGATGCGTTTAATTAGCATACAAATTGATAATTTGACTCTACAACAATGATGATCACCTTCGAGTAGCCACAGCCCAAAGGCGTGATTGTACCCTTCATGAATGGTGCTATTTTCGTTACCGGGACTGTGTTCATAGCGTATGACGGTGAGCGTTTATGAGCTTGCTAACCATTGTCAAATAAATCATGCCTCTCGAGACAACCGTTTCATTTGAACATGCTTTTTTTAAGCACATCAACTAAAACACACCTCAGAGCTGGATGACATAAAGTTATTGTTTGACACGTTTTTTGCAGGGGGCGCCGATAAACACGCCTGTAAAAAAGGGTCTTGATCTAAAACGCAATCTGTGTTAATTTCTACTAAACTTCTACTAAACTAATTGTATGACCTATCAACTTTAACTAAACTGGTAGTAACAATTCAACACGAACTATCATGTTTTCTATTTACATGTCATAGGCCTTTGGATATCTGTCAATTTGCAAAGCAGTGACATTTGCCTCTAGAGTGATTACCTTCGATGACTAAATTTGTCGCCTTTCACCACAAACAGCCCACTCTCATGGGAAGGCTCCGTACCAATGGTGCGCGCAGTAAGACATCCACATTTGGGGAAATCAGAGCACGCATACGCGCGCCGACAGAGATCATACGCATATCAGACATGCGTAACGTAACTTGAGCCCGACCGTAGACCGGGCGCGAAGGGACGACGCTTTCTATAGTGTGCTCAGCGAGTGTAGGTTTCCCCGCACATACGGCGAGAGCAAGCGTAGCCAAGAGTAAATCATTCACATGAGTCAGAGATGCACGGCTTGCATACTTAACAAGTCGCGAAACAGCCTACCACAAAAGACCTAATTCCTTGCCCAGCGAGGGCCATGATTTTTGCAGTATCGGATTTTCCATACCTCGGCCAACGTTTCTTGTGGCGTAGGTACGTTCCGCTAAAGATTTATTGCCTTGGGGGCCGATAGTGAGACCGAGAGTTGTGCTTGCTGTGGCCGTTGGTAGCCACAAGCTACCGGACTTCAACACGCTTTTTGCTTAAGCGGGCGGTTTCTTTAATCGAATCCGCCAAGGAGGGAGGCAGTCGAGGGAGTAAAAATGTTGCGATATCATGATCGGTCCATGATCGGTAAGGCTGGACAACCACTGTGGAGAGTAAATTGTTATGTGTTACAGGCGGCTTAACCCACACGACACAAAATTCAACCAAACGAAACAGAAATGGCCGATGCGAGAAAGTCCTTCCAGTGCTAAATTTCAGCAAACAGTGGGAATTTTCATTTCAAACCTTTCATTTACTCAAAAGAATCCCTCCAATCTAACAAAACAAAACCTCGTCGAAAATAAAGTCTGGCGTGCACTAGAGAGCACAAAGCTTTATACAACAGTCCCTACTGACCTTCCTGCATGAGTGCCTCGTGAATGACCGGCAACGAATAAATCTCCATTGAAGCATTGATTGAACCGACACTCCCAATTAAGCAAGCTTAACACAGACTGTCTCAACATTGTCCCGCACAGACGCTGCGCGGGGTTCTTCAGTCCGAAGAAGTTCTACAACACGCTTCCAGCAGCACAATTGTTGTGATTTGTACCAGGTTTGCTTCCTGCTTCACAATAAACTCGCGACCTACATTCCTCTACCAAGCGTTAGACGGCTTGGATGCATCACATCTTTCAGACGAAGAGAATATCTCGAGAAAACAACGAGCATCGATTAATCATGAGCCCATTGTGGAGCCCGGGGTGGTTCATTTAATTGCTCCAACGCCTGGGTGTTCCAAATACGGCAACGGACAAGCCTTGTTTTCTGGTAGCACTGCTTCATGAATTTTGATCAATGTTCCTTGAAAAATGGAATCCAAAACTAGCTATCATGAGACTTAAATGAGACGAAAATTCACTTCAGCTTGCATACCAATTCATGTCTAAGATGCTTAAGCGGTATGAAGGTCCCTCATGTACGATCTCAGTGAGTTTTTGTTTTCTATGATGGAATTCCAAATATTTTAAAAAAATTTACAAACTTATTTAAAAGACACTCCACTGATGTCTTTTCTTTCTACTGACGCCCTTTTTTCTGTATCTAAAGTAATATTAAACTGGAAAAAAAATTTAGCACCCTTTTTAGCTTCCTATACCGTATGACATGTTCTTAACTTTCAATATAGAAAGATCCATGAGTTAAATACAGTGTAGAAACTATTACCAATTGCTGAAACACATTTTCAAAGATAAAAACTAGAACTCCAACAACCGAAACAAAATCATAAATCTACGACATCGAGTTCCATCTCCGGGAAACTACACGTAAACCAATGTTGCGAATTCCCAAAGAAATGAGAGTGAAAGGCAATAACTGTGTCCATGCTCCCCCACGTGTGTGTGTACTCCTGTAGGTGGACATCGTGTGTGTGTACCAACGATCATGAGAGTATAGAAATGATCACTGCCCCATTCGACAGCATCATTACGATGATGGCGATCATCATCATCATCGTCGTCTTTCAATCGTTACGAAAACAACGAAATTGGCCATGTCCGTGTCTTACCTTTTTCAGATGTTTGTTGACCCACTTTGTGAAAGTTTTCTTCTGTATGGCATCTCGCTCATCTGTTGCGGGATCAGCAGCGGGACAGTTGCAAGCGGGCAAGTTCGTTGACGTCGCCGATCGCAGCAGTTGAAGCGAAGCAGTTGTGTGTCCAGCCACGGTGAAGAAGGCGCCACCCGAAGAGAAGATCGTAACCGTTTCGTTTCCATTAGATTCACGTTATTAATTTTTTTGCCATTTTCAAAATTCATCCAAACGGTTGAATCGATGGCGAAGGGGGGGTGGTACAATGGGGAGAAAAGAAAGGAATGAAATATTAGTACATTTATCTAATTATGATAAATTGCGATTTTAATCAACGAGCGCATGCTGAACGAAAAAAAACAACAAGAAAACCGTTTATTAGACAGATTTATTGATAAAAGATCGCCAAAAAACAACCTGAACACACGCATTTCTTGGCGGTTGGCTTGTCAGGCTGTTTGGAGATCTTGTAACCCCCCATCGTGCAGAAATTCGTTCAAATTGGTTTGTCTTTTGCGTCATCTCTCTGCTCCCGCGTTCCAGCAGAAAAATCGAAATCGAACATCTTAATCACCGCTTTAGTCCGTGTTTTATTTGATTGAAAAAGGAAATTATAATTGACAGCAATGTTTGTCGCTGACCGTTTCATTTGCGCGACGACGAAAGAGATACACTTTCGCCAGGAAGCCCGGTAGTTGACTACCGGTAATAGATTGTATAGTGGCGTTGTTTTACGGAGAGGAAAACGAGGAATAATGAAAGCAATAATGTCACGCTTCCGGTTTCACAAAACCGGGAAGAAAATTATGTCAAACAAGTTACAAAATTGCAAAGCTTCGTAATTAGGGAAATGAAGTTTGATCATCATTAAACTGAAACGAGTTTAAACTGAATGTTAGATAATCGGGACAAGTGTTGACTAAAACTTTTAAATTGCAATAAATCGTATAATATGAAAACTAATATATTTCTAGTTAAAGCATAATAGATTGTCAAATTTGACAGCTGACATATTTATGTCATATGATATTAGACATCTAGCTTTATGCGAGATATATCTCTGCATATCAAAAATATAGAAAACATCATAATTATTGTATTTTATTATTTGAAGCAAATTACCATTTGTTACTTCATTACAACATTGTTAACGCCCTTCAATTACATAATGTGATGCTCATTGGACCTACCCATTCACATTATGCCCTTAAAAATACTCAACCGTCGTCGACCATCATAACTCAATGGCACAAACCATGTTTTGACAGCTAAATTAATGCAATTATTATTATAGCACCCTCCCAACACCCGTCAACCGTTGAACGCAAATTCACTTTTAATTCAATACAACTTCTGTTAGCTACTCTTTTTCCAATATTTTTTTCTTACCACTCCCGGCATCTTCTAACGCCCCTTAAGAAAGGGCTGAGCAGTCGCGAAGGTATTCCAACCCTGTACCCATTATGCTGCTTCATTATGAATTACGATTTCGCTTCACAGTGTATTGTAAGCAGATAGTAGTAACGTGAGGTATCGTACAATTCAGCACCAAACAACTCACAATCCAACTTTTCAAGGTCCAGAAAAAGTGACAAAAAAGACACCTACCAGCGTGCGCCGGCCTGTGCTTCGCGCACCGGTTTCTTTCCATCTGCGCCCACCAGCTGTGCCCCGATAGTGCCGATAAAACGAACAAATTTGTTTACTTCCTCCATTGTCACTTAAGCGTAAGGGCTTTAAGACAGAAGGATCAGGGAATGCGTGTGCCCGCTGCTGCTCTGCACGATTCGTCGGCGTATCTTTGGCCTGGTGAGTCGCGCTGTCTCGCTTTATCGTCATATGTACATGTTTGACACTCATTAGCATAAGTTTGCTGCACCTCACGCGCTCGAAGCATTCGATCCATCCATTCGAAAGAAAAAAAAAGCGTTATCACTGACGAAATGTGTTGTGTATTTCTTCAACGCACAAACCGCATAAACACACTGGTTCCGAAGGTAATTTAGCTAGTTGCCTATAAACGGAACGTCACCCTTCTATCCAACACTCGGGCCCTTTCTTAACAGGCCGGTTGCCTTGGAGGTGATTGTCAACGACTGGATGAAAGGAAACCCGCCACACAAGACCTTACGAAACGGAAACATTACAAACATTCGACACGAGCCCTATCCTCCCCGTCATCTTCATCTTTTCGTCTAGCTATTGCGTTCAGCTTTACAGTTTAATGCTGATTATGATGAATAGTTGATATCAAATGATATGCAGAAGTTTATTATTGTGCTTTAACAAAAGACATTTGCAATTATGGGTTTTTACAACTGAAATAAGAACTGAATATTTCAAGTCCCTCATCAAAAGACTTAGAGTCATTTGATTTTATTAGTCTTTTCTACTCAAACACTTCTCGAACATAAATAATCGTTAATAATAAGCTATGATCTGCGCCTGCCCCAAACATATTCCAAGTGAAAGCTTCTAAGCTTTCTTCCAACATTTTTTTTTTTTGCCTCACCTATCTCGATCATAACATCAGCTCTAAAAATAAACCATTCACCCAGATCCTACCTCATAGCGATACGCGATAGTTGTCAATGAAGTTGAAAAGAGAAACAATGCTCAAAAGGGAGCCTTTTTCCTTATCCTCTAGGATCGCGGAATTCCTATTCGCATGTGATCTTGTACGATTGCAGAAGTAAGCAAAGAAAAACTCGCCTCCCAGTCTCTCTAGGTCTAATCAAAATCCTACCCTGATGTCAGCACTATCTTGGCAACGAACCGTCACAGGAAAGATAAATCAACGGCCAGTCCAAGAAGTGAGTCGGTGATTTTTTTTCTTCCTTTCTTTCGCATTCGCACAAATTCAATTACCACCATGTCGTCGTCGTCGTCGTCGTGAGGGCTTCACCGGAACGCCGCGCACAACCAAAACCGGTTCCGGAATCCATCAAAAACAGACCCATCAATCTGTGGGTGGCTGCTGCGCCTAGGGTGACCGGAGATTGGCTGGATGCTCCTTTCCACCGTGGCAGGATGAATGGTCAACCGAAAGCGTACGGGGTGTGTGCGCGTCTCGTATGCGTGAAGGATATTTGTGTGCTCACGGCAGCAAATATGCGAATAGACCGGAGAACAGATGGGCATGATGTGAGGTTTTCGTCATTAAACGGAACCATCGTGGACAAGCAGACGACGAGCAGTTGTCTAGTGGATTGAGTTTATCTATGTGTATGTGTGTAACTAAACGAATTTCACAGTTCATTCATCCATCGAAAAGGTAAATTAAGATTTACCTGATGATTACAGTACATAAACAAATATCAAAAATATTATAATTCTAAAATGATTGTCTTTATTTTAAAGAAAAAGTGTGAACAAAATTATTAATTTCAGTATTAATGGTGGGAAAGCCCAACTCCTCCTTAAAAGAGTAAAAATAAAACCATCATTGGCGCCAGAGAGCTATCTATATTTAACAAATAAATAACATCGCAACCCTTGCTTAACATTCCACCCGCGATATCGATGACAATCACGCATATACGAGGCGAAACCCAAAAAGCAAATTGAACAATTGACAAGTGACAATTTTTTAAACAAGCTCTACAGAAACTCCAAGCTTCCCTACGAAATGACATGTCTTAGTTGTCAAAAAAGTACGATCGATCGATCAAAGATCGTGCGTGAGTCGAATGGCAACGCGGATGGCGCGTCTATGTTGATAAAAAGCGTGTTACAACGAACTAAACCACTTGACGGGGTTTATGCTTTCCCGATTACTCAGCCACTCGTTCCGGGGTGGTGGTGCCGATAGCTCAAATTGGGCGTAATGCCAAGTGACTAATGTGGACAGTCAGTGTTCGATCTTACGTGCAAGTGATTATTCGTCCCGATATCTTGACTGCTTTAGAAAATGTAACATGTTTTGCGCGTTTGATTGGTGAACGATTGATCGGTTCTTAGCGCAAGTTTTTCCGTTTTTATAACCACCTCCCCCCATCATCAATCATTGTGCACTGTAACTCGCTTATCAAGAAAATAGAGTCCAATCCACAAGCATGCTTTAATGGAACAAGAGACCTCCACTACTCCACCCAAAAAAAAAAAAAACATTCCTTTCTTTGGAGTGTTTTTGGGCGTATTGAAGAATTACGCTCCTGCTCCCACTTGGGACATACAACCACTTCTTCCACAGCCGAAATCGTGCGCACACGCTTTTGTAAGTCAAAACGGAAATACCAATATTTGAATTGCTGTCAATGTCATCCGGGCCAAGTTTCCATTAGCGTATGTGCCACAACATACACACACACACACACAACGCAGAGTGTATATGCAAGCGAATTACTCATTGGTGGCACTAACACGGGATCTTGGAACTTCTTCGTGACGTTACCTCAACCAAGCGAACCACCCTTCCCACCAGGGCGAAATTGTTAATTCAATTATATCTCATTACTGCGTGCGCTTTAACTCACGGTGAGTGCACGATCATGGAAGCGATTCCACCGGTTAAGTGCAGTAAACGAAGACACACAAAATAATATAAAAGCCTTCTCGAATCTAATCAATCATGAATATCACGATAACGAAATAAAAGAGATTCAGCGTCGTAATTAGCTTTCAAATACGATTACAACATCAAACGGGACCGCACTATCCCCCGCTAGCTAGAGTAGCATCCGTATCAGATATTGTTTCATTTGCTTCATGGCAGAGTCTAAATCTGTGCCCCAAAGTTCAAATCTGTGCATGGTGACGAATCACTGACAGCGGGGGTAGCTTAACACAGCGACAGATAAACAATGTTTTTGTGACGTCAACAGCTACAACACAATTGCATACTGCTGACGCACGTGATTTACCGATAAAGTCTCCAAACCCAAGTGCCACAGAGAGTACAGATGGTAAAATGCAGTACATTTACCGAGCTTTCGGTCACCTGAAGATTTTGCACCCATTTTAGCAGCGTTGCAATGAGAATTCGCTTTGTCCCACTGACCAATCCTTTCTTTACTTCATTAGCCTAAAGCATGTGAGGAAAAAATATGGTAAACGCGTAAATTGTGGACAGAATTATCACGGGAACGTGACTAAGAGGTGCAATATAGTTCCGCTTTGCAAAACAATCGGCATTGAATGGCACGAATCGTAATTAAAGACACCTCCAAACGTCCCGTCGACAAAGGTATATGCAGGAATGTAGACAACAAAGAGGAGCGAGTGAGCGCAAAAACGATCCCACACGCACTGAAGGCTTTTTGGTGATAAATCAGACACTTTTCCATTATCGAAAGACAACGTCTTGCAGACGGTGGTGTGGAGAGAGAGATACAAAAAACAGTTCCTGACTACCATAACAAAATAATCGTATTTAAATTTGGGTCAAGAATGAAGCTCATTCCACATTAAAAGTTGCTGAGTTAGTAAAAACGAACATCAAATTTATGAAACATAACAATAAAATTAGAAAAAACGACAAACAGCAATAAACATTATTTTTACGCATTTAAACGATTTTCGTCGAAGAAAAAACATAAAAAATTTGAAAAACTATGCAGAAGCGAAAAGGAAAATAACAGAAAAAACATATTGCATGCCTTATTGGTATCATCCAGACGACAAAGGCACAGAAAGGTCCAAAAGGTAGTGATGGGAATTTAGTTCGGGAGCTAGTAGATTTCGTACTGTTCATTACATGAATCTAACGAATCTTAGGTTCAAATAAAATCACAATATAGGTTCTTAGCTCCTACATACAGAATATAAAAGCGAGCAATTTAACTTCCCTATTGATAAAATTGCTTTAATAACCACAGTTAAGGGATTTTTCAACTTAAATTTACCTTAATAGTGACCCAGTTGGAAGCTTGTATCAATAAAATTTGTTTGTTCCTGTATAAGTCGCACTATATCAAAACGAAAGCAACGCTCAAATGTAGGGAACGTGAATGCTAGGGGTTGTTCTGTTTATTTTATGAAGGAAGGATATGCCAAAAACAAAATTATTGTGGAAACTTTGAGTTACTCTGTCTTTGATCCACGATATTGTTGTATATTCGAAAAAAGGATGAGAACGTCGTTCACCACTAATTCGAAAAGACTAAACTAACAATTACTGCACGAGAGATGCTTCCGCTAATCCATTTTTTAATTTTTAATTAAAGATTGTTCTAAGAACCTACTAGGCTCTTATCCTTTTGGTGGCGCACCGGAAGTGTGGCCCCAAAAATAGATTCCATTGTTTTTCCGAAAAAATTAACCTTCCCATCACTATTCCAAATGAAAGTAAATCTACAGTAAAAGGAAAATACTTTCAAAACCTTGATAAAACTGCGAAATTAACTTGAATACAATGTGATAAGTGTGCTTCACTTACTTCAAGAAAAACCTACAAATCAAAACTACAAAGATCAAATATCTTAACGAAACGCCATATTTGAACAATAAGAACTCTGGAATTATCTTCCCCTGTAATGCCTCTACAAACAGGATGTCGTGGTTTTTCTTTGACTCTACATGATTTCCTCCCTTTCGTTGTTTGCCAAACTTCAGCCGAGCTAGTTTTGTATCCCACGGTTACCTTCGTCCATGCTCAACACAACTTTATTCCAAAGTTTTAGTACGGATGTATGTTTCGGGATCAAGGACATTAAGCAAACCGGACAAAAAGCAAAACAAATAAAAATACGCAAATGAGAGATGAATAAAACCAGCAATATTAAGGGCGTCTTGTGGAGGCAGAGCTTTGTCTGTTAGCTTCGTGCAGGAAGTTTACACAATCCTTCGATCTTCGGTCCAGATGACAAAGAAAAAGGACATTAATCTCGGCTGCACATGCACAGGTTTAAAAAAAACACGCACACGGGACACACACTGAGCTTACCAAACACACGCACGCATTGGAACCCGGGGTCCTCGCCAACCCCGTCCAGACATACCTATAATATCCCAAACAAAATGTTCCCATATCGTCATCAATTCGGTACCTTTAAACTGGGTCAGCGCATCCTCGTAGCCGCCCTGGCTGGTAACGTTTAGCGTCGATCCGGTCGCCGGTGACGTCGCCGTAAACGACTGACGGTGACGTTTGGCCGGCGTCGTATGGTAGTATTCGCCATTGTTGTGATGGTGGCTGCTGCCGTTGTGCGGGCTGCCGGCGCTACCATTGCCCGGTCCGGGGCTGCCACCACCGCCACCATTGTTGTAGTAGTGGTGATGCTTGCCTACTATTGTTCCACCGCTGCTGGCAACGCCACCACTACCACCGATGCTGTGCCGGTGCGTCGTGGTTGTCGTGATCGTTTGATGGTACTGCTGCTGCTGCTGTTGCTGCTGATGATGGTGGTGATTGTTGTTGATGCTGGTCGAGCTGCTGCTGGTGTGGTGTTGCTGCTGGGACACCTCTCCATTATTGTTGTCGTACAGTGCCTCCCGTGGATCGAACCCGAGCCGATCCTTATAATATGATTGCGTTGACATGATGACGGAAATATGTTGCCGTTGACACGGTTGCGACTACTCCAAACGATGCGCTGTTATGCTTTCGTCGTGCGGTTTTTTGCGCTTTTCGCTTTCGTTAAGTATCGCTTCTTTTCGTTTCGTTTTTTTTTTTTGCTCTCTTGCTTTTATTCGTTGTTATTGTTTTGTCGATTATTTGTAACTTGTTTTACATCGGTCGAAGCTTATTATTGATTACGTTTTGTTTGTGGTTTATATTTTATACCTTAAGACGCGTTGTTGTTGGTAAGTAGTGTTAAGCGATGTAAAACAAGCGAACGTATAATATACTGTTGATGGTGGTTTATTACTTGAAGCTTCGCCTTGCTGCGCGTGATTAGATGTTGAAGATTGTTGCAGTTGCTGTGGTTGTTAATGGCACTTTCGTTGAATATTAATGGTATAAAATTAAACACACTATATAAGAAAAACACTTTTTTCACACGCGAACTCGCACTCGCTTCGATTCGCGTCGTCGTCGTTCGAGGGAGCACTCCCGGAGGAATTCAATTAAAGAGAATCTAAAGTTGGGCAATTACTTTTCGCGATTTGTTGCACTTTTTCCAACACTGAATACGATGATTACGATGAAATTAGATTTCTGTGTCGAAATTATTCATCCTTTTTTTCGCTTACGGTATTCTCACCAAACTTTTACACACAGGCTTTAGATAGCTCCTCACTTTTCACTTTCATGCATTCATTGCTGATAATTTTCTTGAACAGAAAATGTTTTTTCCCACTCACAACGATATGCTGCGCGCCGGTGCTTTTTTTTCGATCGATATGCTTTCGTTTCTACTGAGAACAAGAAACACAAGGAGAATGAAACACTTGCTAAATGGATTTACACATTTTTTTTTACACTATAAATTAATTTAAAAACACATAAAAACTTCGCTGTATAACAGTAACTTTACACGATTTTAACTGCAACTCTTTACACTTTTAAATTTATGCTAAGTATAGTCCCTAAACGATTAGCACATATTGCTTGGTGGCAAGTTGATTTCATAAAAAATCACAATCTTTTTCATTCGAATTTGAATATTATTTAATGTCACTCTCCAGTATTTGTGCCATTTTTAGCATGGAATTTTGCGTTTCTAATCGCTTCCTAACACACGTCTTTTAAGCATTGCTAGCACCAGTTTGCTATACCGCATACCATTCCACAAGCCCAGGAATGGAGCCCTACTGCGAAACCTTCTCGCGACACCCAAAAACCGGTTTTACGAACCATGAAAAAGCTGGCATCAAGGAAACGGGCAACAAACATCTCCGCGACCATCCGTCCACCCATCCAGGTCACCACTTTCGCTGCGTGTCTTCGGCGCAACATTAACCGTCCTCTCTGAACCAAACAGGAAGAACGCCTCGCCATGCAAAAACCCCTTTTTCTGTTGCTGAGATTCGCTCAAAGTTCACCACCGCTCGCAGGCGACCGCATAAGCGCATCAAAAGCAAGTCTTCCCGCAGGAGATATCTTCTCGAGTCCGCCAACGAGTCCGCAATCTCGCAAGTCCACACTTGGGTTTAGCCATTTCAGCAACAACAATAAAACTGTTGGGCTGTTCCCGCGCGCGTAAAACGAAGACGGTGTACAGAAGGGAATATGAAAGAATTCCTTGTGTCCAGAGTTTGCAAAGTGGTACTCTTCTTTTGCCATTGAGGTTGGCATGAAATCCCCTTACCAAACGGACACACAAACACCAGGGGAAGACGCATTCTGGAACGCAAACATGCGAAATAATATCTTATGGAAAGGCCCACGAGCTATGGGCACCCAAACATCCAACAGGTACACCCTGCAGCAAGGCTTAATGTATCTCAGGCGGAGGTGCCTTGAATTTCTTTTTTTTTTAAAAGCTGCTGGCAATTCTTGGAACCTAATGGTTGGTAGAAATGAGGTTTGGTTTGTTACGGAGAACTTCTAATTTATGATTCAGAATTTTTAATGCTTTTGAGCGATTCTATGCGCCACAGTTCCATTCTTTATGTCAGGTACGTCAGAAATATTTTACAATAATTGCAATGTTGTTTTTTTATAAACGATCGAGATATTGCCACATATGTTAATAGTGGAACTAAATAAACAAGTTCTGAATAAAAAGATCATATTTGCCTTTTATTTTAACACATTAACATATTTTTCAACAATAAAATCGAATATTTTCACTGATTTTAAACATACAATTTTTCGGTGCAAATCTACCTGCTGCTTTCCAGGTCATATTCCGGAGTAATATAGGGCTCTACCTTACTTTAATGACACTTCCTCGTGTTTCATGGCAACCAACGATCTCATTAGCTTGAGCATTGAATACCGACAATCTGGCGCACTTTGCTCATTAGCAGCATAAAAGTGACGTTCGCGGCAAACAGTTTCATATCGAACTTCCTCATACAGCAGCTATTGCTCAAACAATTTCAATTATTTCACGTTTGCAATGCATTAAACAAAATTATCACTCCTTTACGAATTTTCTTTACTTCAAAGACTTCTCTCTCTTTTCACAAATCACCAAATTTAGCGACCATTTGCTTGAATCACTCGTCGTTTTCCGTTTGAATCGTTTTCCAGTCGATTTGCATAATCGGACCGTTTTTGAGCAGTTACCGAGCTGCAAGACTTTAATAGAACCGGATTCTTTAATCGTCTCCAACGGTTCTCAACGGCAGAGAAGCAGAATCGCAGAACAACAAAGCTGCCAAGGGAAAGAAAAACATCAATAAATATTGTCGCTTTTTTCGGTGACTTGAAGCATTTGCTTTTTATGAACAAGTGGCCACGAACGCAACAATTTAACCCTAACTTCTTGCTGTCTGTCTTGCCTTACATTATTTCTTCCCAACGTTCCCAAAACTACCAACTCGATCATCGATCGTGTCCGCGCGTCCGACTCACAAATCCCCGCGATGATCGTAATTAAACGCCAATAAATGTGGCAATCGGTGTCGATTAAATTTGCATTTTTATCACATTTGAATTTTCAGCAGGGGACAACTCCGGCATTCGCTGATTGGTTGAAACACGATCCAAAACAAGAGCATATTAAGCAGGAAAGGCTCCACTCTAAAAAAACAAGTCCAACACACCTGTTTCGTTCAAAATGAGAGATAAAACTTTAATAAAGATGACCACACGGTAACAGTAACATCATAATCACTGATCACCGGGTTTGGGCTTAATCGAACGGAACCAACTTTACATCATTGCATTTCGCAATACTAGCTCACGTACTTCTACCAGCAGTAGCAGTCTCTTTCTGAAGAGGAAAGCCCACTGCACCCAAAACAGACTTCAAAACTCTTATGTTACACATATATCCCACACATTTTTGTTGTTGCCGGGAGTCACAATAAAGCTGCAAATTACTTTTTCCTTCCGAACCGAAACGACCGGAACACAATTACAAACTTCATCACCTTAAACCTCGTGTGGGGTGCGAAAATGGATGGAGATAGGACCCACAAAAATCATCCATAATTCATCCATCCATTTTGTGCAACCTCCCGTTCATGGTTCCATGCAGTCTGCAATGAAAAAGTCCTTCTTTTTCTTTTTCTATCTACCCAAAATGAAAGGGAGTTTGAAAACGTTTTTCACGGAAAAAAACGCGAAACCCCCGCGCACGAGAAAAACAAAGGAAGTTGAAAGGTAAAACAAGAAAAAAAAACATGCGGTTGCATAACGATTTATAAAAGAAGAAGCGAAACGATCAGTTTGGGTCACCAGAGAGCCACACAAGCACAGCTTTGGAGAAAGATTGGATCGAACAACGGTTATCCAACGTGGAAAGTGAACCAACCACCCCCGCTGCAACCCGCAAAAGCAAGGAAAAAGCCTCAATGATAACCTCAATATAAGAGTGTGTTTGGTTTTTCTCTTTATTCCCGGTCACAATTGCACCAGAACACAAGCAAGCGCAGTATTGTTTTTATTTGAGCTTTGAACGATGGTTGTAAATGATTTTTTATTTGATTTCGGTCGTTCGGTGACGGCACCTCAACTGTCTGATTGCTTGTGTAATCGGGCACAATAAAGCCAAACGCCAAATGTAAGGCGAGGGTTGGTTTTGTTATAACTTTGTTTTTCCTTTCTTTTTGCACATTTTTGTGCTCTACTGTCTTTGCTAGACAGGCTGGATTGTTTTCTTTGATTTTTGTTTCTTTTTGTTGTTCGTCGTGTGATGTTTTAAATTTCTCTACATGATCTTTTTGTCATTATTTTTTCTATTCAATTTTTATCATGGTTTTCATCTTTGAAATCATATTTTTGAGAGATTATTCGCATGAAGTGCCTTAAAAAGTTATTCTACATTTAGCGAAAAAGTGTTTCAAATTAAACATTTTTAATATAAAAATATGTAGCAAACAAGACTACATATTCATTATTCAAATGTTAAAAAAAATTTGTCAAAGAATACAACAAAATCTGGCAATTGTGACAAGACTTGTAAATTAAGCAATGCAACAGAACAGCTTTCGTCTTTCTCCTTCGCTTCAACACACTCCTTCTTGATCTCGTGTCCATCTCCTCATATTTCCACATTCCCATCTTCCAACTCCCGGTAAAGAGATCTAAACGCAGCATTGAGAGAAAAACCAGAATTTAAAGCCCTCGGTTTTTCGGGCCTTCCCATGTGAATATTCCTCCTCATCGCCCAAACCCGACGCACGACGGCAAGCACTTGAAGTGAGCGCGCCGTCGCCATCTCGCTCGGAAATATGGCTCACTTTTCTTTTATATGCTTCCATTACGCAGCGCCACAGCGTCGTATCACAAAAACATAAGCGTCGCTATCGCACGAAACCCCGTACGTGAAACCTCGTGCATCGGAGGACGCAAAAGAAGCCACGGGGCAGCCCAACAACAGCCCAGCGCGACTCTCGCCTCTATCGCGCACTCTTTCTTGTGGAACGCACCCCACACCACGAACGGCCGCGGTGCGCCTTCTCGCGGTCTCTGCACAGTCCGCGCGTATTTTCTTCCGGCCAGACAGCGTCTTTGCCTTTTACACCCTTGCTGCCAACCAACCTCGACGCGTATGAACCTCGGCCAGCGAGCAGACGAAAACGATATAGAATTACGCTTCTTTTGACGAATTCATGTCCACCTAAGCACACTACAACAGTGTTTATTGCAGCGAGCTGTTCACCTACAACTTGTTTTGCCGTATTTCCTTCCATTTTTCATTCATTAATAAATAAATCTTTCGTTTAACATTCCTGATTCGCTTTCAGGCGCACTATTCCTCACGAGGGATAATACTTATGGGAAAGTTTTCCCTAACGCATCTTTCATGATCTTCGGACAGATCTTCGACATTGGGCACAACACGACAGCACTCACATTCCCATTCAAAAAATATTAAACACACACGCACACACCCTCATACACGTACTCGATCGCGGTGCAAACGAAGGAAAACACACGGCCAACGGATGACACTACGGCGCACCGAGGAAATTAAACGTGAAAACTCATCAACTAACTTCCACAGACGGATATGTAGACGACGATCAAGAAGAGAAGAAAAAAAACACACACACAACACAAACACTGCTACTTGCAAAGAGGAAATCGCTTCTATTCATTCGCCTTTCGCGTAGCGGCGCAACCGTACGCTACGAATTTCAGCTAAGTACTGAGAAATTCCGTCCGTCGCGAAGTGAACGTCATGTTGAGCCGCGGAACGCTCTCTTTCGTGAAGCACACGATCGCTCTCAGGTTTTTTTTGAAGGGGGTGAAGTTTCTCTCGATTTCTCTCTGGAGAGAATGCGCCCCCGCGCGCATAAGTCTTCCACACACACACATATGCAGTGCAGAGGGTGATATCTTTCCTTTTTCTCCAGCCGACGACGACGACGACGATGCAGGTTCTTTGGGTGTTTTCTTATAGTTCTCTCGATCTCCCATTCAAAAGTCACCCTTCGACGCGCACCTGACGTAAAAGCATAGCCCGCTTGTGTTGTTGCTATTGTTGGTTGCGTGTGTATGGGTGTGTGCGTGATAGTGCGCGGGCGACTTTTGTCCTGCTGATTCCGCATTTTCTCGCTCACGAGGGTGCATATTGTTTTCTTTCTTGTTTTTGCTGCTTCTACCCCAAAATCTCTTGCTCTCTGGGAGAAATAATATCATAATACTCAGCATTAAGCTCTTTCTGTTCGCTAAAGAAACTAAACAGCATAGAAAGACTTGTATGCTTTCTTGAAACAGGTTTTCTTCCTTCCTCTAATGTGGAAGAGGTGAGGAAAAGTGCAGAAAATACTTCTGGAAGGATGTGGGACTAATAACATACAGTAAAGTTTTGAAATATGCTGCTACGAGTTTGTAAATTATAAAATTGAAAAGAAAAAGTGAAAAGTTTTCCAAAAGACAAACTAAAACAAAAAATATGAAAGAATTCCTTAAGAATAAAAGTAAAACAATAAATTCTTAAGCTACCACAATAAATGGCCCAAAGAACCGGAAAAATAATCATTCATGTAAACTAATAAATAAACTTGAAAATATAAAGCCAACAAACAATTGTAAAAAGTTAAGAAAAAAACCCTCCAAACAAACTAAACTAATAAACACAACAAGCTATAAAGCAAAATGCAAGTAAAATGTAGAAAACAAATAATAAACCCTTACAAAATAGAATAAAACTTCAAAAACACTTCCCTCTAGTAATATATAATCAAACATTTAACCCATCGATGATCTCATCGGTAACACGATGAAAGAATGTTATCTTCACACCCTAACCACACGACTGGAATTACTGGAATGTATGCGATTGGGATAGAAACAGGAATAAACCGCTTGCAACATGAGAGCTAACATCCAGATTTCCTTACGCCTTCCAACACTGCACAGCATACACAGCAAAACCATACTTCCCCGCTCTAAGGAATCTGCCCATAACACCCTTGGAAAGAAGAAGCAACAGGTTTGGAGGGCAAAACTGCACGCAGCATTGCGCGCCCGCTGACCCTAATGATTTGTCAGCCTGAACACCACCACACGAGACCAGCCAGCCGTTTCGCACACCAAAAACCTTGCGCCAATTTATCGGCGAACCGGTCCCGAGGCTGCTGCCGGGATGAAGTCACCGCCTGTCCGTCGTGTACACGCATCGGATGATGGTCGATTCGTAACGGAAGCTTTGCAACGCAAAACTCTGCATCCGGAGGAATGCAGATGAGCGGAGAAAGAGATGCTTGAATCGTAGCGGGTCGAAATCACACCATCATAAAACGATGAGTTGGCGATGACGGTTGACGGTAAGCTAAGGATGTTTGTGACGTGATATGGTACTTCCTCCGAAATGTTAGACGCTTTGCTGTGACACTAGTGCGGATGTGACACACTAATTTTGAATGATTGTAGTACCATGAGAGACATTCCCTTTTAAGGGAAACGATAAGATTTATTGGAATCGAACGAACCAAACCGCTTCTGTGGACGGGTGAGATGAATTAAGCAATAAAACAACAATCCCAGCCTCCTACTCAATGACTCTTTTTGTCCAAAGTATATGGATATTGGGAACAGGTTTCAAATAATACCATTGAGAAGCACTGTTAGGAAGTTGGGAGCTCAAGCGTTAAGAAAATGACGTCATCAAAGTACGGCGACGGCCAAAAAAACAGATCACTCTTAGATCAATTTCTTAAAATGTTTCGTTGTGTATTAGAAATAGGAATTACTTTGACAAAATACAACAAAACCATTAGGCACATCTTAACCATTAACCATTTCTTTTATTTATTCCGAAATAAGCGTTTCATTGCGTTAGAATCGAAAACCTACAGAAATTCAAATAGCATAAAACAGGCAACTTTCACCATAAACGGGGTCTTATTTTACACAAATTATTACAATAATTTAGTCTTATTTGATTAGGAGCGGGCCAGTGGTGCCTGTGATAGCGACGGCGGTCTTCAAGCCGACAGAACCGTAGTTCAAATCCTTTCTGGATCGTTCCCCTCGTAGTGATATCACTACCTTGGTATCAGCAAGTCTCGTAAGTCATTCGATGGCCGACATCACCAAAAAGAAGAAGAAGTCTTATTTTGTAGCTTCAAGTACTTCCACCATGTTTAAAGTACCAATAGCCGGTTCAGATTCAATTTCCTGATTGAATGAATTAATATCCTTGTTAGCCCAAGATGTTAGTTTTACAAAAGAAAAATGAATTTCATTAAATGTCAAATAAGATCATAAGAATGCATAAAATCTGGAAAATTACTTTCATCATAAAACAGTAAAGTCTTACAACTACAGTCAGCTGTAAAGGCTTTAGCAGATCTTTAGATTCAAATCACGCGTTTTTTAAGCACAAATGAATCTAACCTACGACAGTATTTAACGAAAAACAAAGAATCAGCAATAGCAAAAGCCTGCCGGAAAATAAAAACAGCAAACAGTTTTCTCTTTTTTCCTTCAATGCAATATCATCGAAATCTCAAAATGAAGGCGGACAGCGATACATAACAACACTACCTTCCGAAGTCTGGCCCCCCAAACGAACCATCGGATCTCTATCGCGGATTGCGTAATCAACCATGGGGCAGTAGCTGCTCACCCTCGTACACCGGGGCCCGGACGCATTTAAATGGGATATTTGTTTTAACACACCTCCTTCGCTCTCTTCGATGGAGCGCAATCGAAATAGATTAAACACCTTCGCTGCACGCGCATGTACACAGCGTGTCGTTGAAGCTTTTATGCGCCGGTAGTGGTTCAAGAGACGCACCAAAATTCCACCCGAGATGGAAAACAAATGTTTACGAGTACGTGCCGAAGCATTGCTTAGTGTTGCATCCACACGTCAGGGGGGGAGGACCATTGCTGCTACTGGAGCTTTCCGAAACGAAAAGCATCTTGATCAAGGAAGGCCCCAGCAGACTCCTCCAACATGCATCCGACATCCAACACACACACACACACCATGTATCTCGGTACTCTCCTCCGCGGAATGTCTTTCACGGTGGTTAAACAATGAAAATCGAGCTACTTTCACTCGGTTCGTGCAATTGAATGTGCCAACACCTACGCCACACTTCGAAGATCTTTGCCTCAGCGTGGAACCATCCCGATACGGAGAGTTTGCAATGCTAGACCGCTTCCTCGCACCGATAAGCGGCACTGCACCGAGAGTGCCATTGTGATGGGGTTCTTCACGAGGCCCTCGGGTCGGCAATCAATGTCTGAAGTTCCCAGGCAGCATCCATCCCACACGAGTGTGTCTGCTATAGGCAACAGTCGCTTCGCAAAGTGACGTCCCTACTGCTGTCAATCGGATGATGGATCACGGTCGGGATTGCATTTGTTTGTGCATTGTCTTGAGTCTTCGACGCTAACAAGCGGCTACATCTCTTCCGTTGTTGTCTGGGCCGCATCAACCCCGTGTATCGGAGGCATTCTGTCACCAATGTCCAGTCTTTCATTTTGGAGCAGGATAAATCTTTCAAACGAAAAAGTCCTTCTGGAGATTCTCTAGAGGGGAAACCCCGAAATGGAAACAAAAACAACCTATCGATCCAGGTCGAGGCTAATTCAAACTTCTGCTGTTTGTCCGCAATGCATCTTTCAACTTGCAAAGATGCGCGTAGGAGTTGCGACTGGGAATCGTCGCTACACCGCTACACCTCCTGGACAATCCGATTTTTTTCCCCATGACGCCTCACAGTACACAGCGGCCACAATTGAAGAAATTGAGTTTTTTTGGTTTCACTTCAAACCATCCGATCAGATTTTGCTTCTAGTCCTCGTAAGTGATTTAGTTGTACGGGGCGAAGTCTACACCAACGTGTTACTACGCGTAGGAGACTTGCACGTAGAGCAACCCAAGCAGCTTCACATCCCCCGCGCGTATATTGATGACTGTACAATCGGGACAACGTTTTATTTGCGCATACGAAAGAAACCCGATACATCCGAAGCGAAAGTTTTGTACCCAGCTGCCATTTCGCAACATCGACAAATCCAAATCGGGACGCAGAGCAATCGTAAATAATTCAACATCGCAGCGCGTACATCACAAAAAACAAAATAATCTTTTCGTTCTTTCATAGGGTGAATTATTACATTCGCCTACAGAAATTAATTTTCTCGCAATATTATCTTTAGTAAACACAGTACGACGTACAACGTACAATAAGGAAGCAATCCTATAATGTAATTTAATAACAGCCATCCGAAACAAGTCTGGTTTGGGTGTGCTCCAGCATTTTATAACATTTGTGGCGAAACGATTTAGAACGATTATCAAGCACATAAAAATATACGAAATCAACAAAAACCTGATCACACCACTATCAACTTTAATCCAGACAGTAGTAGTTTAGCACCAGACAAAAAGGTTAATATATGCAGAGAAAATTTCCAACAGCTGGTGCAAGAGTATAAACGAATGAAACGACGACGAAAAGCTGGTTTCAGAACACTCGATTATTGAGGTAGATGATGATAAAAAAAAAACTGAAACCCCATTCTAGCTTATCCCCTCTGAGATAAATCGGTCGCAAACGCCAACGGTTTTGCATGCCACATTTATTTCTACGTTCTCCCCTTCCTTTGTGAATACATGTGACCAAACCACTCCTTGTTGTTTATCAAAATTTATTCAAATTCGTTCAATGGTTTCGGGTATATATAGTCTACCACCCCAAACACGGGGATGATAGGTTTAATACAGTTATGGCAAACCACAATCCAAAACAACATATGGTTCCTAATGCACTGTAATGTATTCCTAGAGGAGAATTTTTATTTTGATACGTTTGCAGATATATTGTATGCAAAACAGCATATGATTCGTAGTTTAATGTGTTGTCAAAAATGGGGAAAAATTTACATCAAAAACAGCTACAACCGACGAACCGTGTATACAGTAATGCAAAGGGTTCGTCGCTTAAGTCTTTTGATTGAGTCATTTTTGCATTTGACAATAATCCGTTTGCAAACGTTACGGGCTTAATTTATATCGAAAGGATTAAAACAAAGCTCAATTTCACATCTAATCCTTTTTGGTCAATTTGTGTGAAAAGGTCTTCTTCCAAAGAGGTTGTAACTTCTATTCGTTTATTATTGTGAACCGTAGGCCGAAATGTCACTACTTTTATTTCCTTGCGGGTGCAGAAAGCTGACTTAATTGAATTCCCCATTTCGTTGCTTTAGCCTCACTTTACCTTAATTCCGTTTGCCTAAAGAGGTGGATGCAAAAAGCACATTTTTCACCTTCATCCTCATCATCGCACCACTTGCTGGCTGGCATTCGATCTAATGGTTGCGCACCCAAAAAGCATTGGGTGGTATGGTTCTAACCCGCGGAATGTAGGTGACATAATTTTACACCTACACCATTCGATTATAGCCTTGCAACGTCTCGCACACCGTACAAAGGACATATAAGTAACACCGCTATGTCGCGACTCCCTCGCCTTGGCCCATACGGTTGCAATGTTCAAACCCGGTACGCGAAAGCTCCCACGGTAATATCCGATTAACCACAACACTTCCGCGCGCGTGTGGGTTTTTGTAGCATCCCATATGCCTGTGTCCCTAAGACAATCGCCCAGATTTGTCATAACGCTCGATGGTCGAAAATTTGGACGCCGCTAGCAAATACGGACAGCGGAACATAAAAATAAGGTGGATGCAAATTAGGAAAGTGATGGATCACGACAGCCAGAAGACGACCACCACACGACCCCACGAGATGAGTGTATGTATGGGTGTCTACCAAGTTGCCGGCAGTAAACCATCGTTAGCGTTTCCAGTCACGGTCACGCCAGAAACCTTGACCGACGACGATACCCAACGCCATCGCGATGGAACGGTGTTTGACTATGGCGGCAAAGAACCGGTTGCTATGAAACATCGGGAAAGGGGTAACACAAACCCTCCCGAAAATAAAACGTTTCAAAAACCGAACTCCCACCAAAACGAGAAATGGTCCTCTCCCAGCGCAAACTTTGAAAGCACGCGAAAAGTGCCATTATAAAACACCAAGCCCATTAAAAACCTTTCCAACTTGCACCGTATGTTCGGTGGTGTGTCCGAAAGTGCGTCCCCAGCACCAGCGAGAGAAAGTAAGGTTAAGGTGGTGGTCCTCGTTTGACCTTCTGCCAGTGGTGACGCCGCCCGGCCCGGCCTATAAGACATGGGGACTCATTATACCGCACTCGGCTTGTATTCGCGAAGCTCGGCTTGTTTGCGTCGGCTGCGGATTGTGCTTTTGGTTTCGTGTAGAGGCTTTTTTGGTGTCTCGCTTTTTACTTCCGATCACCTTCGATTAATTAGACACATCGATGCGAAACCGATTTCAAGCACCTACGGGCAAAATTGTGCAGCGACAGCAGCACTTGCAACAGTACAAACCCTGTTCCCCTGTTTAGCCATCTTTCCGCTCGGTGACTAATTGTACAAATAGGCATTACACACCGTGGGTCCGTCGGGTGATTCAAGGTAGACGACCGATACACAGGAGACGGAAGCAAAAACTCACGTCACCGAACACTGGTAGCGAACAGACAAATCCGCAGTATTTCACAAACTGCCAGCCCATAAACACATTTTACGACGCTAAAACAAAGATTAGCCCGCGTAGAACTTCACGTACTTGTCATCTGGACCGCAAGAATTTGCACCATTCGATCGTGGTTGTGTGACCTTTCCCGTCCTACACGGTTTCGCAGTGACATTGACATTACGAGAGTTAAGTTTGAGACATTAATTAACAACGCGGGTGACACAGGGCACACCGGCAAAGGCAAACTATTTCCCCTAAAACTTCACCTTAAAGCAGGCTCACCCCCAAAAATGGTGTACGGCTATTAAACCGTGTGTATGTGATCGATTAGGGACGATTAAAATTAAGCACATGCTAACTTCCGTGCCTTCGAGCGTAAGCAGAGCGTTGTATGCGGTGCACAGTTCGATGCAGTTCGGTCGCAGGTCAATGCAGCAAAACTAATTAATTACTCTTTTCTGAGCGGTCCATTGGAACACACAAAAAGGAAGAAAAACGTACCGAAATTGATTTTGAAATGAATTTTTGTTTTTCTCGAAAACAATAAACGTAAATTGAATCCTTATATCGATAGTTCGTCATCCAAAAAAGGGAGCCTTGCAATCCATCCTCTGGCGTCGATGCATAATAAATCTGACTTCAAACCTTTTTTTTTTTTAATTTTGTAGAGACTTTGGGCCTTTAAGACCTCATTCACCTGTCTTCAAAACTACATTGCAACCTGTTCGTCTGTATATCACCAAATACATTTCGAAACGTTCTGCTCATTCAATCCCGACTCGTTCACGAATAAAATGACCAACGTCATCGAGCGCTTCAGTTTCAACTTCAGAAATGTCTTTAGCAGGAAATTATTCTACGGAAGAGTGACGTGCTTGACACAGAGCTAGAAGTGTTAAACCTCGATCTTGAAGAACCTCCCTCTATGGCCATACAGATCATTCGAACCGTTACTTCTCTACAGCGCACTTGACACTGCTGGCTGGCTTTACAACAATAGTGACGGCAATCCATTGACAATCTTTGTTTGCTCCTTCTTGTGGACATAAAAACCGATCCCAAACTGATCGCTCTGCGTTTACTCACTCTTACCTCCCGGAGCAGCTAAAATTAGCTACCAGAGTCATTCTTCGACTTAAGCGTAAGCTCTCCATCGCAACAACTGCAAAAAAAAAAACAAACCCCACACCTCAACAGATCGCGCAGGTGTCGCGCATTCGCACACATGTAAAACTAGTTGAAGAATAGTGCGTGAGTGGCGTTTTATGAATTGTGCTTTAATTTTGTCGCTTTGCCCAGGTTCGGACCATTTATGCGATACCCGATTCACTTCCGATCCGGTGCGGAGGCGCACGCACATGAGGCAAATGAATCCAATCGGGTGGTGGCCCACATGGCACAAATATGGTCAACTGGGCAAGTTGAAGAGAATAATGAGTCTCGAAAAATAAACAGCGTAGGTAGGTAGTAGTGTCTGATATCCTTTAGCAGTAACTGTTGTGTGCGGTAAAAGATGGAGAGTGTTGCAACATTGCCAAATGTTCAAGTCATCCAAGCAAATATGACCGAGTGGGCAAAATTATGCCTCGGGATATCTCAATTTACTGCCATTGATCCAGTTATAAAAGAAATAGAATACAGGGGAAGCTTTTAGATTTTTTCCTTCTTCACAAAAATATCAAGAGAAGCATTCTGAAGTTGTCTTTTATGAAAATTACGTCTCTTATTATCTGCTTCCGCGACGTGTTTGTTGATATTATTGATCCTTTTGGTTCTCGCAATTACTACCAATAAATTTCACGCTCCTACCTTAACTTTCACACTTTCGTTGGCCATTTTTTTTTAAGACTAGACAATAGCCCAGCTTTAAAAGCAACAACGTAAACGGCACAGCACATTCACCTTTCACGTAATCTCGCACCACAACACCTGGTCTACCCCAAATTCATTCCCCATGAGACGAAAGAAAAGTGTGATGATCATTGCATTTTTCACTCAACTATCTTTGACTCACTATCCGTCCGAGGATGGTTTATCCAACTACAAAACGCGACTGCAGTCGAGTGGAAATAAAAAATGCACATCCTAAAACACTTACACTCTTGCACATAAGCTTTGTCCAAACGCTTTTGCTCGGCCTTTGTCTGATTTTGGCATGTGCAAAATATGTGAAACACGCGTCTCCATCAAAAAACAACAGTTTGTTCGCGGTCCAGCCATCCATAAACACACAAATAAACCGCACCGTCCTCGCAAGAAATCGCGTAACATGACGCGTGTTTGGTGGTCTAAAAGAGCTTCAATTTGCGCTTCCTTTTTTGAGTATGAGAAGATCGTTCGATCGTTAAAAAGTCATTAATTTGCACGAGAATTAAGAAGCTGGCTTCTCTAAACCGTCAAGATGCTTCTTGTTCTTGCGATTTGTAAAAGCTTACAGTAACTCTCAAAGTCATCTATGGTTTATCTACAAATTCGTCTATCGTTTATTTCAAAAGCATACAAAATTCCCATCAACGACGACCAGCACCATATCCTCACTCGAGAGAAATCAGGTTTTCAACAACCTTACACACCAATTTCCCGCTAGAAACCATAAAATCTCCAACGATTCATCCATAAATTTAAAGCTTTTTAAAGCACTGACGTCATAGTCTCCGGTATCTCTGACATCATCGTCCCAGATTGCTTAAGGATCACACGAAATGGGGAGCAAAAGCAGAAGCAAAAATCAACTCAAGACGCCAAGTACTTTGCGTTGATATAATGGAATGCATTCAAAGATGTTTATTTCCATTTACAGCACCGATCATCGCGCATGCAACTTCTTTCTAACATTAAACACCATTTAGCTTCTTCTCATGCTACAGAAGCTCGTCATCGATTTGATAAATGAAACATTTGCAATCTTTCCATGCTCTTGAAAAAACGCTAAGTACACTCAACCTTCGAACCGGCACATTCACGGTCAATTTCTGCAACAGGTGCTCAAGGTGTCGTACGTCAGGTTTTTGTGCAGCCAACCGATATCCACCCGCGCTAGCCCCGAACGATGACGCCATCGTATACGACCATCCGGCACCATCGTATACCAACCACTTCGACGTTAATCATCCTCGACCTACGCCACGCGCCGCACCTTCAACGTGACAACCGGAGTGCGCGAGAGCAACGAGCAATGAATTCTTGTGGTAGTAAGCCAGGGTTGCAAATGATCCAGTCAACTTCCATGTAGGCGCTAGCCGTACGGCTAAGCAACCACGACAGGCGACAACAGAGCAATAACTATAAAATTGTACACACTATCAGTAAAGAGGATCATCTCCACCAACGACAACACTGAGGAACCTGAATTGACTTCTAGCAGCTTTAGGAGTGGGTACTAATATGGACTAATTAGCATCCAAGATAGAATCCTAGGCACACTCGTTTGTCCGGCATAAAATACGACTTTCTGGGCGGATAACTTCCTTCACAGTCCATAACAGACTTTGGCGCATTCTTTCGCACATCCAAACATTTCTTGGCAGTTGGCGCCCACCTACTTCGGAAGTGAGAAGACAGAACTTGACAGAGCACAAAATTGGACATTTTACAGGGACACAACTAGGGCCGCGGTGCGTATGAGGGTTGCCGAAATTGGCTAACCGAGATACGACAACCTACGACGAAAGCTACGGAAAGAACCACCCGTATATGGACAATGAGCCAGTAAATATGCGTAGTCAAACACACAACTTCTTCCATTTTGCAGTTAAATCATTCGCTCAAGAAAGAAATGATGTCACGCCGTCCCGGGCGTCTAGAAAATATGTGGGAAGCAGCAATACCTCAGGTGAAACTGAAGTTTTGAATGCAATCTCACTGAAGTTACAATTGCCTAAAGAACAACGATGGTCGATTAAGACGTGTACAAGACATTTAACTTGAGAAAAAAGAAAACAAAGTCATGCAATTTCATAACCTGCATTTCCACAGTTTTTTGACGCACTTAAAACGATGAGCTAATCGTTTCCCGCTCAACTCTTCGTTTTATGAGAGATGCGATAAGAGAGGCTTGCTTTCCAAGCATTCCTGCCCCTTCAACCTGCAGTGCTCGAGGTGTAATCGACAGACGGAATCTCCTTTTAAATTTTTACGACCATCTTTCCAATCGTTACTGCGTGATCAATAACAGCAATACCCACCCGGACGGACGGTAAAAGACACCAGAAAGTTTGAGAGACCTCAGTATGCAACTTAACTTCACAAAACGAACGTAACCATTGCCGTGTACACTCCTTGGGCGTCATAAAAATAGGTGAATTATATTCAGATGTCAAAGAGTCAAATGCATTTTCAGCTGGAGGAACACACTTGCAACACCCTTCTTCCAATGATGCGAGAAATTACCACTGCGCCCACTACAGATCGTGCAGCAGAGAGTGGACCGATAGTGTGCCTCTGAACTTCCAGACACTTTACCTAACCAAACACATTTATTGGTGTGTTATTAAAGAGCTCTTAACACATCTGGTTTCATCTGGTCAGTCTCTAGTTTTAGTCTTTAAAAAAACAAACCTCCATTTGGGTGGCGTTTAAGATGTAACACAAGATTAGTTCCATAAAAATAGGTGGAATGTGTGATGTGAGTGATCTCTGCCTAGCTCGACAGCAATCGAAAGGCAATTTGTGCACGGCGTGATGCAATATGTGCACGATGGTTCCGGGCGTGAGATGTCCGATGTACGTAGATAAACAACGACAGCTACGACACTTAACTGATAAAACTTTCCCCAACGAAACAAATTAGCATATATCAATCGGGTTCGCGGGAGGTTTGTTTTAGATTTAGGCATGATCGGTCTTATATATCTAGGAGGAATGCCTTTTTTGCCTGTTTCATACACAAAACTCTTATCTCACATGCTTTGTGCTCACATAGAATGTAAATTGATGCAAAAAAATCGAAGAAATCATTTAATTTATGCCACGAAAAAACCTAAATCCATGTCTAATGTAACCACCAATCAGGAACCTGCATTCCGTCACCCATTGTACAGCGACATCTTAACCAAATCTACCTTTCGCTTTCGGTAGTAGCATTAGGAAATGATGGCTAGACACAAGGCCCCGATTTAGTGCCATGAGTACCTACATATACTCCACCTACGCCGATTGTTGTGCCTAGTTGGGCCACGTCTGGCAGATCGTTTCTGTGACACCATCGATCATCGCACGCCGACCTGACGGAATGACTAAGCCTGTAACTTCAAGACCGAGGGCGCCTGTTAGCTCTGTCTGTCTCACATTACACACTTCAACCGGCTAAACTCTCACACGGTGTGCTGGTACACGTAGTATATTTGCACACTGGTTAGACATGCTCCGGACATACCTGACATGCTGTGCACCAGGGCATCGTGCAAAGCCATGCCACACAACGACGCTTTGGGGGCAGCAATGTAAATATCGCTCCGCACAGCGTTGGCGCAACCAAATGATACGTTCAACTTCCCTATCCTTTTTCCCGAACCTCACAAAACCTCCCTAAAAACTGCCCTAACCTAAGCCGCGGGGACAGGGGTTGATGATCATCGCATTAATCAATCTCCGCACCTTTCGAAAGAAATAACCACCTTTCTCGGGTGGACGCGCCACCCGTTCAGCGAGCATATGCATGCACAGGAAACCAACTCAACGGGTTTTTGTGTCGAGATATACGGCGGTACAAACACACACTTCAGTGAGTGGAGTGTCCCTATAATTATACCACCTATGAGCGCAAGAGGGCACAGTTTCACAGGCCGATTTGAGGTGAGCCCGGTCGCACCGGTGCAACGGACCACCACCATTCGACCGTTCCTATAAATAATCCCCTCGTTCTTGTGCCGTACGCTCCCGGATGGGTCGCAATAAGTCGCGCGGCCCTTCGCGGGTTTCCTGAGGGCTAGAAATAAAATCTCCGCTCTACGAGCTTCCCGGTAAAAAAAACAAACGACATCATCATCATCGTCATCAGCATCATCGACAGGCGAATATAACCATTGCGTTACCGGTACCAGTGCACCAAACTGCTCTCGCCTGTCATCAACGGTTCAGTGTCTGTTGCACCCCGCCTCGATCGATATAGGTGGAATGTATTTCAGGTCTCGTCATCGATCTTTGCGCGCGCACAAATACAATAATTACATCTTGCGAAGCTGAAAAGACAAGCTGATAATGGGCTGCTCCTTACAAGGAACAAACATTACACTTGCAACCACCCATTTCACACACAGACACAGCTCTCGGCCATGCGTCCATTTCTTTAACATTGCGCGCGCAATGACCTTCTGCCATTAATTGAATTAAGCCGAAATATCCAATCGTTTCCAATCGTACGCAGCAAACCCAGCTGATTGATTGGTTTCGCGAAAAGGCGTTTTTCACCACAACATCAGCAACGAAAAAAGCGCAATATCTCCGAGGTAATCGATAAAGCGACCCAATCAAGAAAGAATGGGTGGGTTTAATCGTATTTTGCCCTTAAACCGATTGCTGGTGGCAAAGATAAGACCACACAGCGGTTTAATTGATCGCAGGTTCGTACACTTCCCGGGCGGAACCGCACAAATTAATGGCCAACCTCTTGGGTCATCCCAGTGTTACCTTGACGAGCTGCGCAAGGTAGCTCCCGAGTGACCCAGTCTCGTTGTGTCGTTATTACAATGAGATCAGCACACGTAAGTGGGTGGACCGCCGATAGACACAAACACTCGATGGCGAGACAAATCTCAAGGTACACTGATTTTAGACAACTCCATGTACAGTGCAGCTAGAGAGAGGCGAACCTTCTAGGAACCTACGCAGGATTTCGAACTGTTTCGAAATCGGCTGGTGCGCGCCGTCGGGCGTGATTTTCTAGAGCAGCACAACAAGAAGCATTCTCAAATCCGCGCCACTTTTATAGTTCCTTTACTGGTGCGTAGGAGACAGCAAGGCAAGTGGGTGGTGCAGTGGGAAATCGATCAACGACTCCAACCGCTCTTAGAATGTACAAACACACGCTGCGATTGAACACGTGTCGAAGATAACGCCTCTTCAACAACTGAGAACGAACGCAACCTCCCCAACAAGATAGGAACGTTTAATGGAAGTAGTCAATTCATAGGGAGGTCCAGTTCCTCTTGGGAGGACAATTTCGCGGGGGTGCTCAAACCCCTTGCAGACTCCAAAGACTTAAGCCAGATCATTCACTATTTCTGGCTCTGATCGAAACGGGGCGCCATCTATGGTCGCAAAACTGCTTTGTTAAGGAATGTGTGGGAGAAACCCGGGGTGTCACTGTGGAATGGTAAATATTTTTATGTACACTAGCCAGCCGAGGTGTCAACGAGACGCAACGGGGACTGCATCATCGTCTAAAGCAATGTCTATTTCCCAGTATGCCACCGTGAAACGGGAATCAACCCGACTAACAGATCGGAGCTACCAATATACCTGCCATCGCTCCAAGATTCAACAGCAATGCTGCTAATGGAGCTGGGAAATGCAAAGAGTGTTTGAGAAATGTGTTAATTGTTTGTACAAGATGGATCACCGCTCGTCTGCAAGGTTTAACGAAGAGGGCTACTCAAAATGCCGACGATCGAGTAATCGTGTTACGTCGGATCAGCGCAAGGTGATCGGATTCGCGACTGGGAACAGCGTCATCGCTAAGCATTGTGAGTTGGCGATATCAAAAGACCTAAACGACTGAGATGCTTGTATGGAATCGGCAGAAAATCGTTGAAATCTCTTCAAGTGAGCCACTCACTAAACGCTCCTAAGCGGAATTGCGATTCGAAACGGTTGCCACCGGTGTTCAAACAGCTTCTCAGTTTCTCTCTGCTTCTCTGTGCTAACAGAATGCTGCCACGGGTAGCGTGCACGCGCATCAGATTTTTGCCACGATTGAGCGTCGAAACGCGTCAACAGGGTCAGCACCTAAAGTCGCGCTGATGTCACTGTTTGCTTTAACACTACTCGATCGAACGAAGCGGAATGAAGTGTACTGCTGCTGGGATCAATAGATCCAACCATGCTTCCATTGACAGGCGCGTCTCAATCGGGCTAAAATAATCGATGATCACTCACGCCACGCCGATCTACGGCTGGACATAAATATGCATTTTCAAACAAAAGCAGATTGCAAAAGAAATTTATAACTCAATTCTTGTCGCGGTGGAGTACCTCATACAATTTTGCAAACAGCAAAACCACAACATCCAGACCAAGCGATTCACAAATCATATCGGCTAATGATTGCACGTTCTCATCGTTTGATGGAGTACCTCCCGCGGGGGTTCGGAAATCCACTCAAAAGGTCATCATAAAACACGTCCCTTCTAATTGATACCTCACCGACCGTGCACACGAACTCAGACGCGGTCTAATAGTCATCCTAGTCATCGTGGTACCGCAGGCAAAACTGGACAAACAACGACTCTATCGCGTATAATTAAAACAAAGCGCTAAAAGTGTTATTGCCCAGTGATAAGATAAAGAAAGTTGCCAACAGTTACTTCAGTACTCTAATGATGCCTGCGAGGCAAGACCTGCTGGTATGCAAACGTTCTGGAAGAGCTCTATCACACATATTCCAAATTGTTTAAAAGATATTGTAAATAATTTCGAATGAATTTTAGATTTTTTAGCCTAAGGCGTAGGAATCTCTGGATAAAAAGTACGTATAAAGATGAAAGCATCTTCAAACTCTGTATTTCAGCTTGTTCTGGTTCTGGTTCTAAATCTTCGTTGGCAGGCAAACCTTCATGAAGAGTTCCATCGCCAATACTTAGAAATGTTTATAAAATATTACAAATAATTCTGAATGAATTTTACATTCTTCACTTCAAGGCGTGTGGATCTCTGGATAAAACGTATTCACTAAAGTTTTGAAACATCTTGATCTTGTGTGTTTTATTTTCTTCTTGGCTCTACGACCTACCAGATCACGCAGGACTGCTAAGTTTGACAGCTAATCCTCATTACGAGGGAACGGTCCGGAAGGAAATTGAACCCTGGTCCTGTGGTGTGACCAGCGCCGTTTTTGTCTCTGCCACCGGACCGCCCCATATGTTATCTAGAAGATCTTGTTTAAAATTGTGGAATGTTCGATATGTTCATGATAAGAAAGAATTCTTAATGGTGACGCACGATGTTTGTCCCTTTGCGGTTAACATTATCGCCATTTAATCTTTTACACTGATTTTGACTCAAGTTGTCGTCGGTGCGTAAAGAATTAGGAACAGACATTGAGATGACAATCACAAAAAAATTCTTTAATAAGTGCTAGAATTCCTAGGCTTTTCAAATTAATTCTACAAACTTTATAATATTTTTATACAAAAATATATCTAAGAAAAAATCTGTGCTACCTAAAGATTTAAGCCAACATTTTGGAGTTTAAAAATGAATGCAGAAT
The DNA here is from genome assembly GCF_943734695.1 of Anopheles maculipalpis. Lineage (NCBI taxonomy): Eukaryota > Metazoa > Arthropoda > Insecta > Diptera > Culicidae > Anopheles > Anopheles maculipalpis. The sequence goes on from NC_064871.1 coordinate 76,420,508, forward strand.
ACCCCACAATTGATCTAAACAGAGCAACTATCGTTCAAACTAACCAATATTTCCTTCAGCAACCGAAGCGAAGGATTACGTTTAGTCACGCAAACACAGAGTGAAACAAGCATAAAGAATCGAAAAAAAGGCATAAGAAAACTCCTCGTCTCGTTTTTCTTCTATGCTACAGTGGCAAAACCAGTAAGAAAAATATTTATAAAAAAAACTAAAAACAGAGTCATTCGAACCAGAACATAAATAATGCACCATCTCGACGACGGTTGCGGCCCGTGCGGTTCAACAACAAAGAGGAAGAACCGAACTAACCGTGAGTTAAACATAACCACAGAACGCAAATGCACAATGCACCACAACCATCGCCGATGGATGCACCGTGTGCCGGTGCAGAAGCAGGAGAAGCAGTATGCGTGTCAGGCAGCATAATGTTTCATGTTCCTGGAAAAGAAAAAAAAACGACAAACAAGAACGTAATCGAACCGCTCTGATGGAACACCGCTGCTTGTGTCTCTGTGGAGTGTCTCGCTTGGTAAGTGGTTAGTATGGGTGTGTGTGTGTGTGGCGATTCGATATATCTTTGAACGGGTTGGGTAGTAAAATTAGATGCATCAACATGCAACACGCTCTCGGTGCAAAATGCAACTGGTCTTCCTGAGTGCCGTTCGTTCAAAACGGGCGGCAATCTCGCAACCCGGCGGTCCAACGTTCGCGTACACGTTCTAATCCTTATAAGCTTGGTTTGGCGCCGGTCATTGCAACACCGTTCGTCCACCCTTTTCTTTGACCGGTGACGCAATGGAACGCACGCAATCTCCCAAAACGTTACAATCGCTGTTCTTTCCATTTTTTATTTTGTCATCACCCGCTTTTTTTCATATCTTGCACCGGGTGGAAATAAACAAAACGCACACAGCCCTACGAAATAGCGGACGTGCGCGATAATAAAACTCTTGCGCGGTTACTACACGTCACACACATACGCGCACACACTCATTCACCAGACGCCCTTGCTCAGTTTTAAGTATTTTCTGTAGTTCTCTCCGCCTCTCGCGAAACTCAAATAATCACACGCGTAAAAAAATATGCAAATTTATCTCCACCGGGAGTACGCCTCCTGCTGCTATAGCATACAAGCATGCAAAGCAACATTGCGATGTTTCACGATGTGACGAAAAGAGGAAAAAATCGAACACAAAATAGAAAAGACAAGAGAAACGTTCTACACCATTCAAGAGAAGGAAAGTATACGTGATAATAAGAGAAAAACACGAG